>NC_061117.1:175656346-175903642 GCF_002878395.1 Capsicum annuum | reverse complement strand
CCTCAATTGATTGTCTAGATGCTAAAAATTAAATCTTGGATCTTTATAGATGTTTTGGAGGTGACTTCCTAGAGTTCTTGAGTTGAAGATTCTCAATCTTTTATTGCTTTGGAGAATTAATGGAGAAATTTGGATTTCTTGGGGAGGAAGTTTGATGAACTAGGGTTTTGTTTGAGAGAGATCTTATGATAAGTAGATGTAAAGTGCTTTGGAGGGGTTTTATTCATTGTTTAGGACGGATTGGGGGCTCGTAGATTTACCAAAATACCCCTCTTAAACTCATAAATGGAACTAAAAAATGACCAAAACCCCAAATTTTGGGCATGGCACGATGCACCACCATCACGCCAAGCCACTGGAAAATGCCAACTGGGAATATGCATGGTGGTATGACGCGGTGGTATCGTGTTTCCATCCTTGGATGGGACCTAAAAACTTAGTGCGATGTGCCAATATCGCGTACCCTTACTGGAATTGGAAAATTAGGGATATGACCCTCCGCGCGTCATGCCAATATCATGGAGGGCCGGTGGAAATTGACAAATGTGAATTTGCCCATCTCCGCGACGAGCTAAGGGCCCAGGTGACACACTGCCAACTTAAAAATTCCATAACTCCTTCCCTGAGTGTCGGATTTGGGTGAATCTTATACCTATGGAAAGCTTCTTCAATTTAAAACATAATGGGAAGTCTAAATCTGGAAGATTCCGCACTAAATAAATATTCTTCATCTTGGAACCTACCCCTTAACTTTTTAGGGATGGATTCAAGCTAAGAAAAGTGCGGGGTATTATAATATTTCTCCCTTGGGAACATTCATCCTCGAATGTCTCTGGTTAGTCTAAGAATACTAAGGAATATAAGGATACATGATAGCATGCACAACTGAAACAAATTTTGATACTGAATCAAAATCATTCTGAGCTTCTGAGTAATTCAGTGAGTGCATGAACTTACATGAGGACAACTATGTAGCTAAATTTGTGATTAGAAAAGAATTATATTAAGGAAGATTATTACCTTCGGTTAAATTTGAGTTTGCGGAGAAAAGGTGAGGGTACTTGGATCGCATATCTGCTTCTACTTCCTAAGCGGCACCTTTAACAGACTGATTCCGCCAAAAAACTTTGACCAAGGAAACCTCTTTGTTCCTTAGCCTATGGATCTGATGATCTAAAATCTCAACTGGAATTTCTTGATATGAAAGGTTGTTCTGAATATCTGAGCTTTCTAAGTGGACTACAACAGTGCAGCCACCGATACACTTCTTAAGCATAGAGACATGGAATACTGGATGAACGAATGACAGGTCTTCCGGCAAATCAAGCTCATAAGCTACTTTCCCAACACGACTCACAATTCTATTAGGGCCAACATACTGGGGACTAAGTTTCCCCTTTTTGCCAAATCTCTTCACCCCTTTCATGGGTGAAATCTTTAGATACACTGAATCACCAACCTCAAACTCAAGGTCCTTTCTTCTCACATCCGTATAGGATTTATGATGACTCTGGGCTATTTTCAATCTATCTCTAATCATCTTAACTTTCTCCATAGCTTTAAACACTGCATCAGGTAAAAACAAAGCGGACTCACCCACTTTAAACCAACCTATGAGTGATCTAGATCTCTTCTCATAAAGAGCCTCAACCGGAGCCATTTGAATGCTAGCATGATAACTATTATTATAAGTGAACTCAATCAATGGCAACTACCCATCCCAACTACCTTTGAAATCAAGAGCCCATCCCATAACATATGTTCTATAGTTTGGATGGTTCTCTCCGCTTGGCCATCTATCTGAGGGTGGAAAGCTAAACTAAGATGGACCTGGGTACCAAGACCCTTTTGAAAGGCTCTCCAAAACTAAGAAGTAAACTGGGTAACCCTATACGATATTATTGATAAGAGAACTCCATGCAGTCGGACAACTCTCGAATATACAACTTAGCATAATCCTCAAATGTATAGGATGTATAAACTGACAAGAAATGTGCTGACTTACTCAATCTGTCTATGATAACCCAAACCAAATCATGATGATGATGCAAATGGGGTAAACCAGTCACAAAGTCTATATTCAGCTCTTCCAACTTTCAAGTGGGGATGCCAAACTCTTACAATGTACCACCAGGTCTTTGGTGCTCTACTTTAACCCGTTGACAAGTCGTATACGTATCTACAAACTCTACTGTATCTCTCTTCATACCACTCAACCATTTGATTTTCCTCAAGTTGCAGTAAATCATGGTAGCACCTGGATGAATAGAATAACATGCACCATGCACTTCAGCCATAATTCTCTATCTCAACTCATCAACACATGACACGCACAATCTACTTTGGTATATCAATACACTATCTCCACCTTGGGAGAAAACCTCTGCCTTTTGGTCTCTCACTGACTCTTTCAATTTGACCAAACTAGAATCCATGTCTTACCTCTCCTTTACTTCTGAAACTAGGGAAGATTTGGAACTACTCTGAACCCAAACATTCCCTTTAGCTGAATCAACCAACCTAACATCCAACCTAGCTAAACGATGAAATTTTTATGCTGACTTTTTCTTATTATTCTCCACATGCGCAACACTGCCTATCGATAATCAACTAAGTGCATCTGCCACTACATTGGCCTTTCTCGGATGATACAATATATTCATATCATAATCCTTTAACAATTCCAACCATCTCCTCTAATGAAGATTCAACTCCCTCTGAGTAAACACGCACTGCAAACTTTTCTGATCCGTGAACACATTAACATGCACACCATACAAATAATGTCTCCAGATTTTTAGCAAACACCACAACAGCTAATTCCAGATCATGGGTTGGGTAATTCTTTTCATGTGGCTTCAACTGTTTAGAGGCATAGGCTATGACCTTACCTCTCTACATCAACACATAACCCAAACCAACTCTAGAGGCATCATAATAAACAATAAAGATGTCTGTACCATCAGGTAATGCTAGAACTAGGGCTGAAGTTAGTCGAGTCTTCAACTCCAGAAAACTCTTCTCGCAGGAATCTGACCACAGGAACTTAACTTTTTTTTGGTTCAGTCTAGGTATAGGAGATACTATAGACAAGAAATCTTCAACTAATTGGTGGTAATAGCCAGCTAAACCCAAGAAACTCCCAATGTCTGACAGAGAGATAGGTCTAGGCCAATTTCTTACGACTTTTGTCTTTTGGGGATCTACTCTAATGCCATCAGCGAAAATTATATAATCAAGAAAGGCTACTGATCTTAGCCAAAATTCACACTTGCTGAATTTTGTGAACAATTGATGATCTCTAAGAGCTTGCAAGATAATTCTAAGATGATCTACATGGTCATCCTCACTACGGAAGTATACAAGGATATCATCTATGAATATTATGAAAAACATGTATAGATACTATTTGAACACTCGATTCATGAGGTCCATGAAAGTGGCTGGAGCATTGGTTAACCCGAAAGACATGACTAGAAATTTAAAATGACAATAACGGGTTCTAAAGGCCATCTTTGGAATATCACATTCCTTTACTTTAAGCTGATGATAGCCGGATCTAAGGTCTATCTTTGAGAAATAACTTGCACCTTGGAGTTGATCAAACAAGTCATCAATTCTAGGAAGAGGATATTTGTTTTTGACCGTAACTTTATTCAACTGATGATAGTCAATGCATATACGCAAAGAACCATCTTTCTTTCACACGAATAAGATAGGAGCGCCCCATGGAGAAACACTAGGCCTTATGAAACCTTTATCTAAAAGATCTTTAAGTTATTCCTTCAACTTCTTAAGATCTGCAGGAGCCATACAATAAGGAGGTATAACATAGGATGAGTATCTGGGAGAAGGTCAATACCAAACTCTATCTCTCTATCAGGAGGTACCCCTGGGAGATCTTCTAGAAAAACATCAGGAAAATCATTAACTACACTAACTGACTGAATTGTTTGTGTCTCAGACTTTGTGTCTTTGACTCAAACTAGGTGGTAAATGCAACCCTTGGACATCAACTTTCTGGCCTTAAGATAAGATATGAAATGACTCTTGGGAGACACTGAATTACCTAACCACTCAAAAATTGGCTCATATGGAAACTAAAACATCACCACATGGGTGCAACAATCTATAGAAGCATAACAGGAATGGAGCCAATCCATACTAAGAGTAAGATCAAAATCAATCATATCTAACTCTATCAAGTCTGCTAACATGATATTATGAAGGCTCCGGGATCTTTTCAGAACTTATCTCGAAATTTACAGCAACTAATGGAGTCACATAAGAGAAACTCGACCCAGGGTCTAACAACATATAAACATTAAGAAGAAAGGCACAAAGTATACCAGTAACAACATCTGGCAAATCTTCCTGCTTATGGTGAGATGGTAAAGTATAGAACCATTTTTGGTATTGACCGCCACGAATACTGGATAAGGCGCCCTGAGGAGGAGTTGGGCGACCTAGAGGAGCTAGTACACTATTAGCCTGAGTCTGAGGATGAACATCTATATTTCATCATCTAGCATGTGGGCACACTTTAATTTTGTGACCTGGCTGGCTACAACCATAAAAACCTTTCTGACCCCACAAACATTCACCTCCATGATTCTTACCACACTTAGCACATGGGGGATGATTAGGCCTATTACTCACACTATTATGAGACCTAGACATAGAAGACTTACCCCAATGTTCCTGCCTATTTCTAGGAGTAGGATCACTGGCTGAAGAAGGTGCAGGCATAGATGAATGATTCTAAAACTCAAATGATTCTCTCTTCCAGACCTATTCTGACCATAATCAAACTGCCCTATTCTAGCCTTATTATTTACTCTCTCTCTCTCTCTTTCCTTCAACTTTTCTACCTCTATTTTCTGAGAGTGCATCATCAATCTAGGAAGACCCATGTCTCTAATGAGCATAGCAGTACTCTACTCTTTAACTACCAACCCAGACACACTGGTCACAAACTTACTCATGATTGACCTAGGGTCAACCATCTAATCAGAGGCATACTTAGACAACTAGTTGAACTTGAGGCAATACTCCTTCACAGTCATTGAGCCCTACCTCAGGTTCATGAACTCTTCTATCTTAGCTTTCCTTATCTCACATGGGAAAAACTTATCTAAGAACACATCTTGAAATATCTGCTAAGTCATAAAAGATACATTCTTCCTTTTACTTTTCTTCCATATTACTACCCTATTATATGCAATATCCTTCAGCCTATAGGATGATAATTCTACCCTCTCCTATTCAAAAATATGCATAATTTAAGTGATCTTCTTTACCTTATCTAAATAAAGTTGTGGGTCCTTATCTGCTTTTGATCCAAAGAATTCAGGCGAGTTCATTCTCATAAAATATGAGATCCTGGCTGTGGCTAAGTCACCAAATTACTGAGGTAGGACTAGATCCTGACGATTGCCCTAAGCATTAGCTATCACAGCTTAGGCTAGCACCTAAAAGGCAGCCCAAAACTCTGCACGTGAAACGTTCTAATTCAAAGGGTCTGTGGGCTGAGGTGGTTGGTTATCATTTATTCAGGCATTATCTCGATGAGGAGGCATTTTTTGTCATGTGAAAGAATGAATTAGAAGAAGATAAAGACATTGAATGCACGATAGATCATGAAAAAAGAGATGATTTCCAAAAATTCTCTGTAGCCTCCTGGTCATACATATGGCATGCTTTACACTGATGATTAAGACTCTAAGTAACATAGCTTGTCTGATTCCCTAGGACTCTCTAAACCTTAGGCTCTGATACTAAGTTTGTAATGCTCTAAAATTTAATTCTCAGGATGCCACACGGTGCTCTAAACTATAAGTAGTCCCGAGCTAACCTTGGCTGCTTATTACTAAATCTAAATCTCAGAATAGAAAAAATATGAAAACGAAAACATAATAAATGTAGAAATATTTTATAAATCATAGAAATCTCACAAATCTTGATTAGACAATACTGAGAATCTAAATACTGAATCAAAAGTCTAACACTGAATCTAGTAGTCTGACAAGCCTCTACTATCTAAATCTAAAGAGTCACTGGGATAGGCCCCAGCTGACTCAAACTCTCTGAAATAAATAAAGAAACATCTACTCATAAACTAAAAGTATGAATAACAAAGTCCTTGAAATATGAGGACTCACCAAATGTAGAGATGTAGATGAGATGCTCAAAAGTCACTCGCACTGCTGAGACTGAGCACCTGGACCTACATTATGAGACAATGTAGAACATAGACATATATGTGGATCGGTACTTTGATGATAAACTGAGTATATGGGGGTGCACGCAATAAGTAAACCATATCATCACAGTTTATAAAAAGTCATGCATGCTAAATGTAAATGGCTCACATAGGCTCGAGTAATCAGAAATCTGAGGATCATAAATCATAAATAACAGAGCATGTAGTATGAATCTTGTGAGCCATAACATTCAGTTCTAAAATCTGTTCTTTGTGAAAGCGGCTACATTATCTTATCAATTGGCAAGGGAAATACTTCATCTCAAGACTTAAAGAATCTTAAAACCTTTGCTTTCAAAACATATGTTTTTATCTAAAGGCTTTACGTAAATAGACTATTTTAAGAGTAGGGGACATCTTATTGGGAGTTTCTTCTAACCGACATACACCATGTGAGCATCCGTAGAGTCCCACGCATGGCCCCCGTTAGGTAGGGTTGTTCTACCCTTGCCATCAGAATAGAATTTCTTATCTTAAGTGATCACAATCTTATTCATCCACGTAGAAGTGGGAATAATCTTACTCCTATGGTGGCACGTAGTTCTAAGGTATGAAACCGTAGTAAATTACCCATCTCGGTGCTAAATACTACTCCCATTCTTATTCTCAAAATCTTAAGAAATTCACTTCAAAAATAGCACAAGATTAAATCTCAAGTTATATGAACAAAGTGGATTTTTTTATCTTAGCTTTGGACCAAAATATCAAATCTTTATCAAAATCTGATAATAATTTTATCTTAGGGTGCTCATAGCACAAATAATTTTGAAATAGCACTCTTACTTAGGGAATAATGACCCATGCATCAATCTCATGTTAAAACATCTTAAAATTCTTGCTTGATAATATAAGCATTTATAATTCATCATAAAATTTGGAAATTTCAGTAATACGCATGAAAATATGAACAAGATCATGGAATTCAACTTCTAAATAATTGGATATATCATAAACTTGTAAATAGCAATAATAGGCATATACCCTAACTTTAATTTAATGGAAAATCTCATAAACTTCAGTAACAGTTGAATTTAAAATAATTTTTTGGCACAAGGGTGAAAGGATTATCCTTGTTCATACCCCACATACCTCAATTGATTGTCTAGATGCTAAAAATTAAATCTTGGATCTTTATTGATGTTTTGGAGGTGACTTCCTAGAGTTCTTGAGTTGAAGATTCTCAATCTTTTATTGCTTTGGAGAATTAATGGAGAAATTTGGATTTCTTGGGGAGGAAGTTTGATGAACTAGGATTTTGTTTGAGAGAGATTTGATGAAAAGTATATGTAAAGTACTTTGGAGGGATTTAATTCATTATTTAGGATGGATTAGGTTCTGGGAGATTTACCTAAATGCCACTCTTAAACTTATTAACGAAACTAAAAAATGACCAAAACCCCGACTTTTGGCCATAGCGCAACGTTCCAACATCGCACCAAGCCGCTGGAAAATGCCAACTGGGAATATTCATGGTGGCGCAATGTGGTGGTATCGGATTTCCACCCTTGGATGTGACCTAGAAACTTAGCGCGACGCGCCAATATGGTGGACCCTTACTGGAATTGGACAATTGGGGATTTGGCCCTCCCCGTAATGTTCCAATATCGTGGAGGGCCACTGGAAATTGACAAATGTGAATTTGCCCATCTCTGCGATGTGCTAAAGGCCCAGGTGACACACTGCCAACTTAAAAATTCCATAACTCCTTCACCGAGTATCGAATTTGGGCGAATCTTATACTGATAGAAAGATTATTCAATTTACCACACATTGGGAAGTCTAAATCTGGAAGATTCCACACGAAATAAATATTCTTAATCTTAGAAGCTACCCCTTAACATTCTAAGAATGGATTCAAGCTAAGAAAAGTGTGGGGTATTCCAATACGAGTGGTTGTTTCAAGTCGTATAAACAACAAGTCATAAGTTACCACTCGTATGTTGAATAGTGTGTACCTTTTTTCCCTCTTCCAAGCTTACGAGTTACCAGTCCAACTGGTACCTTTATTGTATGAGTCGTATGGTTGACTCATAATGATTGGTGATCAATTTTTGTAAGATTCAGTTAAAGGTCTTTTTGTTTTTTTTCCCTCTTATAACTCTTAACCCATGACCTATAACCCCAGAGAGGCATTATTTTTCTTTATCCTTTAGTAAATTAAAAGCATCTTTTCTCCTCCCATCTTTAATAATATAAAATTAGGATTTCTCTCACCAAGTAATCTTTCAAGTCTCAAAGTTTAAGTATTCTTCACAAGTCAAGCAATTGTAGGTATGTAAGGTTTTTTAAAAAGGTTAATCTTCCATCCTCATGCCCAAAAAATATGGTTCTAATATTGAATTTACATGTTTTATATTAGAGTTTATCCCTCAAATTCTCATGTATTGAAGTACACCATTATCTTGTGATTTTAAGGTTGAGGATGCATAAAGGCTATATCTATTCATGTTTTGAACTTTAAGATTGATATTATGATTTGAATTCCATCACTTTGATTTGGATTATAATGAAAGATTTATATATGGGCATTGAGCCTCATATCTTGTTATAAGTGATTAAATAAAGTAAGAGTTTTAAGATTTAAGAAAAAACATTAAGTTTACAAGAAAGTTTAAGCTTTTGAAGTTCTATTCATATATAATATAGAATAATTCAACAGAGCTTGATCTTTTGATCTAAATATAAGACATGGAATCCACAAGTGTTCCTCTTGATTATGATTTGAAGAAAAGAGAAGAATAACTGGTTTTCAGCATACCAACCCTTATGTTATTTTAAGGTGGATTTCTTAAGTATGAGCATACATATATTTTGGGAGTAGTATTTAGCATCAAGACGGGAATGCAGACGAGCATGTACAAAATTCTTGGAAACTACAAGCCACCATAGGTTAAGCCTTTTACCAATATGGATGAAGTATAGCGATCACTTAAGTTAAGGTTCTATTCCTATGGCAAGGTATAATATCCCTCCCTAATGTAGGTAAGATGTTGGACTCCATGATAGCTCACATGGTTTATGTCGATTAGAAGAATCTCCCATAATAAAGAATAAAAGTAAAGATTTTAGAAACTAAGTGTTATAGCTCACTAGGTTATTTCATATGTTTCATTATCCATGGTTTATGATTTTGTAGTCTTTAGCTTTACTCAAGTCCAAGGTGAGTCATTTACACTAAGCATGCATCATCTGAGTACATATATATTTAATTCTTGTTTTATTTATGCATTCATCGCCACATACTAGTACATTCCAGAAGTACTGGCCCACATATAAGTCTATGTGCTACATTGTCTTATAATATAGGTCCCGGTGCTTGTTTCCAATAGCACGATTGACTAAGGGCATCATCACCTGCATCCCGACTTTTGGTGAGTCCCCATAATTCGAGGACCCATCTTATCAGACTCTTGTTCATTGATGAAACTACTTTAATCACTTGATTTCCGCTTATGTTTGGGTCAGCTGGGGATGTCCTAGTAGTAGATGCTTGTCAGACTATGTATTTTTTAAGTTCAAAAAGTTTGTTTAAGGTTTCCAAAGTTAAAGATTTACATTATGATATAGAATTATTACCTTCAATTTCTATACATGTTGGTTCACCTTTCATGTTAGTTTCAAGTTGAATAGATATCATGGGTTAGCTTGGGACTATTTGTTGGGTTAAGCACCGTGTGATATCCAGAGATACTTCCAAGGTGTTACAAATATTTAGCACATAATATTTCCTGACTTTCACTGTGGGTATACCTTGGCATTGCACTAGTATCAACACAGATAAAACTTCGCTGAGCTGGATTCATTGAGGGTGCAAGCTGAGAAGTTCTAGGCTGAGTACTGCTCCCTATCCCATTTTATCATTCAAATATAAATATAAAAGGTATAATAATAATATAACCTTTTAGTAAATATATGTAATATGAAACTAATTTTTGGCTTACTCTTTTTGCACACACATTCCCGTTATGGCCAACTTGCTTGCACCTTGAATATGTCATCTTCTCACCTTTTTTGTTAGTTTACCCTACTTTTTGGCTTATCCTTGCTTTTTGTTTCATTTGTGCTATGTCTTCCTGGCATCTTTCTTGGTTTTGGAGACTCTATTGATGGATTTGTTGTTTCAGGAAGCATTCATATTAGGGATTAGTTGGATGAAAT
Source organism: Capsicum annuum (assembly GCF_002878395.1). Taxonomy (NCBI): domain Eukaryota; kingdom Viridiplantae; phylum Streptophyta; class Magnoliopsida; order Solanales; family Solanaceae; genus Capsicum; species Capsicum annuum. The sequence goes on along the minus strand of NC_061117.1, from coordinate 175,893,222 downwards.
GGTTATATGTTTTAAGGAAGGTTTATTTTTTATACTAGTGCCCTACATTTTTATCAGGATCATAGTTCAAATAACAATATGAACAAAAATCATAAGGACAAGAAGTACCTCTTAACATCCATAACCTACAGTCACAATATTTCTTGTCCAAGTGAACAACAAATATGTAGCACCCATCTTTAATTTCAAAACCATGAACTCTATTCTAATTTAACTTTACACCTATTTGAATACTCCTTGTTGTCTTCCAAAATAGTTTTTGTCATAGACGCAATGTCTGATGTCTATGTTTCAGAAAATCTAACAATATCTATATGTCTATCCATCATTTTATGCCTAATATCCTCTAGTATCTAAGATCCAAGAATAAAAATCCCAAACATGTTATTTTCTATTACACCACATTTGGAATAGGTTTTGAACTATTCTCTACACCAAAAATAAAGAGGATCAACCAACAAGTCCTTTGTTATTTGCTTCATACCTAGTCCTGACATTGCATGCATCTCCTCTCTAAACTTGATTTCAGAGCTTGCTTTTGCACACCTCCAAAACTCCTTCCTTCTTTCTTCTATTTTCCATGTCATATGTCAATTACTCTAAATATGTCTAGCACACACTCTTCTCTAAGTATTTGGTAAAAATTCAATCAAAATAGGAATAAGACCCCGAAAAAAGTATAATTATAATTAAATAAGCAATTGTAATTGTAATTAAATATGCAATGTAATTGTAATTAAAGTCAAATTATAAAGAAAATAGTTAAATTGTAATACCTTTTACCAGTCAGACATTACACACAAGCCTTCACCAGCTCCATGATTTAGATTAGCAATCAAATGACTTATGATCTAATTCCAACTATGTCTTGTCTCTATATTTATAATTGACCAGGCAATTGGATACATTTGGTTGTTCCTATTCTTCCCAACAACAACTAACAACTCACCCTTACTAGCTTCTTTGAAAATGCAACCATCATATCTGCATAATCACATAAATCTAGCAAATTCCATATTTCAATCACCCATATTCTCCCTTATAACAATCTATGTAGCCCTATAACACACAATTTTACCAGTATTAAGACCCAACTCCTCTTTATCCTCTCTCTCTATATATACATATATGTGTATATATATATATATACCAAATCTTGAATTTCCTAGATCCTTATGTATGGTTAAGACACAAGTCTGTCCTTAAACTTTCTAGCAACCACTTTGAATTACACATCATTCTTGTCTAAAGGAATACACTTGTGAATAGGATGATAGTTCTTAATAATAAATTCACCTAAGCTTCTATCAATGGAAGCAAACGACAATCACTTCCAATTAAAGATTTTGCACTTTACCCTCACTCTATATTTTTTATTAGGTTTTAACTTCAATCTTTTATACTCTACAACATAATCTGCAATAACTTTTCTAAACTATTTTGCACCCTCATAAAACATTCCAAACTCAAACACAAAGACTTCACAATCTTTATCATACCTTACTTTCTTGCCTTTTCTTTTTCTATGTAGACCTACTACTCTAATAGCATCTACATCAAGCCCCATCACACTATTATAACTCTAATAGTTAGAGCTATTAAGATATTCCTTATGTCTACCTAATTTTCCAGCATATTTGTTTGCCTTACTTTTTCCAGTATCTTCAACGCCTCTATCTACAAAACTAGCAACTCCCATAGGTATTTTTTAGTTTCAACAACATTTTTTATTTGTTTTTATTCTTTATTTATTGTTTCCTCTTTCTTATTACAAAGTCCTCAATGCCTTATCAATATCTTAGCCATCTTCTACAAAAATGTCTCTAAAATGTAAATCACAACTCAAATAATCTGATAACTCACCTCTAAGATCAATGTCTTTGATACTAACATCTTCCAGATCGACATCTTCTACTTTGTTAGAAGTTTCTCTCTTCAACTATGTTAACATTCTCCCTCTATTTAGTTAGGTTAACAGACTCCCTCTTTTCACTTATTTTAACAGACTTCTTCTCTTCATGTAAGTTAAAAAACTCCCTCTCTAAGTTAACATCCTTACCAATACCATTTACTAAGACCCTCTCACTATCTATAACTTCTGGTTTAGTTAAACCCCTCAAGGTCAAGTAGTATTTTATCTAAAACATGATTGACATAAAAGTCAATAGATTTCTCATGTTTTAATTCCTTAACTAGGTCAATGAGATGTCGGTTATTAGGAACCAAGTTGAATTGTTTGGTAACTAAATATTGGTGATAAAACCTCCTGACAAGTTTATACCCTAATCTTTAGTATAATATAATAATTCTTGTAATGAAAAGCAGTCCTTATTAACAAACCTTAGTGTTGGCACATAGTTTCCAATATATGTAGGTACAATAATGTTGGAAAATACCCCACCCCCATGTTGAGTTTTGGTAAATATGATTTCCTACATGGTTTATTAATAGGTAACCCCACAAAAAATCTAACCAACGTCATGTTAATTTACGTAATATACTCAAAGAACACACCGAAAAGGTATAAGATACAACCTTCATGCATATGAAGAAAGCGATAGAATATTCCCAAAAACAAATTTGGTGCAGTGACATTACAAATCCCAAAAACATTTTTAACTATGGGTAGTGTGTCCCATGTGAAAAGGGAAGAACAAGAATTGGCCAAAGAGGTGCATATATTAGCCCATTTGGGAGTACATTTGCTCGAAACTAATGATGGGGGAGTAATAGTTTAGAACGGTTTGGAATCATCATTGGTGGTGTAAGTGAAGGAGAAACAGCAAAATCATCCCATATTTAGCCAAATATTGGAAACAGTCAAGCAATAAAATATTGAGGTTTTCTCCTAAGGGGGATATGGTGTACTTCTTTATAAAGGTAGGCTTTGTGCTCCTAATGTAGACAGGTTGAGAGAAAGGATACTATCTGAGGCTCATGGTTTAAGGTATTCCATTCATCTGGGTGCTACTAAGATGTACCGCAACTTATGAGAAATTTATTGGTGGAATGGTATTAAGATGGACATAGCAAGGTTTGTGCTCAAGTGTCCCAACTGCCAGCAAGATAAGGTTGAACACCAAAGATCAGGTGGTACACTACAGGTGATTAGTATCCCTACTTGGAAGTGGAAAATAGTGAATATGGATTTCATTTGCCATACCGTGATCTTCCATAACTTCCAATATTTTGAGATAATTTGGAGCTAAAATTCTCCTTCCATTTGTTCTTGTTGTGATTGATTTTCCATGGGTACATGGATGTCCTTCTATTTCTAGGCCAACTTCTACTATATTTCCATATTAGCAATTGCACAGATACACTTGTTAGTTTGTCATTAGTAAAACATAAACTTAAGAGACTAAAAATAACCTCATTTCTAACTGATGGGGAAGTCGTCATCCCTACGTTCACTCAGTGCTAAGTAGTACTCCCAACCGAATGACACTGAAGTATAAACTGAAACATGAACTAATAACTGATATGCTCAAGTCATGGTATTCTGAAAACAATAATGCATGCACAATCTAAATTAATCATGAATATGTAAATTGATGTATGTTTGAATTTATAGGTATCAGGTGTTCATAACCCACTAGCATTGTCTAATGCAATAAAACATGATAACAATTACAAAGCATGATAAGGAGATTTCACAATTTAAAGCCAACAACCTCAAAAACTTGTCATGATAAGAAAATTCATGATTTTGAACATGGGGAATCAATAATCTTGGGGAAAGCATATATTTATGGTTTGATTACACACATAAACTGATGAGAGGAAGGAAACTCATATTTGACCTGGAACTCAATTTAAGGGGAAGGGAATTTTGCTTTAGGATTTAAAAGTTCTTGGGACTCAATCTATGGAAGGGACCCATTGATGGAATCCCACATACATGAAGGTAAATTTCTTGTAGAATTCCTTGGAATTTAGCTTGAACTTGAGAAACACTAACATGCTTTGGAGAAGAAGAGAATCATTTTCTTTTTGCTAAGTGTAATGATTTTGGAATTATGAGGTGCTAAGGTAAGTTAATACCTCAATAAATAATGTTGGAGATCCTAAAAGATATGGGTTTGGGGTAAAAAGGGATGGAAAATTACCAAAAGCCCCTTTTAAAATCGTGCAGAGATTTCTAATTTCAGTTGTCACGACTCACCCAATGACTCATTACGGATGGTCACTAGTCATGGTCTGAGTCATGACCTGAGGTCCTGAGGTATGGACCCTTTCTGTTGTGATCACCAATCCCCCTCCTAATGACTAGTTAGGCCTGATCATTAGTCATTAGGAGTAGTCATGATCTGAAAAATTGATATTTGGATTTCTAATTATTATGGCAATGGGTCTATGTAATGACGCGTTATGCCTCATAATGAATCATGAGCTAGACTCATTTCCACTAGGACAAAATTTGAGACCCTCACTGGAGTGACAATGACTCATACACAATGACTAATTACATCTGGCAACATCTCATTGATAGATTTATTTTCATAGGTAGTGTGACAGGCTCTTAAAAAGTTTTCAGTAGCTTTTTGCCACGATATCAAATTAAGCCGGGACTTGTAGCACTGGAAAGCTAATTTAGTGGCCTATCTTATTTTTGGGTCTATAGCTGAAAACTTTGGGGTATTACAATATCCCCCCCCCCTTGGGATCATTCATCCTCAAATGAAACTCACGAAGCTGAGAGGTTAGGGAAAAGCTAAATTTTGCACTGAACACTTACAAGCTTAATCATGAACCAACATCTGAATTTATAACTAATGCATGTATTGAATTGAACTCATGAATGCATTATATGACATAAAGATGGTTGGTCGGCTGAGATAGAAATAAAAGAATTAATTAATTAAGAAAAACTATTACCTCAAGACGGAACTGGGTTCGAAGAGAAGAAATGGGGATACTACATCATCATATCTACTTCTACTTCCCAAGTAACTACCTCAACTAATTGATTTCTCAATAGAACCTTTACTAAAGAGACCTCCTTATTTCTCAGACTATGAATCTGACGATCAAGGATCTCAACTGGGGACTCTTAATAAGAGAGACTATTTTCCACATCAATCATTTTTAAAGGGACTACTGAGGATGGATCACCAATGCAGTTCTTTAATAAAGAGACATGAAAGAATCGATACACTAATGTCAACTTTGCAGCTAATTCCAAATCATAGGAAACCTTCCCATACCATCTCAAAATCTCATAGGGACTAATATTACGGGGATTGAGCTTCCTTTTTTTACCAAATCTCTTCATCCCTTTCATGGGAAAAAATTTTAAGTAAACATAAGCACAAATATCAAATTCAAGCTCTTTCCTCCTCATATTTGCATAGGATTTCTGTTGGCTTTGAGCCATTTTTAGCCTTTCTCAAATTAGTTAAACCTTTACCATCACCTTATGCATTGAATCTGGCCCTATTAATGCAACTTCACTAACCTCAAACCAACCGATAGAAGATCTACACCTCCTACCTTAAGGAGCCTCAAATGGGTTCATCTGAATACTAGAGTGGTAGCTTTTATTGCAAGAAAACTCAATCAAATTCAAGTGATCATCACAACCACCCTTAAAATTAATTACACAAGCTCTCAACATGTCCTCTAAATTCTAAATGGTTCTCTCTGCTTGACCATCTGCCTGTAGATAAAAATTTGTCTTGAGATGAACTTGGGTACCAAGACCCTTCTAAAATGCCTTCAAAAACCGAGAGGTAAATAGGGTACCTCAATCTAAAATAATGGTCAAAGGGAATCCATGAAACTTCACCAACTCGCTAAGATAGAATATAGCGTAATCTTCTGCTGAATCTAAAGTATTAACTGATAAGAAATAAGTTGACTTAGTCATTCGATCCACAACAACCCAAATAAAGTCATTTTGATGACGAGTATGATGCAACCTTATGATGAAGTCCATATTTACCACATCCCACTTCTAGGTGCGGATTCTGAAATCCTGAAGAGTACGACTAGGCCTCTAGTGCTTAACCTTAACCTGGATGAAATTTGGACATTTAATCATTAATTTCATAATATCCTTCTTCATACCATTCCACCAATAGACTTTTCGCAAGTCATAGTACATATTATTGGCTCCTGGGTGAATAGAATATCAAGAACTGTGAGCCTCTACTAACGTCTGTTGCCTTAAATCATCCATTCAGAGCACTAATATGCCCTAACGACAAAAGGCATCATCTCCCCTTTGGTATAAATCTCAACCTTCTAATCCCGAACTGCCTTTTTCAACTTAACAAAATAGGATCGCTATTTTGCTTTTCTATTTATAACTAAGGATGATTCTGAACTATTTTAAACCTAATATACAACCTTCGATAGAATCAACCAACTGAACTCCCAACCTAGTGAGATGATGAACCTCACTAACTAGATCTTTCTTTTCATCCTCAACGTGGGAAAAACTTTCCATAGATAATCTGCTAATGCATCGTCCAAAATATTAGCCTTACCCATGTGATACATTACATCTATATCACAGCCTTTTAATAATTCTAGCTACCTTCTCTAATGAAGATTTAGGTCTTTCTAAGTGAATACATATTCTAAAATCTTATGATCAATGAACACATCAACATAAAACACATAAGGTAATGCTTCCAAATCTTAAAGGCAAAAACAACTATTGCTAACTCAAGGTCGTGAGTCGGGTAGTTCTTCTCATAAGGTTTGAACTGTCTAGTTCCATATGCTATAACCTTGCCTCGTTGCATCAACACATAACCAATACCAACTCTATAAGCATCACAATATAACACAAAACCATTTGAACCCTCTGGTAGAGACAAAATTGGGGTAGTGGTGAGTTGAGTCTTCAACTCCTAAAAACTCTTCTGGCAAGAATTATACCATTGGAATCTGTCCTTCTGAGTCAGTCTAGACATAGTAGAGGAAATAGAAGAAAATCCTTCAAGTAACTGGCTAAATCTAAGAAACTCCTAATATCTGACGGATAGATGGGCCTAGTCTAGTTTCTTACTGCTTCAGACTTTTGAGGGTCAACTTCAATGCCTTCATTGGAAATAATATGACAGAGGAAATCTACTAATTTCAACAAGAATTCACACTTATTAAAATTAGCAAATAATTGTCAATCTTTAAGATTTTGCAAAACAATACTTAAATAGTCTGGGTGCTCACCCTCACTATGGGAATAGAAGAGAATGTTATCTATGAAGACAATGATTGTAAAACCCCATACTTTTCTTAGCTTAGTTTAGCTCCAGTTCTTGCATAAGAAGCTTAGAACCTGAAAATTTCACTAAGTGTTAGGGAGTTAGTCGTATTTTTTCCTCTGAACTTTGAAGATTTTTAAATGGGTCATCCCAACCCTCAGATATTAATATTTGAGTTAATTCATGTTCAGGGGTGTAAGAAGCATATCTCGGGTAAATTTTAGATTTTTTGGATGAGGATTGGGTCGTGTTTAGATTTTGATTCCAGCAACTCAATGCTATTGCACGCATTATGTCGGTTATAGTGATGAGTCACTCACGACATCACGGTGGCCATCCAATCTGTGTTCTAGTTGTAAATTTAACTCTCTGAGGGGTAGTTACGTCTTTTTCCCTCAATTCAATTCGTAAAAACATGACTTAAATCATTATTTAGGGCATTATATGACCAATTTTCCCAATTTCTCTCTCAAATAAATGCTAACCATCTCCCACATTCATCAAATTCAATCACCTTCTCTTCAAGAAATTAAAGAATTCAAGTTTTCCAATCCAAAAACTTTCAACAAATCTTTCAAGATTTTGTTTTTCCTTTCAAGTTTAAGGGTTAAGGTATGAGTGATGTTCATCCACAGGCTCTTTTCACCCATGGAGTCCAAGAATCTATTTTTATATTTTAAATCATAAATTTAAATGTTCACAATGAGTTCACTCCATAAAGTTTTTATGAATTTCAATTCTACATGATGTTTACAAGTATTTCTCGTTGAAAGTAGCCCTTACACGTTTGAATTATGAAAAAATTTCATGTTAAGTCTTAAATTTATGGTTTTAGTATTATAATAATGCTATTACCACATGTTTCACTTATTCTAATGCTTAAGTTCATGAATTTCAAGTGTTTGATAAAATGTCTAAATATTGTATTTTGAACAATGACCTTCTAGTATGGTTGTAAAGTGTTTATATATCCCTATTGATATATCTATTCAATACTGGAGGGTTGTGAACATCCATTACATAGCTGTTTACATAAGTTTAGTAGTTTTAGAATGATTTTAAGTAAACCATGAACATTGTCATTCAGTTTGTTGTTATACTCAGCTGTTGCTCAGTTTAAACTTAGTTCAGCCTAGTATCAGTGTCTTCAGTTGGGAGTAACACTTAGCACTAAGTGAACTTAGGGATGGAATCTCCCCCATCAATTAGGCATGAGGCGTTAGTAGCAGTCCCAAGGTTCATGACCTATTATGCCACCGTAGACTTTGAGGGCCCCCCCATCAGTTAGGCATGACACTTTCATCCTTCGAGACATTAGATTAGTGGATCCACATAGCCAGTATTAGTACCCATGGCACAGTACTGACACCCTTCTAGCTGGGGTTATAGGTTGGACCTTAATAGTAGATTTGGGGCATGTTGGTTACAGAGCTCCCAAGTCTCAGATCAGTATTTAGTACAGGATCCAGTTCAGGTTTTCTTGACCATAGCATATAGTTTATCAGTTATTCAGCTATCAGATTTTTAGTATTTCAGTTTACAGACTATGTCAAAAACATGTTTAATGCTTGTTCATGCATTCTTAGATTTTACTATTTTCATGCATTTTTATTTAGTTACCTCATGCTATTCGGTCAGTTATGATTTCATGCACATAACCCATGTATTTTAGCCTAAGATCATATCATATACCAATACATTCAAAGTACTGATTGCATACTCTTCTTTGCACTATAACTTTTAATATCATAGGTTCGGACGCTCAGTTCCCGAATCGCGCTTAGACAATTCCTCTTATCATTAGAAGAAGTTGTGGTGAGTCCTCATATGTCGAGGACCTGTTATGCTATTTTAGTATTTTTGCATTTGATTTAGTTAGTCAGTCAGAGTTAGTTGGGGGCTTGTCCGATCAACTCTTTAGTTAGATAGAGGCTTTTAGATGTTTAGACAGTTAATCAGTTATCAGTATTTTATGAGACATTTTAGTATTGCTTTAGATGTTTAGATTCATGACTTAATTATATTATAATATTTAAAATCTTATGGCTTTATTCAGCTGTTTCTGCACATATTCTTTATTAATATATTATTCAGTACTCATAGTAGGTACCAGCTCATGAGTTAGCTTGCGATCACTTATGATCATAAGCACCGTTGTCACGACTAGAGGGTAGCCTCGAGTCATGACAATTATGAATATCTCCAATTACTACTTGAACACCCTGTTCATCAAGTCCATGAAAGCTATAGGAGCGCTTGTTCGTCCAAAAGACATAACTACAAATTCAAAGTGACCCTACAGAGTTCTGAAGGTTGTCTTCAGAATGTCATACTCTCTAACTCTGAGCTGATAATAATGGATCTGTGGTCTATCTTAGAAAATAGTTTAGCTCCCTAAATAAGTCATCAACCTTGGGGATAGGATACTTTTTCTTGATCATGACTTTGTTCAACGGACGGTAGTTGATACATATTCGGATAGAACTATATTTCTTACACACAAAGAGAATTAAAGCATTCTATAGAGAAACACTAGTTCTGATGAAACCCTTATCTTGGAGATCTTTCAACTGTTCTTTCAATTTCTTCATCTAGGGTGGATACATTCTGTAAGGTGAAATTGAATTAGGTTGTGTATCTGTAAGGTGATCTATTTTAAAGTCGATTTCTCTCTCGGGAGGAAATCCTGGCAGATTTCATGAAATACTTTTGGAAACTCATTCACTACTGGAACTTACTCAAAACTCAAGATCTCAAAACTTAAGTCTTTGACTCAAAAAAATAATAGATACACTCTTAGGAAATCCTTTTTATCGCTTTAAAGAAGGAAATAAACTGACCTATTGGCACTGAGGTGATACCTCTTTATTCTAAGACTAGCTCATTAGGAAACTAAAATTGGATTACTCTATTCCTTTAATTAACTGAGGCATAGCAAGAGTATAGCCAATCCACGCCAAGAATAACGTTAAAGTCGATCATCTCTAACTCTACAAGATCAACTGAGATAACTTTCTGGGATACTATGATTGGACAATTTCTGTATACCCATCTGGATATAATAAAACTATCAACAAGAGTAGAAATTGAGAAGGTTTTTTCAAGGATTTCAGGTTTGATGCCAAAATCTAATCCTATATAAGGATTCATGAAAGAAAGTGTGACACTAGGAGCTAATAATGCATACACGTGAAGGTGAAAGACTTGCAAAGTACTGTAACCACATCAGAAGAACCTTTTTGATCCTACCAAGTCTGAAACTCTTAAAGTTGATTCTAGCGTTGTCAATTGGTTGCATTAGAAGTATACCCTGTTGAGTCGAGCGACCTGTTGGAACTGAAGAGAAGTTAGTCTGGCCCTGCTAACTATTATTGCTACCTCTCCACATACCTGGTGGGCAATTCCTTATTCTGTTTCCTAGCTTTCCATACCCAAAGCATGCATTACTGCCAGCCATGCACTTACCCTTATGGTTCTTGCCACATCTTTTGCAAACTGGGTTAGTACAACCACTATTCATGCTCTCCTAGGACTTAAAGCTTGGTGCTCTATCACGAGTATCCTTTATGAACTTAGACACTAGAGCACTAGCAATAATGGTGCTGGGGCTATAGATTTTTAGCAGAACTGAGAATGATTCCCACTATCTGACCTCTATTGAGAGAAATTAAAACTAGCATTCTTGGCCCTCTTATTTTCCCTTTTCTTCTCCTTATTTTTTTCTTCCTTAATCTGTTGAGCATGAACCATTAATCTAGAGAGGTCTATCTCCTTAATCAACATAGTTGTCCTACACTTCTTAACCACATCCTCAGACACACCAGATACAAACTTGCTCACTCCGGCCATAGAATTAGCCATCATATTTGAAGCATGCCTCGCCAACTGAGTAAACTTGAGCGAATACTTCTTCACACTTATGTTTTCTTGCTTCAAGTTGATCAACTCTTGTAATTTGGCTTCCCTCAACTCAAGTGGGAAGAACCTATCCCAAAAATCAGTAGCAAATTGATCCCACTCTATAAGCCCTAAATCGGCACCTCTATCCTCTTTTCACTACTTAACCCAGGTGTGAGACACCCCTTGAAATTGGTAAGTAGCTAAATTAACACATTCACTAGAGGTTACACCCATAATCTTAGTCACCTTTGGAACACTATCCAAATTCCTGGTGATCCTCCTCAAGCTTGGATCCAAAGAACACCGTAGGATTCATCTGAGTAAAGTCACGGATCTTAGTTGCTACCGTATTCCCTGCAGGGTTAGATGGGGAAACAACTTGCTAGTTATTCTGAGTAGCCATAGATTGGGACAATATTGTGAAAGTATCCTTGAATTGAGCATGAGAGACCTTCTCATTCAAAGGGTCTTCGAGAATATTCAATGGTGCTGGTTGGTCCCTATTCCTCCTTCCATTAGCCTTTTTGAGAAGCATTTTTTGTAAATAGGTAGAGGAAAAATTAGAAGAAGAAGTTTAACAGAGCCTACGCTCCATCACATGACATGAATATTGAAAGAAGTGAGACTTTTCTAAAACTTTTTGTAGCCTTTCGCCCATTAGTATGGCATGCTTCATACCTATGAACAAGATTCTACTTAACACGACTTTTAGATACCCTAGGACACTTTGAGATAGTGCTCGAATACCAAGATTGCATCAAGCTGAGAATACCCCCTGGTCGTAACTTGGTGCTTAGAGTCATAAGTGACCCTAAGCTAACCCTTAGTCTGGCATAACACAATAATTCCTGAAAGATAATAAAATACTGACAAAAACTGAAATGAAAATAACTGATGAAATAATAATAATGAAATAAAGGAAACTATCCAAAACTTGAAATAAGCATGTCTGCCTCAAAATAATACTAAAAACCTAAACATCTGTTTGAAAGCCTTTACTGATAAGGAGTTCATGGAACAAACCCCTAACTAACTCCGACTGACTGAAGTAAATAAAGTACTAAAAGTAAACAAATGATGACTGGACCTCAACTAATGAGGACTTACCAAGACTACAGTTGAGTGTCACATGAATGTGCTAAGAATGGTCTGGGTACTTAGCTATGAGCTATAACCCCAGTTGGAAGGGTGCTAGTACCTTGCCAAGAGTACCAATACTGGTTGGCATGGATCCACTAAACTGATGTCCCAATGGACTATATTATTATTCCTCTACTGATCAGGAACCTCGTATAACCTATAATGGTGCCTTAGTTCTGGACATTAGGGACCACTAATAATAGTCTTATGACTAACTGATAGGGGAGTCGTTATACCTGCATTCACTCGATGCTAAGTTGTACTCCCATCTGAATCACACTAAAGTATAAACTGAAACATGAACTAATAATTGATATGCTTAAGGCATGACATTCTGAAAATAACAATGCATGCATAATCTGAAGTAATCATGAACATGTAAACTGATGTATGTCTGAATTCCTAGGTATCAGGTGTTCTTAACTCACCAGCATTGTCTAATGTAACAAAACATGATAATAATTATGGATCATGATAAGGATATTAACAATTTAAATCAACCAATTTCAACAACTTATCATGATAGAAAAATTTATGATTTTGAACATAGGGAATCACTAATCTCGGAGAAAGCACATATTCATGGTTTGATTACACACATAAATTGATGAGTGTAAGAAAACTCATATTTAATCGGGAACCCAATTAAAGGAGAAGGGAATTTTGCTTTAGAATTTAAGAGTTCTTGGGATTCACTGGGTAGAAGGGACCCATTAATGAAATCCCACATACCTGAAGGTAAACTTCTTAGAGAATTCCTTGGAATTGAGCTTGAACTTAAGAAAACCTAGCTTCCTTTGGAGAAGAAGAGAATTATTTTTTTCGCTAAGTATAATGATTTTGGGATTTGTGAGGTGTTAGGGTAAGTTAATACCTCAATAACTAATGTTGGAGTGCCCAAATGACGTGGATTTGGGGTTAAAAGGGATGGAAATTTATTAAAAGTCCATTTTAAAATAGTGCAGAGATTTTTGGTTCTATTCATCACAATTCAACCAATGACTCATTACGACTAGTCACGATCCATGTTCTAAGTCGTGGCCTGAGGTCCTGAGGTCTGGGACCTTTCTATTCTGATCACGACTCTCCCTCATAATGACTCACTATGCCTGACCATAAGTTAGAGTAGTTGTGATCTGAGACTTAATTTTTGGATTTATCACTAGTGTGGTGATGAGTCTACACAACGACTCATTATGTCTTATAACGAGTCATGAGATGGACTCGTTTCCATGGGGCCAAAATCTGAGACCCTCATTGTAGTGGCAATAACTTATAAGAAATGATTCATTATGTCTAGAAATGACTTTTTGCTAGAGTCGTTGTCACTGGAAGTGTGACAAGCACTTAGAAAATTTTCCATAACTTTTTTCCACGATATCAAATTAAGGCGGGACTTGTGGCATTGGAAAGTTAATTAATATCCTATTTTTTTTGGGTCTAGATCTAAAATCTTTGGGGTATTACACTTTTTAATAGGTTATTTGGTCAATTTAACTCCATCAAATTCAAAGCCAAAACCTCCTACAATAAGCTTGCCTTATTAGTTCAGAACTCCTGGTCCAGTTTCTCCAAAAATGTAGAAAAATCTCTTGAATGTTTTTGTCACAATATGCATAAAACCCTCACGTACTTTTTGAAAAAATATTGATTTCTTGACTGCTCTATCAAAAGGGGCCTGTCCCATTCGTTCCATTGATCTGTACTTAAGATTTTAACTTATTTTGGAATGAACTCTGCATGCCCCCCCCTTTTTTTGTGTGTTTTTGGCATAAACATTGTCTGGTTGTTTTTTACATATGATCTGCTTTCTTGATATATTTCTTTATTTTCTATGCTTGCCCTATTCTTTTTTGTTATGCCAAAGGAGGAGAAATTCTGCACACATCATATACAGAAGAGGTCTCTAAATAAAACTGAGTCAGTTGACTATATACACAAAAAAGTCAACTGATGATGGCGGAAACAAGTTACCAAGAAAGGGGGATCTAATTGACTATCTATATAGGGAAGTCAACTGATGCTTATTATTTGTCATTATCTAAAATGGGGAGATTTTTAGCCTTCTATATTAGTATAGTATGTTTTAATAATGACAAATTAATAAAGAAAATATATAGGACACACTGAGGATGCAATCAAGGCAAGGATTTCATAGAAGGACCATCCCAAAGCAATAATTGGAATAGCATAACAAGAAGATATCATAAGATCCCTAAGTTAAAGAAGTCAATGGTACTGAGAGTAATCACAGAGCAATGATTATGGAAAACAAATTTCACATTGAGCTGCAAAAGGAAGGAAGATCATATCCCCTACACGAACATATTTGATATAGACATGTATGGATGTGAATCAACATCCAAGAAACTAAGATCATATCATGCACATAGACAGATCCAATATGGACATACCATATGATGTGAATCCTCAATAAAGGAATCAATATAAATGTAATGCCCCGAGAGTACATCCTGGGTGCCACATGATGCTTATAGTCCTGGGGGACCAAATACTAACACATAAGCCGGTATCTAATATGAGCACTAAGTAAAACTGATAACAAAAGATCATATGTGGAATATAACAGAGAAATACCATAAGGTTTAAAGTCATAAATCTGATAAAAATCTGTAAGGCAAACCTAAAAATACTGAAAAAATATCTGATAATGACAACTGAAATTGAAAAACTAACTAACTGTATGTACTTTTCTGAAAAGCCTTTACTGACTGATTAAGAAGCTGATGGGATAAACCCCCAACTAGATCCGACTGAATGGAAATGACTTAAACGAATAAAGTAATATGAGCTAAATAAATCATGTCCTCGAAATATGAGGACTCACCACCTCTACGGCTGATGATTTGGAAAGTCTATGTATGATCCGAGAACTGAGCGCCCAAACCTATGATATGATCCACCATAGCGCAAGAAAAGAGTATGTGATCAGTACTTTAAATATACTGATATGCTAAATGAGGTAGGCTGATATGCATGGTTTTATGAACATGAATAATAACTATATGAATATATATATATATATATATATATATATTTAATGTGAAGAACTAAATAGAGTGCATGAAGTATATAGATACTAAGGATGCATAAAATCTGTAAGTACTGAGGAAGCATGAAATCTGTAAGTACTGAGG
The DNA here is from genome assembly GCF_002878395.1 of Capsicum annuum. Lineage (NCBI taxonomy): Eukaryota > Viridiplantae > Streptophyta > Magnoliopsida > Solanales > Solanaceae > Capsicum > Capsicum annuum. Next base: position 175,877,810 of record NC_061117.1, on the reverse strand, counting down.
ATATATGAAATTAGTAAGTACTGAGGATGACTGACCAAGAATATAACATGTTCTAAATAAAATCTACAATTACTAAAATATTAAAATTTAATAACTAAATCACTGATATCTGTATACTATGGTCAAGCATCTGAAACTGAATTACTGGATTGAGACTGTGAGAGGTATGATCTAATATACATGCCCTATTTGAGCTAATTGAGGTCCAACCTGTAACCCTAGTTTGAAGGGTGTTAGTACGGTGCCACGGGTACTAATATTGGTTGTGTGGATCCACTATACTGATATACTGTCCCGAAGGACTAAGGGTGTCAAGCTTAAACTGACGGGTGATCCCTACAAGGTAGCCAATCCCAAATTGAGGGGTGACTCCTCATATCCTACGCTGGATACGTAGTTCTGGAGTACAGGGACTACAATTAATGACTCTACATATCTAACGGGGAAGTCGCCATCCCTGCACTCGCTCAGTGCTAAATTCTACTCCTAACTGAACTGACTAGGAGTGCTCAACTGTTCTAAGTTTAACTGATTCGGATGACTAACTGAGCTGATAATTCTTCTAACATATTCTGAAACTATTCTGAAGATATTGAGATTAGGTAAACAACTAATTTCTTGGGTATTCCTAACCCCCATGACTCAATAGCAATAATTGTAAAATTATACTTAAGCTTTGAGGACATAACATGAAAGTTTTTATCAAAAATTCCTTCTTGTAGGCATTTTATCAAATACTTGATATTCATAGTTGAAACTAATCATGGGAATAGTATGAAACTTGGAGTAATAGCATAATTTCGACATCAATAACACTTAATCATGATTTAAATCAATGGATAACAACATTAGAACATGTGGGGTTTGATAAACAACTACAATTTCATGTAAACATAGTATAGAATTTCAATTTATGGGAGTTCATGGTTAAAATCACAATTTAAAATCATAATAACTTGTAAAGATCACAACTTTAGATTTAAAAGCGGATCTCCATGAGCGGAAGGAACCCATGCATGAACACTTAACATACCTGAGTTGATGAATTCGTGAGAGTTGATGGTGAATTTCTTGAGATTTGATCTTGAATTTTGAAGGATAGGGTATATTATTTTGAGAGAGAGTGATTTCGATTTGGGGAAAATTGTTAAAAGTGATGTAAAAGTGGTATTTAGGGACTTAAATCCCGTGTTTGGACTGAATAAGGTGAAGGAAAAAAACTTAAAAGCCCTTGGGAAAATTAAAACTTGAAATTGGAAACTGAAAATTCTGATTTTGATACCCAGCGCGATGTGGTACAATCACATCTGGCCACTGGAAAAGGACAATACCCATTTTGCCCAGCGGCGCGACGCGGTGCTATCGCATTACGCCACTGGAAAAAGACAATTCTGAACTGGAATTTCGGCGCGATGTGATGGTAATCATAGTACCTCAATGGAAATTGATGACTATAAAAATTCTCCTTGGTGCAATCCGGTGTTTACCTCGGTGATACACCGGAAAAGGACGAACGTGGAATTGGCCATCACCGCGACATGGCCTTATCGCATTGGGCTACTATTCTGCACTAAAAGTTCTATAACTTCTTACCCGAGCATCAAATTTTAGCAAAATTGATATCGTTGTAAAGCTAATTCAATTTACAAAAATTAGTGGATCTTGATCTGGAAAATTATCAATAGAGCATGATATGCTTATTTAAAGTTGACTAAAGCAACCTTCTTATCAAAACTTCAATCGGTAAGGATTATTTTGATTCGTCTAACAACTGGAGTGATTTGAGACCTTAATATACATCAAAATAACTCATAAAACTACCAAAGAACCATAATGTACTATTCATGAGTTTGAAACATGACGTTAACATTCATTTGGATTTTTAGGGTATTACAGTATCTCCTTTGGGAATATTTGTCCTTGAATGAGACTGGTTAAGCTGACTACACTGAGGAATTGAGATTACATCTGAATATGCGTGATGAAAAATATGAGTACATGACTGATTCTAAAACATGATTCATAACTGAACTGATTCTGTGAATGTATAACTGACATGAGAATGATATACAGCCGAAACTGAGCATGGAGAAGAGAAATTCTAAGAAATTTATTACCTTAAGATGAATCTAAGTTCGTGGAGAAAAGATGAGGGTACTTGGTCCGCATATCTGCTTCTGCTTCCCAACTGGATCCCTCAACGGACTAATTCCACCAATAAACTTTGACCAAGGGAACTTTTTTGTTCCTTAGTCTACGAACTTGCCAATCAAGAATTTCGACTAGAATTTCCTTGCAAGATAGGTTCTTCTAAACATCTACGCTTCCAAAGGGAACAACTATAGCTGGGTCACCAATACACTTCTTCAACAACAAGACATTGAATACTGGGTGCATTGATGCTAAGCCAGCAGGCAACTCAAGCTTATAAGCTACCTTCCCGAAATGGCTCAAAATTCTATAAGGGATAATATATCGAGGACTGAGTTTCCCCTTCTTACCAAACCTCTTCACTCCCTTCATTGGAGAGATTTTCAAGTATACAAAATCACCAATCTCAAACTCAAGATCTTTTCTTCTCACATCTGCATAGAATTTCTGTCGGCTCTAGGTTGCCTTAATCCTCTCCCTGATCAACTGAACTTTCTCTAAAGCATTAAACACCAAGTCAGGACCTACTAGCGTGGTTTCTCCTACTTCAAACCAACCAATCAGAGATTTATATCTACTTCCATATAGAGCCTCAAACAGAGCGATCTGAATACTAGAACGATAGTTGTTATTATACACGAAACCAATCAAAGGCAACTGATCATCCCAACTTCCCTTAAAGTCGAGTACACACGCTCTCAACATATCCTAAAGGGTCTGAATAGTCCTTTCTACTTGACCATTTGTCTGGGGGTGGAAGGCTATACTGAGGTGAACGTGGGTACCAAGACCCTTCTGGAAAACTTTCCAAAAGTGAGAGGTAAATTGAGTACCTCTATCTGAGATATAGATAACAAAACACCGTGCAACGTAACCTACCCTCTAAGAAAGATCTTGGCATAGTTATCAGTGGAATAATAAGTATGGACCGACAAAAATTGAGATGATTTGGTCATTCTCTCCATAATGATCCAAATCAAATCATATTGCTGACTAGTACGAGGCAAATCTATCACAAAAGCCATGTTCACTTTCACCCACTTAAAAGTGAAAATACTGAACTCCTGCATAGACCCACTTGGCTTTTGATGTCCAATCTTAACCTGCTAACAAGTGGACCACTTATCTACAAACTCTGTAATATCCCTCTTCATCCCACCCCACTAATAAATTTCCCACAGATCAGGGTACATCTTCGTGGACCCTGGATGAATTGATTAATGTGCACCATACACCTCTGCAAAAATTTATTTCCATAACTCATCAACACATGGAACACACAGTCTACTCTGGCAATGTAACACACCATCTTCCCCTTGGGAGAAAACCTTTACTTTCTGATCTCTGACTGACTCCTTCAACTTCACTATTCTAGGATCCCTATCTTGCTTTTCTTTCACTTCTGTAACCAAAGAAGATTCCGAACTATTTTGAACCCAAATACTACCCTCAGCTAAATAACCAAATGAACACCTAATCTGGAAAGTTGATGAACTTCTCTAACTAATTTCTTTTTATAACCTTCAATATGAGCAACACTACCTATAGACGATCTACTTAGGGCATCTGCTACACATTGGCCTTACTCGGGTGTAACGACCCTGGACTATCCCCTAGCATCACACGATGCTTATGACCTCGAAGGACCACAAAATAACCCATTAATGATATCTGTTATGAGCACTAAATAGTAATACTGTAATTAATGCAAAAAATAGGCTAAAATGCCATATGGTTCAAAACATCCTAAATACTAATAAAATATAAAATCTGTAAAAATGAATATTGTCTAACTGAATCTGTCTAAAGATGAAGTTGATGGGACAATTCCCCCAACTAACTCTATCTACTAAAAATATGAAATAATAGAATATCCTTGAATGATGACGACTCACTGCTAAATCTACTGTTGTTGGCCGAATTTGAATCTACTATGCGTGATCGAGAACCTGAGCATCCGAACCTATGATATGAAACATCATAGCATTGGAAAGTATGTGTCAGAATGTGAAAATGTACTACTATGCTAGATGAGGTAAGGTTAAATGCAAGGGTTCATATACATGAACAATAATTGACTAAATGATATAAAGTAACTGAACATGAAAGTACGTGAATAACTTATACTACTGAAATCAATGAGTATGCAATACTGTGGACATACATAGATATATACTGTATCTAAACTTTTCTAAAACTAAATCCTGAGTCCTGATAATTGAGTAACTGATAATTTGAGATTTATTGATAATTGAGTTACTAATAGTGATTGACTATAGCTGACAGTCCTGAAACTGTAGAACTGAACTGAGTTCTAAATTAGAGATTAAAACTAAAACTGCAGGAGATAATCATTTAACCGACATGCCCCAAATAAGATAAGATAACTGAGTTAGGGTCCAATCTGTAACCCTAATTGGAAGGGTGTCAGTATCGTGCCATGGGTAAAGACAATTATTGTGGTGTCAATCCTAACTAACGGGTGACCCCTGAGATCAGTCCTAAACTAGAGGGTGATCCTTGAGTATGTTAATCCTATCTAATGGGTGATATCTCTTAACCTACACCGGCTACGTTGTTCTGGAACTTAGGGATTGCTTCTAGAGACCCAGACCTAGATAACGGGTGAGACCCCATCCCTAGGCTCGCTCAGTGTTGCATTCTACTCCCAACTGAAAGACACTGATTTGATTATACTAAACTGGACTGGACTGATACAGAGTTTATTGAGTTTTCCTAAATTCTGTAACTGACTAAGTTCTACTGAATTTCGTAACTGACTGAGAGTACTACTAATTATGACATGACTAATACTATCTGGTCACAGACACAGACTCAAGGTAAATAGCTAAATTGTCGGGTATTAAATACCCCCAGGACTCGATAGCATAAAAAGTAAAGCAAAGCATCATCTTGAATTAACATAACAATGTTCACTTGGTCATAATTCATTCATAGAGATATTTCATCAAACACTTGTAATGCATTAACTTATACATGGATGAGGAATACTTGTTAGCATGCTATAATGGAACTATTTCAATCTCATATACAATTTATCAAACACATAAGAAGCATACTTGGTTCATTAAATCATAAAAACTTAGAGTTAACATGCTTACAACAATCAACTTGCAAATTGAAGGGTTTATCATAAATATCATGTAATTCAACACATACTAGAATCAATTCTTGGAACTTGTAATCTAAATCATAGATTAAAACTCAAACAACATCATGAACATGAATTCAATCTAATTCAAACATGGAAACCATAAATCTGAATCTTGTATATTTAAAAAGGGATTCTTGGACTCTATAGGTGAAAGAAAACCATAGATAAACAACTAACATACCTTGCAAGATTCTTTCTTGAAGGTTCTTGGAATAAATCCTTAGACTTGTTCTTGATTTCTTGAACTAGGGTTTTTACCTCTTTGAGAGAGAATGCTTTTAATTTGGGGATAAATTGAATAATGAGTAGCTAAGGACATTTTTAGGGATTAAATCCCGTATCTGGGCATAATAAAATCATCGGAAAGGATTGTTTTAACCCTGGGCGTCCTTTTAATTTTTCATGAAAATTTTCTAAACTGGGCACCTGGCGCGATGTGCCACTATCGCGTCGTACCATTGGAAAGTGGACAACTAGGAACTGGGCTGATGGCACGACGCGGTACCTCACTGGTTGTAAATTTTCCCTTTGGCACGATGCGCCATGATCGCGGAGTCATACTGGAAAGTGACAATTGGGAAAAAGGCTAGTGGCATGATGTGGTGGTATCACGTTGTCTCACTGAAAAGTGACAAATACCATTTTGACTACCTCTACAACGTGCTAGAGTACGAGATGGTACACTGTCATACTAAAATGGCTCTAACTCTTTGCCCGAGTGTCGAATTTGACCGAATTTGTTATCGATGGCAAGCTTATTCAATTTCCCACACAATGAAAAGTTAAAATCTTGAAAATTCCACACGTATAAAATTTTATTCATCCTTAAAGAAAGTCTTTGGAATTTTTCGGGACGAATTTAAGTTAGGTAAAAGTACGGGGTGTTACACCGGGTGATACAAAACACACATATCATAATCTTTAAACAATTATAACCATCTCCTCTGACGTAAATTCAAATCCTTCTGTGAAAACAAATACTATAAACTTTTGTGATCTATGAATACATCAACATGGACCCCATACAAATAGTATCTCTAAATCTTTAAGGCAAACATAACAGCTGCTAATTTAAGATCATGGGTAGGGTAATTCTTTTCATGGGGCTTAAGCTATCTAGAGGCATAGGCCACAACCTTACCCCTCTGCATCAAAACACATCCCAACCCAACTCTAGAAGCATCACAATACACAATAAACCCATCTGAACCATCTAGCAATGTCAAAACTGGGGTGGTAGTGAGTTGAGTCTTAAACTCTTGAAAACTCTTCTCACAAGAATCTGACCACTGAAACTTAACTTTCTTCTGAGTCAATCTGGACATGGAGGATGCAATATATGAAAACCCTTCAACAAACCATCAATAATAGCTAGCTAAACTGAAAAAACTCTTGATATTTGATGGAGAGAGGGGTCTGGGCCAGTTTCTCACCGCCTTGATATTTTGAGGATCGACTCTAAGGCCATCACTAGAAATAATATGGCCAAGGAAAGCTACTAATCATAGCCAAAATTCGAACTTACAGAATTTACCAAATAACTGATGGGCTATAAGAGTCTGTAATACTATCCTGAGGTGGTTTGCATGATCATTTTCGTTATAGGAGTAGACAAGGATGTCATTAATGAAGACTATGATGAACATATCCAAGTACTTCTTGAATACTCGGTTCATCAAGTCCATAAAAGCTGCTGGGGCATTTGTGAGACCAATGGACATGACTAGAAACTCGAAGTGACCATATCGAGTTCTAAAAGCTATTTTTAGAATGTCACATTCCCTGACTCTGAGTTGATGATAGCCGAATCTGAGGTTTATCTTAAAGAAATAACTGGCACCCTGAAGTTGGTCGAACATTTCATCAATTATGGGAAGTGGGTATTTGTTTTTTATGGTGACTTTGTTCAATTGACAGTAGTTAATACACATTCTAAGAGAACCTTCTTTCTTACGCAAGAATAGGACTGTTGCACCCCACAGGGAAATGATGGGCCTGATGAATCCCTTATCCAAGATATCTTTCAACTGTTCTTTCAACTCTATGAGTTCTGATGGAGTCATTCTATATGGAAAAATAGAGATAGGTTAAGTATCTGGAAGAAGGTCTATTCCAAAGTCAATTTTCCTTTCGGGAGGAACTCTGGGAAGATCTTCAGGGGAACACATCTAGAAATTCCTGTACTACTGAAACTGACTTAAAGTTAGGAGTCTCATAATTAGTCTTTGACTCAGACAAGATAATGAATACACCCTTTGGATATCATTTTCCTCGCCCTAAGTTATGAAACAAGCTGAACGCTAAGAGCTGTGGTACTACCCCTCCATTCAAGGATCGATTCATTTGGAAATTGAAAAATAAACTACTCTGTTTCTACAATCAACTGAAGCATAGCATGAGTGGAGTCAATCCATGCCGAGAATGACATTAAAAACTGTCATCTCTAACTCCAAGAGATCAACTAAAGTAACTTTTTGAGACACTATAACTGGGCAGTTCCTGTATACCCACCAGACTACAATAGAGAACCTACTGGAGTAGACACTAAAAAGGATTCTGCTAAAATCTCAGGACTGACACCGAAATCAACAGCTATATAAGGGGTTAAAAAGGAAAAAAATACTCCAAGGTCTAGTAAAGCATAAATAGGTAAATGAAAGACTTGTAACATACCAGTAACAATATCAGGAGAATTTTCCTAATCCTATCAGGACTAGAGGGCATACAATATGTATCAACGCTGACCACTTGTAGCACCCTGCTGAGTCAGGATGTCGGCTGGAACTGATGACTGATGGGACTGGCCCAGTTGGCACTAATCCCTACCTTTCTGAGCAACTACCCGACATTCCCAAATTTGATGACCTATCTTGACACCCCTAAAGAATACATCACTACCTGCTTTACACTTACCTGATGATTTCTACCATATTTCTGGCAAAGAGAATTTGTACGACCACTGTTAACACTGCCTTGGGACTTAAAGCCTAGTGTTCTATCCCTATAATCATTTCTAAATTTGGGAACGGGAGCACTGGCTAAAGATGCAGCTACGACTAAAGATTTTTGGTGGAGCTAAGAATGGTTACCACCTTTTGACCTTGGTTGATTAATATTAAAGCTACCCATTCTAGCCCTCTTGTTCTTCCTCTCTCTCTCTTTAGTCTTCTGCTCCTCAATCTGTTGAGCATGGACTATCAACCTAGACAAGTCCATCTCCTTAATCAGCATTGCATTCCTACACTCCTTGACCACACTGTCAGATACACCAGACACAAACTTACTAATCTTAAACATGCTATCAGCTATCACATGAGGAGCAAAACTAGATAACTAAGTAAACTTGAGGGAATACTCCTTCACACTCATGTTGCCCTGCCTCAAATTAATAAATTCTAATACCTTAGCCTCTTCCAGCTCCAACGTAATAAGAAGTCAGTATGAAACTCTTCCCATTCTATAAGCCTTGTATCTACACCTCTATCTACCTTGTACTGCTTAAACTATGTATGAGCCACATCTTGCCACTGATAGGCAGCTACCTCAGCACTTTCACTAACAATTACCCCTATAATATTTGTTACCTTATGTACCATGTCTAAGAACTCCTAAGGATCCTCTTCAGATTTGGATATCAAAAACAGAGAAGGATTCATTCAGGTAAAGTCTCGAATCCTAGTTGCGGTAGTATTGGCCACTAGGTAGGCTGGAACAGCAGTTGGATAAGTATTCTGAGCCACTATAGAATGAGCTAGAGTAATGAATGTAGCTCTGAACTCTGCATGAGAAACATGCTCTTTCAGGGGATCATTCTGAACGGGTGAAGATGTTGGTTGGTTTATGTTTATTCTTCTATTTTCCTTTTTAGGAGGCATATTCTATAAATAGAAGAAATTTGGATTAGACAGAGAGTTTAATATGAGCTCATGCTCATTCGCACGACATAAACACAAAAAGAAAGGAAACTTTTCCTAAAATGCCTCGTAGCCTCTTGTCCATAAGTGTGGCGCGCTTCACACACATGTACAAGACTCTACTTGACATGGCTTTCAAACTTCCTAGGACACTTAAAAACCTTAGGCTCTAATACCAAGTTTGTAATACTCTAAGAGTACACCCTGGGAACCACACGGTGCTTACAATCCCGAGGGACCACAAGATAACCCATAAGTTGATACCTGCTGTGAGAATTGAGTAAAACTGATAACAAAAGATCATATAAGGAATATAAATAAGAAATTCCATAAGGTTTTAAGTCATAAATTTGATAAAAATCTATAAGTAAAAACTGATAATACTGAAAAGATGACTGACAATGATAACTGAAATCTAACAACTAACTGTTTGTACTTATCTGAAAAGCCTCTACTGACTGACTAAGGAGTTGATGGGACAAATCCCCAACTAGCTCCGACTAAATAAAAATGACTGAAACTGATAAAGTAATTTGAGCTAAATAAATTATATCCTCAGAATATGAGAACTCACCACTGCTACGGCTGATGATCTAGAAAGTCTATGTGCGATCCGGGAACTGAGCGCTCGAACCTATGATATGATATATCATAGCGCAAGAAAAGAGTATATGATTAGTACTTTGAATGTACTGGTATGCTAATTGAGGTAGGCTAATATGCATGGTTTCATGAACATGAATAATAACTGTCTGAATATATATATAGATATAACATGAAGAAGTAAATAGAGAGCATGAAGTATGTAGATACCAAGGATGCATGAAATCTATAAGTACTAAGGATGCGTGAAATCCATAAGCACTGAGGATGCATGAAATCTGTAAGTACTGAGGATGCATGACCAAGCATATAACATATTCTGAATAAAATCTATAAATACTGAAATTTGATAACTGAATCATTGATATCTGTATGTTATGGTCAAGTATCTAAAACTGAATTACTGAACATATTACTGGACTGAGACTGTAGGAGGTATCATCTAACCGACATACCCCAATCTAAGCTAATCGGGGTCCAACCTATAACTCTAGTTAGAAGGGTGTTAGTATGAAGCCACGGGTACTAACGCTAGTTGTATGGAACCACTATATTGATGTACTGTCTACAAGGACTAAGGGTGTCAAGCCTAAACTGACGGATAACCCTTGCGAGGTATCCAAGCCTAAACCGATGGGTGACTCCTCATATCCTATGCTAGCTACGTAGTTATGGAGTACAGGAACTGCTACTAACAACTCTGCCTATCTGATGGGGCAGCCGTCGTCCCTCTACTCACTCGATGCTAAAAACTACTCCCAACTGAACTAACTCGGAATGCTGAACTGTTCTAAGTTTAACTGATTCTAGTGACTGACTGAACTGATAATGCTCATAACATATTCTAAAACTATTCTGAAGATACTGAGACTGGGTACACAGTTAAGTTTTTGGGTATTCATAACTCCCAGGACTTAATAGCAATAATAGTAAAATAGTACTTAAGCTTGGAGGACATAATATGAAAGCTTTTATCAAATATTCCTTCTTGTAGGCATTTTATCAAACACATGATATTCATAGTTTAAACTAATCATGGGAATAGTATGAAACTTGGAGTAATAGCATGATTTCAACATCCATAACACTTAATTATGATTTAAATCAGTGGATAACAACATTAGAACATGTGGGATTTGATAAACAACTATAATTTCATGTAAACATGGTATAGAATTTAAATTTATGGGAGTTCATGGTTAAAATCACAATTTAAAATTATAATAACTTGCAAAGATCACAACTTTAGATTTAAAAGAGGATACTTGGACTCCATGAGTGGAAGGAACCCATGGATGAACACTTAACAAGGTTGGGTTGATGAATTCGTGAGAGTTGATGGAGAATTTTTTGAGATTTGATCTTGAATTTTGAAGGCTAGGTTTTTTCTTTTGAGAGAGAGTGATTTCAATTCGGGAAAAATTGTTAAAAGTGATGTAAAAGTGGTATTTAGGGACTTAAATCTCGTGTTTGGACTAAATAAGGTGAAGGAAAAAAACTTAAAAGCCCTTGGGAAAATTAAAACTCAAAACTGAAAACTGAAAATCCTGATTTTAACACCCAGTGCGATGCGGTACAATTGCATCAGGCCACTGCAAAAAGGACAATCCCCATTTTTCCCAGCAGCGCGACGTGGTGCTATTGCATTGCGCCACTAGAAAAAGATAATTTTAAATTGGAATTTCGACGTGATGCGATGGTAATTGCGGTACATCACTAGAAATTGACAACTGAAAAAATGCCCCTTGGCACGATGTGGTGCTTACCGTGGTGACACACTGGAAAAGGACGAACGTGAAATTGGTTGTCACCGCTACACGGTCTTATCGTGTTGGGCTACTGCTATGCATTAAAAGTGTCATAACTTTTTACCTGAGCATCGGATTTAGACAAAATCGGTATCGTTGGAAAGCTAATTCAATTTCCTACAATTTGATGGCTATTGAGATGGAAAATTATCAATAAATCAAAAGATATGCTTATTTGAAGTTGACTAAAGCAACATTCTTATGAAAATTTCAATTAGTAAAAATTATTTTGATTCGTCTAATAGCTGGGAGTTATTTGAGACCTTAATATACGTCAAACTAACTCATAAAACTATCAAAGAACCATAATATACTATGCATGAGATTGAAACATGACGCTAACATTGGTTTGAATTTTTGGGGTATTACAATAAATCCTTGAATGGGAAGAAATTCCTTGGGTTTTTATTTTAAATAAAAGAAGCTATAGGAGATGAAGACTATTAAAAGTAGACTAAAGATGGAAGACATCTCAAGAAACTTCACAAGAAACTATCCTCCTGTCTCATCTTTTAGTCATCACAAAGCTTTGTAATCTTTGATTTACAATAGTTACAAAAAGAAAAAAAATAGAGTCGGTTTAGTTATACCAATTGAGGTTGTGTCACATGATTTGAATAACAGATTAAGATTCAGTAATTATTCAAACTACTATTACTTTATTTTCAATATTAAAGTTCTAAAGGAAACCTTTGGAACCCAAGGGGACTAGAATAGGCACTACACTATTGATCTGAACCAGTATAAATCTTTGTGTTCTTCTTAATCTTTTATTTATGATTTTGGTTTTATTTTATTTTATTAAGTATACTAATCTCCAGGTGAGTTAACTGTCAAGACTGATCAGTTGACTCAAAAAAAGATTTCATTCACCCTTTTCCCATGAATTTTAAATCTAAGATATATATAATAAGGGTTAGTAATGAGACACTCTGAGACCGAGATGAGATGAGTGCAATTCACCCAAACCAATGTCTAGGGATGGTTATGTGATACATAGCTTGTTAGATTTTGCATGCAAGGCACTGAGATAGTCTGATGAGCATGATAAGTTTGTGGAGTTATGAAGTTAAGGGGAACATAATCCTAATGATATTCTCATATTGATAACACCTCTAATTTCCCAGAATTATTATTGTTACTCTTATATTCACAACCCCTCCCCCCAATTTTATTTTTGCGCTTTCCAATTACATTAGCAAACTCGTGGCAGATTTTTGGCATATTCCTCATGGCATCGACCCTAACGTTGTTGGGTTCTATACTTGACTAGCGAATGCTTTATAATTTATTGGAGGTATAATTTAGGTGACATCATGAGTACCATGTGATAGGTCGTGTAAGGCACAGCTAGTTGTCGCGTGATGGGTCGTGTGACACTAACCCTCTTTCCAAACCATAAAAGTTCCATTTGTCTTTTAAACATTAAGGGTAAGTTCATTATTTCACCCCATATAACTCCCCAATACATTTTCAGTTCCCTAAATTTTTCCCAATACACTTATAATCATTCTAACATAAAACCTATTTCTTTCCCAAAGTTCAAGAACTTAAGAAAAGGTTTCTCGATTCCCAAGCTTTAAGGTTTACGTTTTCCTTTAAGAAATCAACAAGACCATGTATGTGGGGTTTTAATAAGGATTTTTCTTTCATTATTGTGCTGAATCATTGTCCTTTTGAATGAATTACAAATCTAACAACTAGGGTACAAAATTTAAATTGTTATAAACATGAAATTTATGCTTTCTTGTGAAACCATTTAAGCAATTTTACTAAATTCATGACTTCATGGTTCAAGCATGACTCAATTCACTTATTTAAACATATTTTCCTTGACTATTTAGTTTTGAAATAAAAATCCCATGATTTGATATTCACTATATGGTGACAGTATGATATGGACAATTGACATGTTTAAAACTTCATGATCTCATACTTATACATGTGTCAAGAATAGTTGCAAAATTGTAAGATGGTGGGTTATGAACACCCGATGACTTAGCATCTTATAAACTAACAGTTCTATATTAAGTCCTTCACCTTCACACATATTTATGATGCTTTCAGATAAAGTGTTTAAGTTTCAATATCAAACTTCAGTGTAAATGAGCTTATCAGTTATTTAGATTAATTTAGTTGGGAGTTATACTTAGCACCGATTGGAAATAAGGATGAAGGCTAACCCATCAATTAGGAGGATACCTTTGGTAGAAGTCCCTAAGTCAAAGATATATATTGCCACTGTAAGATGTAAAGGGTCATCCATTAGATATGGCTTGACAACTTAGTCTTTTTGGATATTAATTTAGTGGATCCATGTCAGATAGTGTTCATATCCTTAGAAAGGTAAACAACACCCTTCTGAGGTTTCATGTAGGGTCCCATTTAGCTCAGACAGGGTATGTTAGTTAATTGTAGATTTCACTGTTCAGACTCGATTTTTTCATGACCTTATATTCATTTTATTCAGCATATTATTATTCAGTTACATATTTATTTACTTGGTCACTGCATCAGTTACATTCTTTAGTTTCATTGATTAGTATGTTGAGTTCCATATAACATAATGCATATCTCATAATCTTAATACATTCAAAGTACTGATTGCATATTTCTTTGTGTTATATTGTATTATAATATAGGTTTATACGTCTAGCATCAAGATTGAGGTTAGCATGATTTCATTGTTCCTCAGTAGCAGACTTTGGTGAGTCCTCGTCATTTAAGGACAAGTTCAGTATCTTTATTTCATTATTATTTTGGTTTCAGATAGTTGGAGTTAGATGGGGTCATGTCCCAGTAACTCATTCTTAGTACACGCTTTCAGACATATATACTAATGTTTTCAAATTTATGATTTTCCTAGATATATTCTGTATTAATTCAGTATTATATTTCATTTGACTATTATTTTATTATTTAGACTACTAGTTTTCATTGAGTGTTATTCAGTTGTTATAGCATCCTTAGTACTATGTCAGGCCATAGGTAAGCTTGGGGTCACTTGTGATCCTAAGCACCATGTTACGACTAGGGGTGGTCTGGATCGTGGCAGCTTATCATCAATCCATTGTTGTACCTAAGTGAATTAGTGATCATTTCCCTCTTAAGGTGGTTCTGTCAGCTGATAAAGTACAAAAGAAGAAATATTTCTTATACTGCAATGCTTGAAGTCTGCACTCTAAATTTCTAGTAGTTAAACAAGGATGGGATACCTCAGTTGTAAGTTGTAAAATGTTCCAGGTGGTTACAAAACTAAAGTTAATAAAATAGAATTTGTAACTATTACATGCCTAGTAGCTTAGCAGCTTAGTTAAAGAGACAAATTAGTTGAGAGTATAGTTGAAACAGGCTAAAAATAACAACTCCAAAGAGCACCGCAGAACATGGATTTTAAGAATCATGAAAAAGAATGTGCTACTAAATTAAAGAGGCTTCCTACCTTGTTGAAATGTATTTACAGCAACAGAGTAAGATGACATGTTTAAAATTGGGGATAACAATTCTAGATATTTCTAATTTGTGATCAAAGATAGGAGGCTGTGGCAAGCTATTACATAACTCAAAGATGCATATGGGGCCTCGCAAACAAATCTTGAGTTCATAGCAAAGATTTTTGTTGACTGTATGGATTTAATTGGACGAAAAGCAACTAGATTTACAGTTAAGAAGTTTGTATTATCCAGTTGATGAGTTCTTAGGATTGACAAGCAAATAAAATTACTTAAGCTATTCACTGGCAAGGATGTCAAAGAGGCAATATTTAAGATAAAAGTTAAAAGTTCAATCCCTAATGGTTATGGGAGTGGATTTTTCAAAGATGCATGGGACACAATAGGCCAGGACATCATGAATAATGTATTGGAGTTATTTCAAAATGATAAGCTACTTAGACAACTAAACTCTACCAACATTCCTATACTCCCGAAGGTGGATAATCTCGAACAGGCAAGTCAATTTAGACTAAAAGCTTGTTATAATATCATTTACAAGTCTAAATTAATATGTACTAGTTTGAAAGCTGTTATGAGTTACTTGGTATTTAATAATCAGAAATCTTTTGTTCAGGGGAGAGATATGGTCCACAATATATTTATCTGTCATGAATTACTAAAGAACTATAATAGGAAAACATCTCATAGATGTGCAATGAAGATTAGCTTAAGAAAAGGCCTATGATATGGCGTCATAGAAGTTCCTAGAGGATGTGCTACTGGGATTTGGCTTCCCTTTTAAGTTCACTAAGCTGATAATGGCATGTGTAACTACTCCAAAATATACTATAAAGATTAATGGAGATGGTCATGGATATTTTGAAGGAAAGAGAGGATTTAGATAGGGTGGCCCTACTTCTCCATTACTTTTTATGCTGATAATGGAGTACATGTCTAGGATGCTTAAGAACATGTGTTATATACTATATTTCAACTTTAATTCCATGCTTAAGGGACTTAGACTTATCTAAATTTGTTGATGATATTATGATTTTCTAAAAGGAGGAGATCCACTTAGTAACTAGAATCAATAAGGATCTTGCACATTTCAGTGCAACTTCAGCTTTAGTTGCTAACCTGGAGAAATCCAGCTTGTTCTTGGAAGGTATGAATGGTTAGGTGAAGTAGCAACTCATGGACCTTACTAATTGTTCAAGAAGGTTCATCACCTATCAGATATTTAGGGCTTTCTCTATCTTCTTAGAGGTGGAGTAAAACTGAATGTCATCAACTTATAAAAAAGAAAACTACTAGGATCACAACTGCATATGCTAGACAATTATCCTATGCTGGTAGGCTTCACGTGATATTAGCAATCTTATTTTTGATATATAACTTTAGGGGCTCAATTTTTATCCTTCCCCAAAGTGTTGTGAAAGAGATGAATAATAAATATAAGGATTACTTATGGGGTGGAATTGGAGAGAAGAGGGAACCTCCACTAATAGCATGGGATGGAGTATGCCTGCCAAAGAAATTTGGTGGACTTAATGTCAAAGGTTGACTTATGAATTATGGAATCAGTCGGTAAGTTGTTGTATCATCTTACTCTGGATAAAGAGTCATTATGATTGAAATGTGTAAATGAAGTTAACATGAAAAGGAGTACAATCTGAGACCATAAAGCACCAGCTAACACGAGTTGGTATTGGAGAAAGCTTAATTCCCTAAAGAGCTTAATTCCCTAAAGAAGAAAATACATTACTGGAATTAACAGGACCAGTTCAAACTCATAACTGTAATACCCCGAATTTTGTCTAAGCTTAATTTCTCCTCGAGAAGGTCAAGGAGTGACTTCCTAAGTGAGTATCGTTTTAACCATATAGAATTTCACATGGGAAATTTGATAAGCTTTCCGTAGATATATGATTCGTCCAAATCCGATACCCGGACAAGTTATGGCTAATTTAAGTCCTAGTCGTAAAACAGCGTCATTTTAGTGCTTGGCACATCGCGAAGAGGGTCTATTTGACAATTGTCAATTTCCAGTGGTGTAGCGCGATTGTGACGCGTCGCGCTGAAGTTTCAGGTCTCAACCAGTGGGACAACGCGATAGCACCGCGTCGCGGTGACCCCCAGAATTCCGTTTGTCAAATTCCAGTGAGCCACCGCGATAGTGGCGCGTCGCGGTGGCCTATAAAATCAGGTTTTCCAGTTCAATTTTTTCAGCTTCGTACAGAAGTTAAAAAGGGCACTTTGAACTTTTTCCAAGCCTCTTAAACCGTACAAACTCCAAATTGAAGTCATTTACAAGCATTCTATGAAGTTTTTCTCAAGTTTTTTCTCAAAAAAACTCTAAGTATCCAAAACCTCTTCCAAGAATCTCAAGAATCCATCATAGATTTTCTAAATTGAGTCAAGATTCAAGGTTCCCAAGTGCTGATCTACATATACGTCTATGTGCTACATTGTCTTATAATGTAGGTTCAGGTGCTCAGTCCCAGCCTCGTCACTGGTTTTTGAATACCTTTGTCTACATCTCCGCAGTGGTGAGTCCTCATGGTTCGAGGACCTATCTTCAAATATTTCAGTATTTTAATAGATATATTATTGCGTCCAGTTCAATTTGAGTCAATTGGAGACCTGTCCCAATGGCTCTCTAGTCATGGAGTAGTAGAGGCTTTGTCAGACTAGTTATGAGATTATTAGTGTGTTGAGATTTCTAGTATTGTGGTCGTTTGGACCGAGTATTTTCTTCGTATTTCTTATCATTTGATATGACAGTACTAGTGTTTTGTTTATTTTATTTTGAAATAAGTTATTATATATAGTAATAGGCTCAAAGGATTAGCTTGGGGTTACTTGTAGCCTTAAGCACCGTGTGATGCTTCGGAATGAGATTTCGGGACGTTACAATGACACATGGGAGGTATTCAATTACAAGGGGTTATCTTGATCAAGTAGGGAAATATGCTAAGCTAGGAGTAGCTGACTTAGTATGGAACACTATTTACTGCCCAAGCATAGGTTTTTGTTAAAATTGGTCTTGGGTCTAACTCATATCTCAAAGGCTAGCTCATGAGGAGGAGGGTTGCTCAAGCCTTATAAAAAGACCACTCATCTCATTAACCACCAATGTGAGACTTTTTCTATTTCTTTTAACACCCCACCGCACGCCCAGACCTCAACTGGGGCCCAAACCTTAACTGGGCGTGGACACAATCTCCCCGACATCTCAATCCGGGGGCCCAACATTGGATGAGAATGGGCACTGCTCTGATACCATGTGAAAATTGGTGGGGTGTTAAAAGAAATAGAGAAAGTCCCACATTGGTGGTTAATGAGATGGGTGGTCTCTTTATAAGGCTTTGGCAATCCTCCTCCTCATGAGTTAGCTTTTGAGGTTGAGTTAGACCCAAGGTCCATTTCTTTATCATGGTATCAGGGCAGGGCCCATTCTCACCAAATGTTGGGCCCCCGGATTGAGATGTCAGGGGTCTTAAAAAAAGATAAAAGAAAGTCTCACATTGGTGGTTAATGAGATGGGTGGTCTCCTTATAAGGCTTGGACAATCCTCCTCCTCATGATCTAGCTTTTGGGGTGTGAGTTCGGCCTAAAACCAATTTTAACAGTTTTTCATGTGGCTTGCAGTGCATGATAGATTACTCACCAAGGCTAGACTTCTGCATATGAACATACAAGTTGAAGTTGCTACATGTTGTCTATGTCAGAATTCAATACTAGAAACATATAAACAACTTTTAATTGGCTGTGAGTATGGGAAGTTGTAAGAGTTGAGCTTATTCTATGGTCGAATATTTTCTTGCCTGCAGCAGACTTGAAGGTGATGTTAGAGCTAATTGGCAGGAAGCATATGAATAAGTTTCATAAGCCTGTGGTGGCTGCACTTTGGAGTGCAGTGGTATACTATATATAAAAAATAAGGAATTGGAAGCAATTTAGGAATGAGCATACCACCCCAAATATCAAAGTAATAACCTTGTATTTTTATATTGTGTATTTTTAGAAATCAATGGGGCGGGTATTTTTTCAAAAAAAAAAGAAGTAAATGACCAATAAAACTAGAAAAATCAACCTTGTGAGGTCACTTTTGATAACCGACACAACTTTTTTGTGACATTGATTTTGAGATTGATTTTAGACAAAAACTAACCTCATAAGGTCGAGTTTTTGCATTGATTTTAACAGTTCCTCATTTTAGCATATAAATTGATTAGGTAACATTATATTTAGTAAATACAATTATTTATTTAAATGGTAAGTAAACCTTAATATCCCGACACGAACATTTTTCTTGTAGCTACACATCCTAAGTTAACAAGCAAACTCATAGATGGGAATAAGAAAAAATAGAGGCCCTTTTTTATTTTTTAAGAAAAATTTATGAGATAAGATGAAGCAGTGTACTTTAAAATATAAATTAAATAAAAATTTGGACTAAAATTCTAAATTTTTAATTTCACTAAGTTTAGATATAAGGTAGGGGTAAAATGGATAAAAAAAATGAAAGAAAATATGGGGAGGACTGAGTAGGGGTGGTGAGTGAAAATAAAATGTGCAAATGATCCTATATCCAACAGTCAAATAAAGAAGAAAAGACTCAAATATATCAACGAACTATTATAATAGGCTCATTTATATCATCCATTAAAAGTTTGGCTCAACATCAATCTCACTATCATTACAAAATAGATTCATTCATGCCATTAATTTTTACGATGAAAAAACTGATAAAGATTTTGCAAAACTATTCTTTCCACGTAGTATCTTGTTAGAAGTCCATGTCATTAGTTATATTAATTTTTTTCAAGTCAGAAAATCCACCAAAATTATAAACTCGCGACAGAAATCCCCTCTTAACTATCACTATGTAAAATCCCTCATAATATTTTTTATTTTCAATAAATTTTAACCATTTATCCCTCCTCGTAGTTGCTTCGTGATATTTTTATCATACGGGTCTGAGTAGCATGAGTTTCAAGGAGTTAGATGCGAATTATACAAGTTTTTTTATTTTGGAAGATTTGAAAGTTAGTATGATTGTCCACAATTAGCACATGGTAATGTCGAGGCCAAAATGAAATTCTAACAGTTTCATCAACTTTAAAATATGATTTAACATTAGTAGGATCTTTGGTTTCAGTCCCTACATGTTTGGATGGATTTTGAGTTACTCGCTGAAAATTTGAAAGTTTAAGGTTGCCATTTAACTTTAATCAATGTTTGGTCAAGACGACCTCTATTTGGTGTTTGATAGTTCCATTTTATTTGTAATTTCATTTCTAATTGGGTAGCATATTTGATTTATGTTTATGGTATTTCAGATGAATTTCGATGAATAATTATAAAGTTTGGAGGTTTGATTTTTATTGTTGTTGATTGCTACTGTCTGGTGCAACTGCACCTACGACCTTAGCCGCACCGATGAACCCACTCCTATGGTTAGGAGGTCGCTCCTACAGTCAGGAGTACTCTTATAGAGCTGGGCTAGGTAGGGGTTGCCCCTTCTTATGGAGATTCGTCGACTCCTGCAGAGCCATAGACGTGATATGTTTTTCATGCATGTGTGTTCGCTTACGCAAGCTGAGTCCATACCTACAATGGGCCAACACGGAAAGTGAACTTCACTGGTGCAAAAGTTTCTTCGCTCCAGCAATGTTGCACCTGCAGTCAGATCTCCAAACTTACGAAGATCATTGTTAGTATCAGTGGGTTGCTTCTTTAAACTCATTATTTTTTAAACAACAATTTTAAAATCTTGGAAACTCATTTTTGGGAGATTTAAAAAGTAATTTTCAAGGATTGTTCTTTAGGTATGTAATGCGCCACAAATTCCTAAGGCCTAAAAATTATTATTTTAATCATATATAAGTGTCATGATGTAACACCTCGTACTTTTACCTAGATTAAATTCGTCCCAAAAATGTCAAATACTTTCTTTAAGATTTTGATTTTATTCAAGATTTTGACTTTTTGTCGTATGGAGAAATGAATAAGCTTTTCAACGATATAAAATTTGCCTAAATCCGACAACCGAGTAAGAAGTTATGACGATTTTAAGTTTTAGTCGTTAAACATCGTCATTCTGGCTAGTAGCGCATCGCGGAGTGTGTCAAAATAGAAATTGCCAATTTCCAGTGTTGCTCCGTGATATTGGCATGTCGCGCCATAGACCCAATTCACAAATGTCAATTTTTAGTGTACCAACGCGATTCTACCGCGTTGCGGTGCACTTCCAGTTCACAAATAAAGTGGCAACGTAATACCACCGCGTCGTGCCACCAAGCAATTTTCCAGTTTTCCTTTTTCCAGTGACACGACGCGATATCGCCGCGTCGCGCCGGGGGCCCAGAATTAGATTTTTTAGTTAATTTTTAGTTTTAAATTCCGAGCTTTTAAATAATTCTAGGGGTATTTGAGTCTTTTTCTATGGCCCTAGACAGCCTTTAACACAAAAATCAACCCTAATAAACCTAGTTACACCATTATTCATTTAGTTTTTTCCCAAATTAAATCATTCTCTCTCAAGAGGCAAAAACCCTAGTTCAAGAATCAAGGTCAATTCTCAAGAACCTGCAAGAACTCTTCTTCTCAGGTATGTTAGATGTTAATTCATGGGTCCTTTTTATCCATGAAGTCTAAGAATCCTTTTTCAAAGTACAAAGATGATGTATTTATGATTTCCATGTTTGAATTAGATTGAATTCATTATTATAATATTAGCTGGGTTTCAATCCATGATTTAAGTGTAAGTTTCATGAAATGGAATAGCATGTGGGATGAAGATATGATTATCTTGATAAATCCTTGAATTTACAAAGTGATTAATATGTCTATGATGTTATTGGGTTTTGATCCATGATTATTATATGATTCATAAAATTAGACTAGTATTTTATGAGGAATTATATGAATTCCATGCTAAACCCATGAAATTGTAAGTTGGGCATTATAGTTGTCATGTTTATATGTTATCCATGATTATGTGCATGAAGTTGTGCTCCCCAAGTGTTTGATAGAATGTCCATGTGAATAAAGTGATGGGATCATGACATGTTAGTAGATGAGCAAGCTTATGCCCTATAAGTGTTTGATAAAATATCTCTATAGATGATATATAAACATGTATACATTGTTATTCTTTGCAAGATCATGTGATGCTTTACTTTTCATGCTATCGAGTCCCGGGGATATTTAACGATAATTTAGCTGTTTACTTAGAGCTAGTGTCGGTTACATAATAGTATAGTCATCTCACGATCAGTATTACTCTCAGTCCATAACAAAACTCAGTAGAATTCAGTTAGTTATAGAACTTAGAAAAACTCAATAATCTCAGTATCAGTCCAGTCCAGTTCAGTGTCTTTCAGTTAGGAGTAGGATTCAGCATCGAGCGAGCCTAGGGATAGGGGCACACTCGATAGTTAGGACTGGGTCCCTAGAAGCAATCCCTAAGATCTAAAACTACGTAGCCAACATAGGTTATGAGATGTCACCCGTTAGATAGGACTGACATACTCAGGGATCAAACTGCTAGATTAGGACTTATCTCAGGGGTCACCCGTTAGTTAGGATTGACTCCATAGTAGTTGTGTTTACCCGTGGTACGGTACTGACACCCTTCCAATTGGGGTTACAGATTGGACCCCAGCTCAGTTATCTTCTCTTATTTGGGGCATGTCGATTAGATGATTACCTCTCACAGTTTTAGTTTTAGTCTTCAGTTTAAAACTTAGTTCAGCTCTATAGAATCAGGACTGTCAGACACAGTCAATCAGTATCAGTAATTCAGTTATCAGTTATACAATATTCAGAACTCAGTACTTAGCTTCAGAAAAGTTCAGTTATAGTATACGCGTACTCTTATATCCAGTTACTATGTAGCATTTAGTCAGTTATTGTTCATGTATATGAACCCTTGCATTCAGCCTTACCTCATCTAGCATACCAGTATATTCTCACGTACTGACGTATTCTTTTTTGTGCTATGATATTTTCTATCATAGGATCGGATGCTCAGGTTCCTAATCGCACTTAGCCAGACTCAGCCAGCAGCCGCAAATTTAGCAGTGAGTCCTCATCTATTGAGGATACACTTTCATTTTACTACTTTAGCTTAGCAGTATTTTAGTAGATTGATTTTATTGGGGGATTGTCCCATCAACTCCACTTTCAGATAGATTCAGTTAGAGGCTTTTCAGACAATATTTCTAATTCATATTCTATATTTTATCAGTATTTCAGATGTTTTGAACCTTATGGAATTTAAGCCCATTTTTCGCATTAATTTCAGTATTATTATTCAGTGCTCACAGCAGGTACCAGCTCATGGGTTAGCTTATGGTCCCTCGGGATCGTAAGCACTGTGTAACGACTAAGGGCTAGTCTCAGTTCATTACACATGATCATTTACCTAGTGTAAAAAGTGATTTCGATGCGAATCATGGTCATAGGAAATATTTAGAGAAAAGTGGAGTTGAGACCATTTGTTATCGATTGAGTTTGAGTATTTGATCCTACAAGGGTCAATTATAACCTAGTATAACTTTTATAATAATGTAGATTTTTGGATCTCAATGCCCATAAAATGAAAGGTATATGATTTCTCTTTCCAACGTATCCAATTTCACCTAAATCCAATATTAGAGTGAAAAGATATGTGCATTTTAGTGAGCAAACTAGTAGGGGTCCGTGATAAGACGGTGGGATGTTAGTTGTGCTTCATGATAAGAGTGTGGCACGCTTGTTGTGCTCCACTATAAGGGAGTGTCATTTCTATGGTCATGCCGATGCTAAAATCCCATGTTCCCTTTAATTTTTCAGGGGGAAATAGGTCATTTACGTCCTAAATGATCCTACAACTAATACTAAAATATCTTCCCTCATTCTGTAACCCAAATCCTTCACTTTCTCTCCTATCAAACTCTCAAGAACATCAAAATAAGAATTTTCACTTCAAAAATTCATACTCTCAAGGCTCCAATTCAAGCTTTCCTTGAAGAAATCAACAAGACCAGGTATGTGGAGTCTGAACAAGCACTGTCTTTCGTTCTTGTGCCCAAAAGTTAAATTTTTTCATGAATTTAAGGATCTGATGGTTAGGGTTCATACCCACTTTTTATGCTTTTGAAATTAAGATGTTTCCCTATGATTTAAAGTTCATTTAGCACAAGATTTCATATTTACTCATGTTTTTACTCATGAAATTAATATTATGAATTGAGTGTTAATTTTGACAGGAAGCCCTATGAGTTGATAAATGTACATAATCTCCAACATGATTAGTTAGTTTACGAGATATTCAAACTTACTATTTCAGATTTTAGTTTATCACAACATGATTATGACTTCAGTTTTGATCTTATGATCTCAAAAAAGATATGAAATTCACACAGTTATTCATGAGCATGATTTAGCAATAAAAACATGATTGGTTTTCAAACTTATAAACCTAAATTCTTAATCAAAGGTGAATTTCATATATTATAAAAACTATTACATTTTTTGGGAGTAGTATTTAGCACCGAAAGGATGTGGTTCAATGTACCTTAGTTTCCAGAAACTATGTGTCACCGTAGGTTAAAAGTGTCTCTCTAGAAAGTGTCTTCCTTTCCTGATTGGGCTCGATTTAGTGATCACTCCAGTTCAGGTTCTATACCGATGGCAAGTTATATAACATCCCTCCTCGATGTGGGTCAGACGTTAGGCTCTATGTTAGCTCACGAAGTTTATGTTGGTTATAAGAATATCCTATAGAAAAGATGATTTTAAAAACTTAAGTGTAACGACTCACTAACTTTATCAAATGTTATTTTATGACTTAGCTTTATGGTATTTCAACTTTTAGTTTTATTGATGAATATGATGAGTCTGTATACACTTACCATGCATGTTTTTAGTTTATGACACATATCAGTTTTTCCTTGTTGCATCCAACCCCATATACTCAGAACATTCTAGAAATACTGACCACATATACATTTATGTGGATACATTATTTCATAATATAGGTACCAGTTCTAGCCCACAAACTTATGATCGGGTAGTTCATAGCTTCCACCTTGTAGGTGATGAGTTCTCTTTAATCGAGGTCTCAAGTAAGCTCATAGATTTAGTTTTTATTTTAATTCATTTGTATTGGTTAGGAATATCTAGGGTCATATCCTGGCTACTTATGGTCAGTATTAATAGAGGTTTCATAGACAATCAGTTAGAGTTGATGTATTTAGTTTTAGTTTCCTTTCGTATAATCCGGTGATGTAAATTTTTTTTATGGTATTGTATTGGACAAGTTCAGCTAATGATATTACTTTTACCTAGTATTTCTAGTTTCATGTTTATATTCAGTTGCTCATAAATTATGCAATACCATGGGTTAGCTTGGGATCACTTGTGGTTCTAAGCACCGTGTGACGACAATAGGGTTGTCTCGAGGCATTATAAAATTGGTATCAGAGCATAAAGTTCAAGTGTCCTAGGGTGTCCGTGAAGTTGTGTTTAGTAGAGTCTTTACAGAACTCTACGGAGATATCTTTACTTTTTCTTTGAGAGACTACAGGGCATTTAGGAAATGTTTTCCTTCTTTCACACTCTAGATGGTGCAGTAAAGTTTTCCTTTTAGAAACTTACCATTGATAGATGTGTTACTTCAAAATCCTTTAACTATGACTTATATTTGAGTTAATGTAAGAAGTGATCTCAATTCCAACCGATATAATGCTTTCAGATTTAACTATCAGAAACTTTAGAAATTTCACAAAAGGCTTGAGAAGAGCCTGTTGGTGTGTTTTACGTCCTTTAATTTGAAATCATATGTCCTCATCCATATGAGTTGCTTGATTAAGACATAACATGATATGTACTTAGATTCCTCTTTAACCCTTCATTACAAATACCGCCTATAAGAGGAGAGAGTATGTACCTAGATTATTAAGTAGAGTTTTTATTGAAGGATATTGATACTTAGAGTGTTATGATCCATAAGTTGTAGAACAACCTCAGAGTAGGGATTATGAATTTAGAAGTGTAGTGACAAGAAATGTATGGTTAACAATTGGTTAAAAGCATACAGATTGATCTATGTATGCTATTATGTTAGGATTGAGGTGTTTTTTTGTTTAATTTGGTGTTTTATTAATAATCATAAAAAATTAGTGGACCAACCCATTATACAATTAAAGTCCCACTACTATTTGAGTTACCCGGCCCAACCCGGATCCCTTTAAAATAAATATAGTCGGTAGGGTTTCCTAAAAAATCCACTTTTCTAATCTCTATCAACTTCAGGCCTCCTTTCAATATGAAGCTTTCCTTCTTCAATCGTGAGTTCCTTCGCCTTCTTCTTTGGATCATCAACCAGGTGAATTCTTCTTTGAGACTTTTTTGCTTAGTCAGTAGGAATGAGGTGATATATTTTCGAGTGTTAACTAAGGGGTATTGAGTGTGATGCAGATTTCATGGTGGAAGAAAGAGAAGGAGTTATTAGTTAAGGTGACTTGGAATATGCTTGAAGTAGGAGAAGAGTTCTTGATGGAATTTCACTATGTTAGAAAATATAGGTTATTAATGAAAGTATTAGGTTGTTAAGACTTTTTAATCTAGGTTTACCTTTGTGATCGTGAAAAGGAAATTGGTTGTTTCTTATAGAGCTATGAATATAATTTAGACTTATGGATAGATAAGTAGTATTAATGTGTGAAAGGAGAATATGCTAATGCATTATAATAAGAAAGAACATAAGATTATGATGAATTATTGTTATTATGAGGTTCTATAATTATTGTTATTATGAGGTTCTAGTAGAATAGTGTTTCTTGATTTATTTTTTATAGCTTTCAAGCAAGAATAGTATGTGAAGTTGTGATGTTAATCATGTCTAGTACTAGACATTATTTTCTAAGATTATTAAGTTTCATGTGTGCTTAGATAGTACCCTTGATTTACTAAGTGTGAAGAAGGCTAGTTATATTGTATATGGCATTCTTAATAGCTAAGTTAGAAGTTATAGAGGGATGATGTCGGGTATTCTAGTGTAAAAAAAATATAAATTTAGAGGTGTAATACTATCAAACTATGAAGAGAAGGGAAGATTGTGTATTTAAAGAGGCAAGTACATTTACTAAGAAAAGTGTAAGGACATGACGATGATTATAGAAGTTGTAGAAAGTTAAGGGTGGCATATATAAAAGGAGTGCACAAGAATGAAGTTACTATTTTCCAAATATAGTTTATCTGGGTGAGTTGAGCATTCATGTGTAGACCGTTAGAGTAAAGAAAGTATGGCTTAGTCTTAAGGATATAGAATAGATTCATAGGCTTAGAATATCGGCCCATAGGCGTAGAACTCTTATTGACATACATCAAAACCTAATCTAAGGGGGAGATGATAGGGTGAAGAACCAAATCTAGTCTTGGGAATTAGGTTGTGATTTATGTCAATAAGAGTTATGATGAGATAGCGGTCCATCCTTACTCTAGCATATTCCTTAGATATTAGTCATTATGGCAGCTTATCCATGCATTGCGTGATAGAGCCACACCCGTGATCAATTCCTATAAATTTCATCCATATTCGTGTTCATTCCCAGCTCCTAGTAAGAGAAGTAATAGATTCTTATTAGGATGTTAAGTTCTATGAATCTATAAATTTTAGTCTTATGTTAAGTAACTTATGATAAGTATGCACCCATGTTTCATAGTGTGCTCAGTTTCCTAAACTCATGATACACCCTTAATTACTAGTGAAATCACATTATGTTATGTTTGTCCTCAGTTCAAATCTCTTTCATAAATCCATGCCAATGATATTATATTCTTTAGGCCGCAATCAAGTGTCAAAGTTATGTATAGTATTCTTTCATGTTTTAAGTCCTCATGTTCTATCACTTTAGTTACCTTTCTTATGTTAAGATAGTGGTGATGCAAGTAGACGAACAATGATTTAGATGAGAGAGAGTAAATGTTCTTTGTTAGAGAAAATTTGTTGTATTCTTGTATTATCTAAGGCTATAAGTGTGAAGAAAGATCGAGGCAAGACTTTGGTATATGTAGTAGTTAGCTGAGAACTTTGGTGTACCTTTTTGGAGAAAATTCATGAAATTGTTATTGGTAGAGGTATTAGAGAATATGGAAAAAAGTCCTAGATGGGTTGGTTGCCTAAAAGTTCATATGTGGTTATAATGATAGGCTTGAATGTCATGTTGGTATACAAATGGATGAATACATTATTCCCTAGTGAATTTCTAATTAGATCGCGGAGTTAGTGTTGAAGTGGTAAGGAGAATTAGCCTTCAGTTAAGGACTCTGAAAAGATAGTATATTGAATCCCGTAGTTTAGACTAGTATTATTATATTATGTTTAGTACCTTGTGACTTCTAGTTAGGATTGAACATGATGAGAGTATGTAGTTCAACTTAAACTTTGATAGGGGTAGTCACCTGTACCCATGTGAGGATTATAAGTAGCATAAAGTGAAGTGTAGTATTTATGAGGAAAACTATAGTTGAGAAGAGTATTTGAAAAGTGTCACTAAGCTTGAAAGTTAACAATTGAATTGCCTAAGGTATAGAATACTATTATTTTTCTGCTCTACATATGCGATCATATCATGGATGCTTCCATTAAGTTCTGAACTCTCGGAAGAATCAACTCCTTATAGTCAATCAAGTCAACTCAGAAATCAATGTCAGATAAGGTGTTTTATTTTTTCAGCTCAGCTATGTCCTTTATTTGCAGACATGATGGCCAAGTACCCTTATTTGTTCACTCTTAATAATGATTCAATAGGAGTAATAAATTTTCCTCCTACTATTGCACTCTTCAAATTTCATGTTACCTTGTTCCATACGATTCTTATGTGTATGAACAAGCTCCATATATATCAGTTGAGTTAGTGCTCTATCAAAAGATGGTTCCACTTATGAAACATGACCAGTTTTAGAAATTTAGTCTCATGTTAGTAACTACAATCTTTTTATTCTAATATCAATCTTTCTTCGAGGACGAACGATCCCAAGAGGGAGATATTGTAATACCCCACAAATTTCTAGCTAAGTTTCTAACTGTTTGTCATATACTTAAAGATCCAAAAAAGATTATTTTAACCATAGATAAGTGTCATGATCCTTTACCTAGTGTGTAAAGTATTTTCAATGCGAATAATGATCATGAATTATGTCAGTACCATGGGTTAACTTGGGATCACTTGTGGCTCTAAGCACCGTGTGACGTTCAGGGGGTAGTCTCGGGTCATTACAGGGTATGACTAGTACCCTATATTTACACTTTTATCAATTTGTTATCAATGATTTCATCTTCAAAATCTTGATTTTAAATTAGAAAATTTTATGGCTAAAGTTAAGAAATGATATTTTAATAATCTAAAGGTTTATTTTATCTCTATTTTTAAAAGAAATTTCATGTTTGAGTTCTTCAAGTTATGGTAACGTGATTTTTAAATAAAATTGTAGGTTTGCACTTTTGGCTCGAGGTTGACTTTTTGGACTCAAAATTTAATTATACCAATATGGGTGTCTATAATTTTGTTGTCTCATACAAAATATGTATTTAATCAGATTGGGATCATTTGAAGTCTCTATGGAAGGGTAGAGCTTTGATTTGGTTTTCTAAAATTTTTTTTAAAGGAAGTTGAGAATTTTTTTAACTTTTTTTCAAAGTGTTTATGTGCTAGTTCCTTGAATAAGATAGTAATGAGGATGTGGAGTTTTGTATAAATGAGATGATAAGCATTTATGCAGGTTTTGGTGTATTGTGCAAGGATTAAAATCAATTAATTGACTGTTTGGATTGAATATTTATAATATTAGCTTATGTGCTAGGTTTGGTTGATGATTGAGTTTGAGGTGCCTTTATTTCAGGTATTAAACAAGCTGGGAGCATGGAAAATGTGATTGGATTATAGTGTGAATAGTTGTTAAGTAAAAAAACCATTTTCTATAATTTTTGTGGTGTCCTGTCTTGTGCTGGTACATCCTATTTATTTCATATCACTTTATGTGCATATCATAGTAGCATTGGTTTTTCTTCATGAACCATGGGTAGAGCCAAGGGTTATGATTCATTTGAGGCACTGGAACTTTTGGGATACTTTTCGTGGCTTACAAGTGGATTCGAATTTATCAATTATATGATTGTTTACTTTGTGGACAACAGGTAGTTCTGAAGGGTGCATGTGGACGTCGCACATTTCCCATGGATCTCAACTATCTATACATGGCAGCGAGTTTGTACATGTACATGCATATGCATCATTTGTATTTATTTTATCATCTCAAATTATATCCGAAAAATCGAAGTCACACCTAAATTATACTAGTGACCTATTACACACCTAAATTATAAAAAAATGAAACTATTTACACCCTGTCAGGCTACCACCGCTTGCATGTGGTGTAGTGTTTTACACGCACTGCCACATCAGCACCACGTCACTAAAAAATATCACTTTTTTATAGTTAAGGTGTGTAATAGGTTACTTATATAGTTTAGGTGTGGATTCAACTTTTCGACTATAGTTTGGGTGGAAACGATGCCTTTTCCCTTAATGTTTTTAGCCGTTTACTTTATTATTTAATAGGCTGGACGCGCCTAAAATAAGTGTAACACATGCGCCTTAAAATAGGGATCGCGGGGAGGTAATAATATCACTTTTATATAGTTAAGGTGTGAAATAGATTACTTATATAATTTAAGTGTAGCTTAAACTTTTCTTATATAATATGGGATGAAAATGGTGTTTTTTCCCTTATTTTATCATCTTCATTTTTCTCTCAGTGATACTTGATATGAGGGTGATTGAACAGTTTTCTACTTTACTCTATTTGACGTTTGTGAGGACTATTTCTCAAAATTAAAATAAACAATATCTAATTGAAATACTTTATTAAAAATTAACATGTTCAATTAGAACAAGACTTGATTCGAATATCTAAATGAAAATATTTAAATAAATTTAAAATATTGATTATGCATTATGTTTAAAAAAAAAAAATGCATTTTTCATGCTGAAGTAGATGGAACCTCATGGTCATAAACTTAAAAAAAAAATTAGTTAATACATAAATATGACCTTAAATTTGACATAAAATTATAATTTTGACCTTAAATTTTGATAGTGCACAAATAGGACCTTTAACTATTCAAAACCTAAACAAATATGACCTCCAATTTTGCAACACTATGCGTGAGTCTCGCTCGTGCCTACGTTGAAAGGTAATCCAATCACACCGTGCCACGTCGTTAAAAGGGTTGACTTGGAGAGATGTCATATTTGTGCAGTTTTGAATAGTTAAAGGTCATATTTGTGCACTGTCAAAGTTTTATTTTTGTGTTAAAATGATGTCTTTTTTATTATTATTATTATTATTATTGTTATTATTATAATAATAATTTTTTATTTATTTCTACAGCAGCAACACCTAACTTTTTTCTAATTAAAAAAAATATAATTATTATTATTTTTTATTTATTTCTATAGCAACACCTAGCTTTTTTTTAATTAAAAAAAGCAGCTGCTAGCACGGATCGAATCCGCGCAATAGGCTAAAGGAAGCGCCCAAGAAGAGCAAGTAACACCACTAGGCTATCTAAGTGTCTTGTTTTATGTGATTCAACATTAATATACGTACATAAATATACATTTTCTATCTTATATATATACAACATAATTTTTTTACCGAGAGGGTTCGGGTGAACCCCATGGCAACCACGTAGGTCCGCCCCTCGTTAATTTAATAACGTTTTAATAACGTTAATTTAATAACATTTTAATTACGTTAATTTAATATACTACTACTACTATCCTTAATAACATTAATTTAATAACGTTTTATTAAAACTATAGTTTTTTTTATTAGTATAGTTTCATCTTTAATTTAATATTTAAATAAATAATATTTAGATATATTATATAACTTAAATTTGTCCTCTGCTTTATAATATATATATATACATACCCGCGTGATTTTTTCATATGAGGCTGACCCGCCTAATTAATAAACCTTTAATATTGCTCATTTTCCGCAATGACAAAAGAAATTAGATGTCATTTTCATCTTTGAACCAAAAATAATTAAAAAATAATAGTGAAGAGTCATTTAAAGGTCATATTTGTGCAGTTTTGAATAGTTAAAGGTTATATTTATGCATTGTCAAAGTTTAGAATCATATTTATGTATTATCCCCTTAGATTTTAAGCTGGACGCGCCCAATTTTACGTGATAAACACGCGTTTTGTCACGTAGGATCGGAAGTCATATTTGTGTAGTTTTAAATAGTTAAAGGTCATATTTATTCATTGTTAAAAGTTAAAGTTGAAATTATAATTTGGTGTCAAATTTAAGATTATATTTATGTATTACCTCAAAAAGAATTGAAAATTTTGCAAATTGACTGAATGAAAATATTAAAAAAAAAAAAAAAAAAGGAGAAGTAGAAAAGGAAAAGGCAAGTGGCATTAATAAATTGGACTAAAAACAAGGGAAAGTTGCACCAACTCCATATACTAAAGTAACAAATTCTCGGCTCCGTATCTTTGACAAATCCCTTTATCTGCCAAAGCTATATTATCCCTTTTCTATATAGTTCAGATTTCTAAATTCAAAATATTTTAAATTTCATTGTAAATTTAGATATAAAATTGTATATGAAATTTATGTATTTTGAAATAAATTTTTATATTTAAAAATTTAATAAAAAGTTTCATAAGTTAAAGTAATTAATAACTTAAAATATTTAAAAAATAAAATCAAAGATAAATTTAAAATTAATATTTTGAAGTGTCATATGAATTGAGACGGAACGGAGTAAGTATATTAGTTGTAGAAGCAAGGAGCAGCTATTATCTATCTGTCCATCTTTATCTCCCATTCCTCCCAAGGTGCAGAGACAGGTCAGAACTGATGGACTATGAGAACACAGCAGAAGCATCAGAAATGTCTCCTCACGTGCTCCTCTTCCCTCTTCCAATACAAAGCCCTATCAACTCCATGCTTCAACTTGCCGAGCTCTTTTGTCTCGCCGGTTTGCAAGTTACTTTCCTAAACACCAACCATAATCAACAGCTTCTGTGCCGTCACACCGACGTTCAATCAAGATTCAGTCAATATCCCAAATTTCGATTCTTGACTATTTCTGATGGTCTTCCGGAGGAACATCCACGGTCATTTGGAGAGCTTATTAGTTCCTTGCAAGCTGTGGCTGAGCCCTTCCTTAGAGAAGTATTATTACTTACAGAAGAGCCTGCTGTGACGTGTGTTATACCAGATGCCTTATTTTATTATGCAGTGGATATTGGTAATGAGATGGGAGTTTCAGTTATCCCCTTTGATACTATTAGTCCTTGTTGCCTCTGGGTTTATCTATCTTTCCCCAACCTCATTCAAGCCGGAGATATTCCCTTCAAAGGTACTTTAACTTTTCATTCTTTACTTCTAATTCCCTCGGTCTCAATTTATCAATTTAATTGTCACTTTTCGTTTTATGAGAATTAAACATTTTAAATTTGACCGTAAATTAGGCACCATATCATTAGGTTTTTCGAAATAACATCTATAAATTTGGAAATTTTGTAAAGAAAATACTGTAAGTCACTATAATGATAATTCAAAATTTTAACGAATATATAAAGAAATTAAGGTCAAAGATACACTTGTTTGAATTTTGAAATTCAAATGACACATAATTGAAACGGAAGGAGTAAATGATATCGCGCTTCCCCTTTGTTCCCTCAGAATATTGATAAAACTTGAGTTGAATAGTATTTGGAATTAATATGCCATTTTCATTTTAAATATCAAATTCTAAAAAAAATAATGATAATTTTCACAATATGTGGAGTTTTCTATGTACTTATGAAAAAAATTCTTATTTAGACATGTAATTTCAACTAAAAAATCTATCTAATTTCAAATCATTTATTAGTCCCTGTGTTTCAAAATAGTTGTCCCTTTTTTACTTGGCACTCATTTATTAGGGTTTTATTTTTACCAAATTAGGCTTATTAATTATAATTTGAAAATATAAATTTGAGTAAATATAATTTGTTTAATCATTTAATGTTGAGGATAGTATTGGAAGAAAAATAACAAAATACTCTTGATTTCATCAAAATGATAATTAAATTGAAACAAATATTTTCAGGAAAGATCAACTAAAACTAAGAAGTATTGTTTCTCTTTCTCCATTCCGCTTTATAGGGTAGTTGGAGGTACAGGGAATTAAATACTTAACTCTTGGTAAACTCGGATAAAATAATTTAAAGAGTTTTGAATTTTTTTTATATATTTAAAAACCTACATTAAAAAGTTTCTTGTAAAATTAAAAATCTTTTTCAAATTGTATTAGTGTATCATATAGAGTGGAATTGTGGGTATACTGCTTGTATGTTCAAGAGCTCTTCTAATTTCTTTTTGTGTACTAGGGAAATAATTACATTAAATCAGTAGAGCTTTGACTAAAAAGAAACAAGATAATATATACTAAAAATTACACAAATACACAATTTATGTTTTTAATATTACAAAAAATCTCAGCTCTCTAAATGTATTACAAAAATCCCAACATATACACAGAATGCTATGTATATGTCGGCTAATTATGTATATTAATAGGGAGAAAGTAAAGTAATTAAAAAAATGGAAGAGAGTGTAATTACTTCTAAAAGGGTTGGTATTTATGTCGTGGTTGTTGGGAAATGCAAACTGTAACTAAAAATGAAATTATGATTGTTTAATGCTTATGTAGTTTGAAATTGAAATAACCAAACAAAACATGGAGTGCTAGTATTACACCTAGTATTATATATGTCAGTGTTACACAAGGTACGTTGAGCTTCTTCGAAGTAGAAAACATCAATGAAAAAGATGAGACAATTTCATTTTACTTCTTGGATGAACTTTTTCTATTGTATCTGAAGTTCTCTTAGTGATTTATGACTATGTAACAAGCAAAAGGTTCCGTTTCTTTTTAAGGAAATGAGTTGGACATGTTGATAGAAAATGTACCTGGCATGAAAGGTCTACTACGGCGTCGCGATTTTCCATTTTATCGTCTCACCAATTGTGAGACCGACCTTTTTTGCCAACTCGCTCTCAAGGAAATCCATAGCATACCTCGATCTCATGGTCTCATATTAAACACATTTGAAGATTTAGACGGCCCATTACTCTCTCTCATTCGCTCTCATTG
This sequence comes from Capsicum annuum, assembly GCF_002878395.1. NCBI lineage: Eukaryota > Viridiplantae > Streptophyta > Magnoliopsida > Solanales > Solanaceae > Capsicum > Capsicum annuum. The sequence continues at coordinate 175,842,498 of NC_061117.1, read as the reverse complement.
TCCTCAAACGTACGTTGTTGGGCCCCTACAGTTGCAACTCAAGACTAGGCTTGCTGATCATAAAAGAATAATGTCCTCTTCAAATAGTTTGTGGGAAGAAGACCTCAGTTCGATTCAATGGCTCGATGCACAGCCCATAGAATCCGTAATCTATGTAAGTTTTGGAAGTCTTGCAACTTTGACAAAGGGGGAAATCTTGGAGTTCTGGCATGGGTTAGTAAACAGTGGAATCAGATTTTTGTGGGTCATGAGGTCTAACTTATCGAGGGAAGAAGAATTTAACCACCAATTTGTGAAGGAGCTAGCGGACGGTTGCAAAGAAAGAGCGTATGTTGTCACTTGGGCTCCACAAGAGAAGGTACTAGCTCACCCAGCAATTGGTGGGTTTTTAACTCACAGTGGATGGAACTCAACAATGGAAAGTATTGTTCAAGGAAAGCCCATGATCTGTTGGGCTGTTTATGTGGACCAGCGAGTCACCAGTAGATTTGTGGGTGAGGTGTGGAAAATTGGGTTGGACATGAAAGACATCTGTGACAGATACATTGTTGAGAAGGAGGTGAAAGATCTGATGGTAACAAACAAAGATAAGTTCAAGAAATCGGTTGACAAGTTATCCATGTTGGCAAAAAATAGCGTTGGACAAGGAGGTCCATCCTACAATGCTTTTCAATATCTAGTCGATGATATTAAAAAGTTAGGCAGAAGAGACAAGGATATATATATCAATCCTAGCAGCATAGGATAAACAGGTTAACACTATAGCAATCATTATTTTATAGACCAAAAATATTTTCTTTCGTTTCTTATGCCAATTGTAGAAGTTGAGCAAGTTTGATTCTTCGCATTCAATTCAAATTTAAGGCAATTTTGGTATTCCATCTATTTTTGTATTTTTGATAGATGATGTAACAATTTTCACTGCGAATTTTAAATGTTGTTATGTTTTGACCATTTTATTCTTTCTCGATATTGCTTTATATCATTTATAAGTTGCGGGAATGTTTTGCACAGTCGTTGATGTGTTTGGGAGTAATTATACGAGTTTGTAGTTTTGAATAGTCGTGAAAGCGCATAGTTTGACCTTGGCCGACTGCTTGAGTATCGAATGATGATTTTGTTAGTTTCATTAGATTCGAAATGTTGATTCTGGGTTAGTAGCATAGTTGGTTTGGATCTCGAGGTCCTATTTGTGATTTTTTGAATGTTTGGTTGAAATAATAGCTTTTATTAAAGTTTAAAGTTGGTTTTATTTGTAACTTGTTGACAATGATCTCTTTTGGTAAATCTGATGATTCTGTTGAGTCTGAAACGTCAAAATTAGCTTAATAGCACTATTGGTTTGTGTTGGGGAGGTCTCAAATAAGTTTTGAGTACTTGTTCGGATTTTGGAGTTTTACATTGTTGAGTTTTAATATTATCACTTGAATTGAATGAGCTATTTTGGGCATGTGTTTGATATCATTAGTTTTGTATCGAAATTTTAAAACAAACGCAAAAGAATCAATGAATTTCGAGTCCATATGAGCGAGATATGATCGTTTTAGTGTGGACAATTGTTGCTGCTGCAACAGCCATCATGATCGCGAACCTTTAGTCGTGATCATGATGAGTCGCTACTATAGGCCTTCGCGACTGCGAAAGGTCGCCACTAAAGATTCTAGAGATTTTATTTAAAAACAATCTCAAGAATTTCGTATTTTTGACATTTTGGGAGGTAGAAAACTCGAATTGAGGCGATTTTCAATGTGTTTTTCTCTTACAAATGTTGGGTATATATTTCTACATCCATTTTACTCATTTTTCAAGACTACCCACTTCGTTTTACATGGTTTTCATTGATAAAGTTAAGTTTTGAAAATTCAAAGTATGAAATCAAAAATCTTGATTTGAAGGTCGGTGTTGAGTAGGTTTTTATTAACTTTTAAGATTTAAGGTCCTTGTATCGTGGGTAAACTGATTTTGACAAAAGTTTTTAAAAAAATTTCGTTTTAGACCGCATTTGATTATGGATATTTGATATTTTATCGGTGAAGTGAAATATTAATACTTTGATGATTTTTAGTTCGATTTTAACTTGATTTTTTGTTTTTTCAGATTTCCCTTTAGAGGTCGTTTGATAGGGTGTATTAGAAGAAATAATTCATATATTATGTATGGTATTATTTCGTACTATATTTGGTAGGAATTTGGACTTCTGGTGTCTAGACAATATTATCATCATCTACATTTAAATCTATTGCGTCTACTTCATTCTTTTCTTCTATACCGTAATTTTCTTGAGCTTCTAAATAATTCATATCGTGAGAATCTACACCTATTTCATCCTCAAACTAACTGGTACCTAAGGCACGCATGTATATTTAGTACTTGAACTACCTCTATCGGAACCGCCACCAATTTATTTTTTAACTATCACTACCACTTTCAGGATAAGATATTTTAACACTTTTACTGAGTTTTCTCAACTTATCCATATTACAAATTAAACTAATAAATATTCAAAATAATAAATATTCAAAAAATAATACACTAATTAAAAATTAAAAGTAAGAGATGGAACGACAATACCAAGATTTTGAAAGTATCCAAAAGTTGCGAATTTAGAAAAACTTCCACTTGATATTTGTAATTACAAAATTAAAAAATAAAATTGAGCACTTTAGGAGATAATTAGAATATTTGAGAGAGAATGAGAGATTGAGATTGTGTGAAAAATAATTTTGAATTTTCGTTATTTATATAAAAAAAATTTATTACTGTTTTTAATAAAAAACATTGGCCAATTGGCCGTTGGGCCAGCCAATGACATTATAACCGTTGGGCTGCCAATGATCCCATTGAACTTGGTCCCCAATCAACAACTTTTTTAATATTTAAAAATAATTTTTTTTAATTACAAGGTCGGTGTGGGCCAGGTAACCGTTGGGCCTGGTCCAATTTTGTAACCGGGCCAGTCCACCAGGCTGACAATCCCAGACAACCCAGCCTAAGACCGGTAGCCCAGGAATCTAGTGGCCCACCGGGCTGGTCCTCTTAAATGGGTCGGGTTAACCGGGCCAGAATGGACCGACCTGGCCCAAATTTCAGGTTTAATTCTAATTCTCTAGAATTAAGCAATACAAATATTTATGATATGAAGTCAACACCATATTGTAGTGGGAAAAATGTTCTATAGCTTTTATCGTTGATTTCACTAGATGTTGTTATGTCTATTTGCTAAATGGTAAGGATGAAGCAATAGACGCATCTAGGCAATATAAAATAGAAGTTGAAAATCACTTGGATAAAAAGATCAAAACGATAAGAAGTGATAGGGGTGGAGAATATGAATCTCTTTTTGCGGAAATATGTGTATAAAATGGAATTGTCCATCAAACTACTGCCCAGTATTCACCTCAATCAAATGGGATTGCGGAAAAGAAAAACTGAATATTAAAAAAAATAATGAATGTCTTACTCATAAGTTTGAGTTTAACGCAAAACTTGTGGGGGAAACCTATCTTTACAGCTAACCGAATACTCAATAGAGTGCTCCAAAATAAGACACATTCAATTTCATATAAAAATTGAAAAGGAAAAAAATCCAACTTAAAATATTTTAAAGTGTGGGGGGTGTCTAGCGAAATTCTAAGTTCCTATGCCTATAAGGGTAAAAATAGGACCTAAGACTGTGGACTACGTGTTCATTGGATATGCTAAAAGTAGTAAAGCATGTCAATTTTTGGTTTATAAATTCAAACATTCAAATATTAATGAAAATATTGTAATTGAATCAGATAATGTTGAGTTCTTTAAACATATTATCTATATAAAACTAGACATGAGCAGTCTAATGGAGGGTCTAAACGACCTCGAGATGAATAAACAAAAATGTACTTAATGATAAGAATCCAAGGTGCAGTACACATCAAGGAACGTCAACATTCTTTGGATCAGATTTTATGAAAATTAGCCTAAAACGTTTAAAGAAGTGATGTTATCTTCGGACACATCCTTTTGGAAAGAGATAGTCAATAGTGAGATTGATCCATCTTGAGCAACCATACTTGGGAGTTGATTGATCTTCCTCCATTAAATAAACCTTTAGGTTCTAAATAGATCTTCAAAAGGAAAATGAAAGCTGATGGTACTATTGACAAATTACAAGGCAAGACTTGTAGTGAAAGGTTTTAAACAAAAAGGTCTTGATTATTTTGATACATACTCGCATGTAATAAGGATAGCGTCCATTCGAATATAAGTTGCTTAGCGGTGGTATATGGTCATAAAATCCATTAAATAGATGTGAAAATAGCATTCCTAAATGGAGAATTGGAGGAAGAGATTTACATGAAACAACCCGAGGGTTTTGTTGTTCCTGATAAAGAAAAAAAGTGTGCAAACTAGTTAAGTCACTTTATGGAGTAAAACAAGCACCCAAATAGTGCATGCAAAGTTTGACCAAACTATGTTGGAAAACAGTTTCAAGATAAATGAATGTGATAAATGTATTTACATCAAAGAAACTCCAAATCACAAGGTTAATTTTTATTTGTATGTAGATGATATGTTGATCATCAGTAGAGACATTTCTGACATAAATGTGACGAAACAAATGCTTTAGAGAAAGCAAGTTTGATATGAAAACCTTGGAATTATGGATATAATCTTAGGAATAAGAATTCGTAAAACTCCACAAGGATTGGCGTTGTCACAGTTTTATTACATTGGAAAGGTACTTGATAAGTTCAAGTATTTGGATTTTAGTATTGCCAAGACTCCATTAGACGTGAGCTTTGCACTTCAAAAGAATGAAGGTGAAAGTGAATCAAATTTGGACTAAGCAAGAGTGTTGGGAAGTTTGATGTATATCAAGAATTATATGCGACTAGATATAGAATATGCCATAAGTAAATTGGATCAGTACACGAGTAATTTCAATCAAACTCATTAGATGGCTATGAAAAGAGTTTTCCGATATCTAAAACATACCAAGACTATACTTTATTTTATAATAAATATCCACGATAATTAAAGGATATAGTGATTCAAATTGGATCACCGGATCGAATGAGTAAAATTCATGAGTGGATATGTATTTACTTTAGGTGGAGTATCAGTCTCTTGAAAATCATCCAAATGGATATTTATTTCCCGCTCTGTAATAAAATCTGAATTTATCGCATTAGATAAAGACACTGAAGAACTTGAACGCCTTGGAATTTCCTAAAAGATATTCCTTATTGGCCCAAACCTTTGCACCAGTATATATACACTGTGATAGTCAAGAGGCGATAGGTATGGTAGAGAACATGATGTATAATAATAAATCTCGTCATATAAGACAGAGACATTATACCGTTAGAGAACTACTCTCTAATGAAATTATCATTGTTGACTATGTGAAGTCAAAGGATAATGTGTCGGATCCATGTACAATAAAGGCCAATCTAGAGAGGGAGTTGAGAGATTATAGAAGGGAATGGGTTTAAGGCCTAGGACAAGTCAGCATGATGGTAACTCTACCTAGGAGACTGGAGATCCCAATATCTAGGTTCAAGGAGATCAAACAAAGTTGTGACTGATAATTCAAAATTATCAATATACTCAACCCATTCTCATGATGAAGACAATGTTCAGAGAACAAGGATAACACTTATGGTTTGATAATTTTTAATGGCTTCTAAGTTTGGCATATTTGATCAAATAGTTTGATCTATAGAATTAAATGTTTAGAAATCACCTATGTGAGGGTGAAGTGGAAGTCGCTTCAAGGAGAATGATAGTAAAGGCCTATTCTCTACACTCTCATAAAATCAGAACGTGTTCATGGATGAAACAAATAAAATCATGAGAACCATAAATGGTAAAAGGTTGGTTGTGTGACTTGTGTTGTCTAGGTGTACATTAAAGTTTGATAGTTTAAAGACATTAAATATATCGATTGGACGAGGCATCCGATGCATGTTCACTACGAAAAGTTCAAAGGAAAACCCACTTATCCAGATGCAACTAGTTTTTGCTTATAAATCACACACTTGTCCGTAATTTTTTTATAAAATAGCCATTACCCATTAATGTGGGGATTGTTGCGTTTTTAAGAGGTGTGAATGGAAAAAGAATAGGTGTATTTTTCGGAAAGACACCTAGACAAAGGATGCAATTTGAATAGGCACCTTTTCGGATTGGATGATTATGACCTTTCCAAAGGATTGTGACTTTTTCAAAGAGTTGCACCTTTATGAAATGGTGCACCTTTCTAAACCATTGCTTCTCTTCATGAAGCAACACTTGAATGGCTATAAATATCTAAATTTTTTCTCATATACATATATGAAATTTTAAAGAAAAAATACTCCTCTTTCTTGAAAAAACTCAAGTTTGATTTGCTACTATTGAGTGCATTTGTAGTTCGACAGAATTTGAGATACCACTATTCTATCAAAGTGATTAATTTTATCCTAGGAGGATATATTATATAACCTCGGGTACTTTAGGGGAATAATTTTCTTAAGGACACATCGTGAATTCATTGAACTTGAATCTTTCTGTTTCATCTCTTTTTACTTAAAGTTGGTTTTACTATTTTTTCAGAAAATAGTTTGAACTTTATATTGATAGTTCTTCAACTGTTTGAACTTGTGTTTCAAGTTCTTGAAACTGCATTTTGATAGTTCATAAGTTGGTTGAACTTGTGTTGAAATTCTTAACATTTGGTTTTGCTATTTTCCAGAAAATAGTTTGAACTTCATTTTATTGATGTTCATAAGTTTGGTTGAACTTATTGTTTAAAGTTAAAAGTTGTAAATATAGAGTTTAAAATTCATTTGATTGTTCATATGGTTATTTGAACATGTGTCTGAAGTTTTTTTTGAAAAATACAGATTTTGCTAAACTTGAGAAAAACAACATTATTAACATATTAAGTTGATTTTTAGCTCATTTACACCCATATTTAATTGATTATGATCTTCATACTGATTTGATTTTTTAAGCATTACATCCTCATTTCCTACATACATATTCATGAGATTTTGTACCACCGAGTAGTACTATTTTTTTTTTAAAAAATAAGATACTTTTTTAAAATCCTTGATCCAGATTTTTGTCAACAAGGTGGATTGAGACATTTTATAAAACTCTTGGATGAGGTCTTTGTCGACAAGATTGAATAAGACATTTTATAAAATTCTTGGTCGAGGTCTTTGCCAACAAGGTTGATTGATTTATTTTATAAAATTCTTGGTCGGGGTCTTTGCCAGCAGGGTGTATTGAGACATTTTACAAGATTCTTGACCGAGGTCTTTATTGGCAAGTTTGATTAAGATACGAGATTGTGATAGTATATGGTTCGCTGCCCCATGTGGTATACAATTCGTTCCTCTATGGGTCATGTTCTAGATGCGTTAGCTTAGAAGGTGTATATGATGTCATTCAGTAGTTTATATCATTATCATTCCACTATCATTACTTTATTGCATTGAATTCCTTTACATGATTGATTTTATGTTTGATTTCTCCCTTTTGTATCGTATTATCATGAATGAACCTTGTTTTTGATATTGTGTATTGTGCATTCACTTCACTACATTACATTATCTTGTACCATCTTTCGGTAATTTGAAGATTGAGATATTATGAGACGTGGGGTGTGGCTATAGCTTGATTAGAGAGATTGTTGTGTCACACCTAATCGTAGCATGATATACACATATGTATACACTCTTACTATTTTATCTCATATTATTGATTGAACATGATGATTGAGTATAATAAACTATGTTAGTGAATCTCCATCATAAAATAACTTTCTTTAATTGTTGATCATAAAATAAATAGAATTAACTCACCTGGACTAATTTATCTACCCTGTTTATTGATATTACTATGACTGTTGTGTTGGGTTACTTTGCTAGGATGAATTAATGTACTTACCGATTATAGGTTAATGGGAAAACATGAGTAGTAAGGGTGGTGGTTATCTCAATCACTTTGAATTATGGTCGGTCATCGATGATACTTGTGTAGTATACGTGTTTCGTACTCACCATTGCTTTTCTTTCTTTTTTCTTTTCTTCTGCACTCCGTCCAAGTATTGATTCGAGTAGCAGAGTGCAAATTGTGTATCCTCAGCCTTGACGTAGCAGAGATTGAGGTAGTGATTGATGTTTCATAGAGCTTATACGGATCTCTATTTATTGGTCTTATGCTTCACTCGCATTTAAAATATATTGGTTTAATTAAACTATATTCTGCATTAGAGGCTTGTACTAGTGACAACCATACCTTGATATTATTTGACAATAAAATTTTTGTGACTGAAAAATAAGTAATCGAGACAAGAAAATATTGCAACAATCAATTTATTGATTTCAATATGTGAGTGTTACAATCTCTATGAATTCTCTTATTTGCCTTTTTAAATATAAATTCAAAGGCTTAAAGCTTGATCTTGAATTTGAACTTGATTTGTTGATTTGAGGGACTTGATCTTGACTTGTTCTTGAATTCAAAGGCTTTTGAGCTTATTCTTGAATATTGCGGTCTCGATCTTGAATCTTGATAAAATTGATTTGAATGCTTGAGCTTTGTAGAGGAATTACAGTGTTTGATCTACGGACTTTCTCTTGCTTTTTGTTAGAGTTTTGAGATTTTTTTTTTCTGAATTATGAGACCCCTAATTATAGTTGTGGAAAGAGAAAAGTCATGATGAAGATGGACTTCCTTTTCCAATCAAATTCAAGTGACGTGGTGCCTTTTTATGGGCTTTGATTTCATTAGGCCTGCTGCATCATTTTGACATGTGGCATAGACCTATTGACTCTTTCACTTGACTAGACATGCCAAGTCGTTTGACACATGACACTTATTTGGGCCTCTAGAATATGACAATATCTTGGTCTTAACAAAGTGGGTTCATCATTTATAGCCCAAATCAATGGGCTAGCCTAATCAAAATTGGACTTTAATTAAATCCACACATGTTTGGACTTAAATAATTATTCTAATTATATTAATCCACAATATTTATTTGGGACTAATCTATCTTGAATTTAACATAATTCGAATTTCGTACAGGATTCAATTTAATAAAATTTCATTGCCCACAAAATGCCCCTTACTTCAAGACTTGTCGAGATATTTAATATTTTTGAGACTAGACTTAACGTATTATTTATTTAAACATACTTTCTCCGTGCTTCAAAGATTTTCATAAAGCTGAACCGTGCAATTAACATATTGATATTGACTATCAAAACATCTCTTATTTTTTTCATGAATCTCTACACGTAAGACCCATTGGTTAGGCATGACATCTAATTCCAAATAGATTTTGAAAATTTTTTTACCACCTTACTTAACCAGGAATAAAACTCTTCCAATTTGAATTTATATTGGAGAAGAAAATAACCCCCAATTTGAATTTGTATGGGAAAAGAAAATAACCTTCAATTTGAGTTTGTATTGGAGATGGAACCTCTTCTAATTTGTATTGGGGAAGGAAACTGTAACGCCTTGAAAATGGGTCCCGAAGTGTTACACGGTGCTTAAGGCTACAAGTAGCCCCAAGCTAACCCTTTGAGCCGTTTTCATACCATTCAACACTCATCGACAGGATTACTATAATCAAACATCAAGATACTCTCCATAATATCATAATTCAAAATGAAAGAGATGCGGAAAGTAACAAAATGCGACCTCTCCACAAGACTGATGAATCTAACCATCTAGTTTGGTAAGCCTCTACTAAACTGTATAACACTGAGCCATTGGGACAGACCCCAACTGACCCTAACATCAAGAAATAAAATAATAACCCAAAATAAAAGAGTGAAATCTGAAATAACCAGTCCTCAAACCATGAGGACACACCACTGCAGAAAATGTAGACCAATGTGCTTGGAGAATCACGTCAAGCCTAGGAATGAGCACCTGAACCTACATTATAGGGAAAATGTAGCCCATGTACGAATACATGAGTTAGTTCAATGGAATATGGACCGAGTATATGGGGGTGTATGCAAGTTTTCATAAAAGTCCTATATCACAAATATTCATAGGAAAATATGCATGCTGTAATAAGAGACTCACATAGCTCAAAATAAAATCATCATAATCACCATAGAGTAAAAAACATCGGGTGAAAACATGTGAGTCATCATAGTAAATCTCAATCACTTTCATAATCATTTTCAAGTCATCAAAATGAGTAGCTTTTATAACAATTCTCTTTAAGATATAGAAATATCCATCAAATTCTTCAGAAACGATAACTTTCTCAACTCACACTTTCAAACTATTACATTTTTCATCTCAATCAAAATAATACACACACACACTGGGAGTCTCTTACAACCGACATAAACCATGTGAGCTACATGGAGTCCAACATCCAACCCATATTGGGGAAAGCTGTCCTATCCTTGCCATCAGAGTAGGACCTTAATCTTTTGTTCACTAGTGATCACTACATCTATCAGCCTTAGGCTTACACCCTATGGGGGCATGTAGTTATAAGGAAGTACCAATCACAGCTATACCTCCCACTCAGTGCTAAAGACTACTCCCTGACTTAGCTCAGATCATTTCAAAAAAAATCCACAACGCAATTCAACAGTTCATATCGGGAGCCATCATGCTACCCCTTTTTATAATAAATCAACATGTGGATTTCTTTTCTCATTCGACTTCAAAAATAACTCTTTCAATACCAAAAGGTCAAATCATTCAAATATCAAGGTGTGTATAACAACACATTACCTCACCAAAGATCATAATCTCAAAGAGGGTTTAAATCCCATATATCAACACTTGAGCAAAACATTTCAAGATTCATACTTTGTATAGCAAACAAGTATAACTCATATGAAAATTTGGAAATTCAACTTGAAACATTATATTAAAGTCAAAACTCAAGGAATTTATATTTAAGACATCACAAAAATATCATAGTTTGTTGAACAAGAATATAGGATAATAGTTTCCCTCTCAAATTCATAGTTAAACAAGTAAAAACATGTATCTTTGTAAAATAATACAAATTTTTGGGCACAAGAACAAAAGGATGTTCTTTTTGAAAATCCCACATACCTTTATGGTAACAGATTCGTTGAAAGATTAGACCCTCAATGTTGATTGTGCAACCCTAGTTGTTTTTCTCCTTTAGTGCTCTTGGATGATGAACTTAGATTGATAATAGGGTTATGATGTGTTTAGATTCTATTAAATTCGTAACGTTAAGTTTAGGGGTGTGTAAGGAGTGCCAAAAGACTTAATTGCCCTCAAAATAACTCAAAACGGAGTGTTTTTACTACCTGAAACACCAAGTGTGTGCCGCATTGCTTATCGCACACATTTAAGTATGCACCGCATTGCTTATCGCACATATTTAAGTATGCACCACACTTCTTATCGCACACCTATTCTAGTAGCCATGTGCGATTGGTTAGGCGACACCCTCTACTTCGTAAAGCCATAACTCCTTGCTCGGGTGTCGGATTTTGATGAAATTGGTATCGTTGGAAAGCTAATTTGATCATCTATAAGTTGGTGGGTAGAAATATGCAGAAATACCACATATTTATCAATTTATACTCATTCAAAGATGACCCTTGCGAATTCAAACCCTAAAAGTTGATGGATTTCAAAACTCTTAGCTTGTACTACCTTAAGTGACTCATATAACCACACTTAACACATCATAATCTCTATTATAACTAGGGTACTCTTGGTAATTCATGTGCCCAAATATGGCTTACAGAACTAGGGGTTTCACATATACGAACAACGGTTCGCTTTCTAGATTAGGAAAGTGTGGGGCATTACAGAAACAACCTCCAATTTGAATTTGTATGGGAGAAGGAAACAACCTCCAATTTGAATTTTTATTGGAGATGGAAACTTTTCCTATTTGAATTTATATTGGAGAAGGAAACATTCATCCTACAACTCTATAAAAGGATATAAGTTCTCCCCTTTTTCAATATCAATTTTGAAATTTTCTAGCCATGAACAATATTGAGGTAATTTCTTCCCCTTCTACTTTTCTTTTATTTTCGTCACTTTTTTTCAGCACATCTTAGTGGTAGAAAATTCATATCTTATTGTAGGAATATCGAAATCATGAACCGTTTGAAATTCTAGAAAATAGACTTCGAGATATATAGCATATCAAAAATTCAGCTTTAAATTCCATCAATATAATTATTGATAATTTTTTGAATTTATCCCTGAATTTTATCACGCTGAAAATTTCAGATCTGCACATCTTTACTCAAACTTTCATATCTTGAAGCAGAAATGATGAAATTGCAAGCCGCTAGATTCTTGTGAAACTAGACACAAAGATATACAGATATCGATAATTCATAATTTAATACTTTCAAGATTATTGTAGGTGTTATCACAAAATCAGCATTGAGTTTTGATGCATCAGCAATTTTAGATTTATGTGACGTCACCAAAAAAGTTATATCTCAATATGGGAGTATCAAAATTATGATCCGCTTGATTTTATAGATCCCAAAAACATGCATATATAACATATCCAAAATTTGAACTTTAGCACTTCTTGGATTGTTCTATATGATTTTTTGAAGTCGATCTTATATGCTATCTGGCAAAGGATTCTAGATATGCATCACCTCACCAAATAATTTATATCTTGATGTGGGACCATCACCACCAAAGAGTATTTTGATTGCTTTATCTTGTCTCAATCTAAGTTGGTAATATACAACTCTCAAGATCGTAATGCTCTGACAGGTAACATTCTTTCTATTTGTGCTTTTACTTTCTTTCTTGTTTCATCTTTTTTTTTTGTAGGGTTGAAACAAATATCAATATGAAATAATAGGCTTAGGGTGCGAGAGTTTAACTTTACCTACGTACACTCTAATTCCGACCAATTTTGACTTCAAGATAGTGACTATGCAACAATCAGCTTAGGGTGCGACAGTTTAACTTTGCCTCCATACACTCTAAGACCGACCAATTTAACTTCAAAATGGTGGCTATGCAACAACTGGCTTAGGGTGAGAAAGTTTAAATTTGCCTTCATACGCTCTAAGAGCGACTAATTTGACTTTAAGATGGTGGCTATGCAACAATCGACTTAGGGTGCTAGAGTTTAACTTCACCTTTTTACACTCTATGACCGACCAATTTGACTTCCAGACAGTGGCTATGCAATAATCAGCTTAGGGTGCGAGAGTTTAACTTCGCCTCCGTACACTCTAAGACCGACCAATTTGACTTCAAAACTGTCCCTTTACATAACAAATCCATTTGAATACCAGCTTAAGGTGGAAAAGGACGAATCTTGTCCACCTTAAGGCATGAAAATTTTGATATCCTTTTAAGGATAAACCCATGAGAGGCCAGCTTAAGGTGCAAAGGGACAAATCTTGTCCACTTTAAGACATGGAAATTTTGATGTCTTTTTAAGGATAAATTTGTTAGAGGCTATATTAAGGTGCAAAGGTACAAATCTTGTCCACCTTAAGGGATGGAATTTTGATATCCTTTTAAGGATAAACACGTAAGAGGCCAACTTAAGGTGTAAAAGGACAAATCTTGTCCACTTTATGGCATGGAAAGTTTGATATCCTTTTAAGGATAAACCCGTGAAGGCCAGATTAAAGTGCAAAGGGAAAAATCTTATCCACCTTAAGGCATGGAAATTTTGATATCCTTTTAAGGATAAATCCGTTAGAGGCCAACTTAAGGTGTAAAAGGACAAATCTTGTCCACCTTAAGGCATGGAAATTTCGATATCCTTTTAAGGATAAACCCGTGAGAGTCCAGCTTAAGGTGTAAAGGGACAGATTTTGTCCACCTTAAGGCATGGAAATTTCGATATCCTTTTAAGGATAAACCCGTGAGAGGCCAGCTTAAGGTGTAAAAGGACAAATTTGTCCACATTAAGGCATGAAAATTTTGAGAATGGAGAACTTTAGCATTCCAAATCCCATTGAAGAAACTCTTTTTTCCTTCGACGGGTTGCACCCTCATTGAGCCACAACTATTTGGAATGAGTCCAAAACTTAATTGAGATGTATGCAGGCTTAAATTTCATATGGTGGATCAAGCATACTTTTTAATACTTATGTAACTGAACTCAAAATGAAATTCCAAGCGTCTACGTACCTCAGTAAAGAGGATCAAGTCACAACATAGTTCTGGGTGAGTGTTTTTTTCGCGTTCTAACTTTTTCCTTGGCCGTCTCTTTCGAGGTTTTCAACCTACAAAAATTCTTTATTTTTTTGAGCCATACACAGTTTATAATCTTGTGGGTCAGGAGTGGACATGTAGTTTATACTCATTCCTTAAGGAGTGTCATCTTCCTTCAAGGATAGTACTTCTTTAGGAACTTGGCATTAATAGGGCTAATCCTCACGCCATCAGCATCGACAAGCTTATATGCACCATTTGAATATACTTCTTGTATGACATATGGACCACCCCACTTTAGGGTGAATTTTCCCTCAAACTTATGAAAAGTGATAATGGGCCTTTTTATTACAAGAACTTGCTCTCCAACTTGGAAGTACCTCAAGCGAACTCTTTTGTTGAAAGAATAAAATAGCTGGGATTGATAATATTTAAGATTTATTGGGCCTCTAGCCTCTTTTCATCAAGATCTTCTAATTCTGTGAGACGCAATTTAGCATTTTCTTCATCAGTGAGCCCTTCTTGAATTCCCAGTCTTAACAAAGGTATTTGACGCTCAAGTGGTAGGACGACTTCAACTCCAAAATCAAGTGAATATCGTTTTGCTTGCGTTGGTGTGCACCAAGTTGTTCTATATGCCCATAAAGCTTCTTCCATTCGTTCATGCCATTCTAGCTTAAACTTAGAGATGAATTTCTTCAATAGATTGGATAAAGTCTTATTAAACACTTCGGCTAGACCATTGGTGGCAGCATGGTACATAGAAGACTTGCGTTGCTTGAAGCTAAAGAGATCACAAATCTTGTTCATCAACTTGTTATCAAATGGCTTGCCATTGTCGGTTATTATATATTGAGGAATTCCAAAGCGGTAGATGATATTTACTCGGATGAAATTCGTAACATTCTCATTCTTTAATTCTTTGAGAGCAATAACTTTGGACTATTTTGAGAAGTAATTTGTTGCATCCAAGATGTATGAGTGTCCACTAGAAGATTTTGGTAGTGGACCAACAACATCCATCCCCCAAGCATTGAATAGCCAAGATGATATAGTTGGGTGTAGTACTTTAGGAGGTTGATGAATGAAATTCGCATGGAATTGCCGAGTTTTGTATCTTCTAAATACTGTCCAGGAACTCCTGTGGATCCTTTTCAGGCTTAGACCCAAAGAACATTGGAAGATTCATCTGAGTGATATTCGAGACTCTAGTTTTCTCATATTCATAGTTGGGTTGGTTGGTGCAATCAACTGATGGTTATTCTGAGTTTTCATTGACTTGGCTAATATTGTGAAATAAGACTTGAACTCAGTATGGAAGACCTGCTCATTCAAAAGGTCTTCCAAAAACGACGGTGGTGCTGGCTGATTTTTATTTCTTCTTTCGTTAATTCTTTTACGAGACATTTTCTGTAAACAAATATAGGGCAAGTTAGAAGAAGAATTTTAATAGAGTTCACACTCTATCGCACATCATGATTCATGAAAGAAGTGAGACTTTCCTAAAATGTTTCAT
Source organism: Capsicum annuum (assembly GCF_002878395.1). Taxonomy (NCBI): domain Eukaryota; kingdom Viridiplantae; phylum Streptophyta; class Magnoliopsida; order Solanales; family Solanaceae; genus Capsicum; species Capsicum annuum. Next base: position 175,826,828 of record NC_061117.1, on the reverse strand, counting down.
CGCCTCTCACTCATAATTATGGATCACTTCACACCTATTAACAATACTCTACTTAACATAACTTTCAGGCACCCTAGGACACTTTAAACATGTTGCTTTGATACCAAGTTTGTCATGACCTGGGACTTTCCCTTAGTCGTAACACGGTGCTTGGAGTCACGAATGACCCCAAGCTAACCCATGGCCTGGCATAACACTAAGAATATTGAAGAAGTAATTCATTGAGCGAAAGCTAAATTGAAATAAACTGATAATAAATAATAGTAAAATCAGTTACTGAATATCAATAGTAAGACTATCTGAGAATACTCAATTTGCTGAAAATCAAAATATTTGTCTGAAAGCCTCTAACTCATATGAGTTATTGGGATAAGCCCCCAACTAACTCTTACTATCTGAAACTAAAAGAATAATGAAAAATAATACTGATAACTGGTCATCGAATGATGATGACTCACTAAATACTATAGTTGATGATACAAAAGTGTACTAAACTCGATCTGGTGCTGAGTGTCAGAACCTATATTATAATATAATATAGTATAGAAAAAGTATGTGATCAGTACATTGAATTTACTGAGTATGTAAGATAGAAAATAACTAACATAAACAGAAAATGATGCATGAAATATGGTGAACTAATGCAAGACCAAGTATAAACATATACTAAATTACCAATTGAATAATTGAATATAAGGTCATGCAAAATCTAAGACTGAAACATAAACTGTGGACTATGAGAAATAAAATTAACCGACATACCCCAATATGAGTTTACCGGGATCCAACCTATAACCCCAGTTGGATAGGTGTTCAGTTCCTTGCTAAGGGTACGAATAATGGCTGGCGTGGATCCACTAAACTGGTATAAAAAAGGACTAAGGTGATAGTCCTTAAGTGGAGGGTGACCCCTTATAACCTATATGGTGGTACATAGTTCTAGAACTTAGTGACTTATACTAAAGGTCTCTATCCTAAATAACGAGTGAGCCTTCATCCCTGCATTTGCTCATGTCATGACCAGATACTACCCCCTAGTCGTGACATGGTGCTTAAGGTTACAAGTGACCCTAAGTTAACTCATGATCTAGCACAAGTTGTAATGTACTGAAATAAAATAACAAGGTATTATGCAGAAGTCATTCATGGAAATATCTGAACGTAAAAAAAATAATAACAAAGATACTGAATAGTCATTACTGAAAACATACTAACTATTTGACTGTCTGAAAGCCTCTAAACATGACGAGTTGCTGGGAAAGGTCCCCAACTAACTCTGACTATTAAAATAATATAAATTAGAGTACTACAAAGCATGATAAATAATATGAATAGTCCTCGACTGATGAGGGCTCACCAAAGCTGCAGTTGAGTGATACAGGTATAGAATACGTGTGATCTAGTAACTAACCATTTGAACCTATATTATGAAATTAATATTGAGCAAAAGAGAGTATGTGGTTAGTATTTTGAATGTATTGGTATGTTATATGGGACTAACTGAACTACATATAAGTACTGAGCATGAATGCATGAACATGTAAAATGAATGCAAGGCCAAGCATAAACATATAGTAAAATAATATGTACAACTGAATAACTGATAATTGAACACTTGGTCAAGCAAACCTAAAATGCTAAAATCTGAATATTGAACTAAAACTGTAGGAACTAACATTTAACCAGCATACCCCAATTAGCTTTAGATTAGGGCAAATAATTCAAAGACCAGTGTGTCAAGCACAGTTGGAAGGGTGTCAATACCTTGCCATGGGTACTGACACTGATAGTGTAGATCTACAAAACTGATGTCTCTATGGACTAATGTGTCAATCCTAAACTGATGGGTGACCCTTGAGAGGGTGTTAAGTCTAAACTGACGGGTGACCCCTCATAACCTATGTTGGCTACATAGTTCTGGAAATTAGAGATTGCTACTAACGATTGTGCCTAACTGATAGGTGAGTTGTTATCTCTGTGTTCACTTGGTGCTAAGTTCTACTCCCAACTGAAATTACATAGAAGCATAAACTAGTGCAGGTACTGAAAACTGATATGCTCAAATATGGTATTCTAAAATAGTAGTGCATGTATACTTTGAGGAAATCATGAACATGTTAACTGAGGTATTTAGTATGATTTAATATTGAGGTATTTAGTATGATTTAATACTGGTGAGTGCTCATTATGAAGATGTCATAAATTTCATGATTTAAACATGGTATGAATAACTTGAAATACTAAAAGTTGTAGCATGCATGATCATCTAGGTATCAGATGTTCATAACCCAATTGAGAAAATACAAATAAACATGATAGTTTCAAAGTAATAATATGATAAAAAGAATTATGATTTAAACTCAAAAATCTAACACTTTCATTAATGTAGTGAATTGTCATGATTAAAGTACAACAAAATACTTGAATTCAGGAGGGGACACTATTTCATGGTAGAATTCAAGAATTACATAGAGAAATCATGGGATTTACACTTTTCATGGAACCTTAAATTAAAAGGGACTAAACTTGAGAAATTTAGGACTCAATGGGTAGAAGGGACCCATTGATGAATTCCCACATACCTGAGTTTCTTGAATTCTTGAAGAAAACTTGGAATTGAGACCTTGGAAGGGTAAATTTCTTAAAGAAACCTCTTGCTTTTTCTACTGAATGAGAAAGAGGATTGAACTTTGTTAACTGACTGAAAAAGGGCAAATAATGCATCTTTTAATGTTTTAAGTTGTGGATTGGGTGTTTAATAAGAAGAAAGGACCAAAAATCCCTTCACCCCTTAATGAAGGTTGCATGATTTTACACTACATCCTAGCATAGTGCCTATCGCGGAGGCTAACCTCAATGACACGCTGTATATCGCGGAGGTCCAACCTTCGTGGAACATAAAAAACATGGAGGTATACTGCCTCTGTGGTCTAAAATCACCCCGAACCTCTTCTAAAAATTTTAAAACTCTCCCAGATGACCTTTCTAACATTCCTAAACATATTTCCACTCATAAATCTATGTTTCAAACATGGGAAGGCCAAAATAAAATGTTCAAGATCTTGGGGGTGTTAAAGTGGTCATGTCACTTTCATTTAGTGTGAAGTAATTTGTTTGGGTCCTTTAAACATGTGATAAATAGATGTAAACTTGTCTAGGATCTTGTGGGGTATTATAGCTCGGTGCTAAGTACTACTCCCAATTGAATGCACTTATAACTGAATGCTCAATTTTATAGTATTATTAAATTAACAATATATGCATAATCAAAGTGCTCAAGAACATATAAAATGATGTATGCATGAGTTCCTAGGTATCGGATGTTCATAACCACCAGCTCTAAAGAATATAACAAAATATTACCATATTAAAATATAAACATGATAGGGAATTTCGTGACTCATACCCAAGAATTTTCTATTTTTTAATATAAAGAGATATCATGATTCTAAATATGGAAGGATGCTTAAACTTATGGGGAAACACATATTCATGGTGGACTTCAAAAAATTGAAGAATTATAAAACTTATGCTTTTTATGGACCCATAAACTTGAAGGGTGAATTTAACTTAAGTATTGAGAAAATCTTTGGGACTCAATGGGTGAAAGGAACCCATTGATGAAATTCCACAAACGTGAAGATAGAATCTTGGATGAACTCATTGGAATTTTTGCTTAAGGTTAAGGAACCCTACATTTTCTCTGGAAAAGAGAGAATCACCCCTTTTCTAAGTGTCAATTGAATTTATGACTTAATGAAGATTTTGGGGCATTTTCCTCTTATATTCCAGCCTTGGGAAAGCCTAAACGACGTGGATTTGGGGTTAAAGGAGTGGTAAAAGATCAAACAACCCTTCTAAAAATGTTTAGAAATTTTTTGGAAATAATTGTAATGGATCAGGTTATGACTCGTAGGGTCTAACCAGGATTCGTGACCCGAGTAGCTAAGTGTTAGTTCTTTACTGTTGTGATGACAGGTCCACCTTACGACTTGTTTAGACTAATAACGAGTCATATGCTGGTTTCATCATCACTGAACTAAAATCTTTCGTCCCTCAATGCTGTGACAACGAGGCTTCACCATAACTTGTTGTTGTTGCCAGAGTCGTTGTCACTGGCAGTTTGACAAAGCCTTAGAAAATTTTCCATAAGTTTTTACTATGATATCAGATTAAGGTGAGATTGGTGGTTTCGGAAAGATAATTAGATAGTCTATCTCTTGGTAGATCTAGAGCTTAAAAAGTTGGGGTATTATAAGAGCACACATCCACAAGTTCATTATATATTATTTTAATACATAATAGGTAGTGATATGCAATCAATCCTATATGATGAAGATGAAATGGACAATGATTGTGAAGGTATGTAAATGTCACGACCCAATTTACGAGTTATGATGGCACCTACTAAATCCCACCAGTAGGTAAGCCAAACCATAACCCGAAGCTAACGTAATGGGTTAATTCGGACAGAAATGCCCAACATAGGCCAAATTTTCAAGAATACAACATGTAAATACACAAGTTTTATAAATAGATAACATAGACAATACACGATACCAATCCCACGACCCGGTAGATTCAGTACTAGAGCATCTAATGTTAAAAATACAATCTAAATGACTTAAAATATAGTCAATACATCCGTCTTGATACAAAATACTGAATAACAATAATATATAAGAAGATGGGTGACTCAAAACTCCAAGAGCTCACCCTATCTTTGAAAGGTCAACTCTATACGGATAATGATCAATGGCGACAGCTAGTACTCAGATCTACACCAAAAAGGTAGTGTAGTATGAGTGCCAAAATAATGGTACTCAATAGGCATCATCGGTTGACTAATCTAAATAACAATATAAGAATGATAAAATGCAAGATAGGATAAACTAAGTCTAGCTACCAAAATGAACCTGAATTATCTCCAACATTGTTTTATATATAAGAAATTAAACTCGAATACAATATAAGGCATCAACGTATGCAAATATCATCATGCAAGAATACATAATCAAATCCAAAAAATAAAGAATCAATAAGCATCATCACAGGCAAATATAACTACAAAATTGGATCCCATACACCAATTGGTGCAGAAAAGTAAAGAACTCATCACAGCCTCCCATATGACCGGAGAGTACATTCAAGAGAAGAATGACACAATCAATCAACTCAATAGTCAACTTTCATCCTTATTTGATAATCATCCCACAATTATCATCAATATGTCATTTACCAATATTATCACAACTCTTTAGCCATTAGACAAAGTATTCACATTCCACAATACCATCATCATTTAACAATCTTAGCATCAATCTACACTAGTCACCATTTACTTGTTAACCATATCTTATTAACTAATCCATTCCAACACTAGTCATTATAACCTCTATTCATCTTTTATCCATTAATTTCTAAATAGCCATTAAACATTATTCATTTGCAAATCATCATTACTAAGATAACATTATTTATTATCTAATCCATATTTATCAACTAATCCTCGATTGTCAACTAGTCATTATTACTTACTTAAACAATATCTAAATCATCAATTATCACTAATCTTCCATTATCATAAATCATTAATTATCACTAATCATAAATAATCACAAATCACCAATTATACCTTTTTATAAATGTTTAACACTTATGGACTATAACCGGCATCACTAATATCAACAACACACTTGAATTTCATATAAGTGAATATAAATATATAATTTCCATACATAGGGCTAGCTGGACTCAAATCGGTAGATGTATACATAGGCACATCAATATAATTATCCTCTAACCTTGTCGGGTATCAATACCATCACAATGTACTACGGCCTTGTCGAGCATCATCATATCATCATACTATCCCTTTGCCTTGTCGGGAATCATCATAATATTCTCTGGCCTCATCGGGCATCATCATATCGCATAATATTAACCATCCTTTTCGGGCATCATCATATCATCATAATATCCTCCGACTTTGTCAGGAATCAACCTATTATCGTAATATTCTCTGGTATTGATGGGCATCATCATAATCATAATCGATGAAAAAACCAATAGCATAAGCAATTACATAATAAGGTATCATGATTTTACACATAATTAATGGCATGATTGCCCAAAATAATCAAAAAGTATGATTTCTCACGTAATTCATGGCACATTTGCTAACATCATCATTAGAAATCTGTTCTAGCAAGTTTTCTAGCATAATCTCTTAGCATGTTCATAATCATAAGAAATATCATAAGAAATCACTCATTAATAGCCTATTTAATATCCTATGATTAGTATAAAGATAGCTTATCAATATCTTGAGCAATAGCTAATCCATGGCATAGTCTATAGTTTATTCATAGAATAGTCTATAACATAATTTATGGCTTCAACAGTATCATAATCAAGGGCTCATTCAATAGTATATTTGGTAGCCCAATCAATAGCCACAACAATAACATAATCAGTATCTCATCATAAGCTTAAATAATACATCATACATATGGCATTATCATTAGGCATTGCTTTTAACATCATTCATCATAACCAACAAGTACCAAAAGTCCTTAATATTGCCTCACAAGGGCAATCTCTAAGCATATAACAAACATACAAAGGGTTTAAGATAACTAACATTAATCTTGACTTAATATGGGTCAAATATCCCACTTCTAAATCTCTGAAATACATACGAAGTCAATTTGTATCTCGGACTAGGCTAAGGTATCTAAATCCACTCTTAGAGTTATAGCAAGTCATGATTAGTCCTAAGGTAAAGTTTATTCTCAAACACAACCATTAATCCAATATGTAACACCCTCAAAATTTTGAGCATTTTATTTTTGGCCTTTCTGTGAACTAAATATCAATTTTTGACACAAATTGTGTTCGGAGATGTTAAAAAGGTAACCCAAAAGAATTTCAAAATTTTCAGATGGGGTTCAGGGCAAGTTTGTGTGTCATGGAGTCTAGGTGTCCACATTAGAGCTTGCGATATGGAGGCTAGCCTCTTCGATGAGGTCTGCGCCACAGACCTGTGTTATTTTTTAGTTGTCTTACTATTTTTAAATGGGGTGAGGGGTAGTAAGGTCCTTTCCATCATACACGACTTTCTAAATATCATAAGGTCCTACTTCCATCATTTTCATCCTACAAAGTTCTTTCATATTGCTCTCAACCACTCTATCTCAAAATTCCCTTTTTAAGTTAAGACTAGGGCCCAAAGGGTGTTTCTTTCTTCCAATTCTCTTATTTTTAAGGCATGTACCTCTTTTTCTATACTTATACTTTTCTTAGTGGCATAAATTGATTATTAATGCATGGTTTTGTTGTGGGTTTTAACATAGTTGAGGGCTTTTGACATGATTGATCATTTAATTATTTTTTCATAGTTATTAATGCAATATTCTTGCTTTATTAATGATTTAAACATAGTGGGATGATGGGAATGGTGATTAAACTGAGGGGTCATGGTTAACCCCTAACTTTGTTAATTTTCCTTGATTCTGGTTTTGGAAATTGTATGCCCTCAACATGTTTGTGAAATTGTCAATGAAAAAGGGTTTATGTCATATAGTTGGTTTATCCACTAGTAATAATGCATTGGCATAGAAAAGATAATAAAGTATGTATGTTTTCTTTGAAAGGCCTAGGTCTCCATGTACTAATGTTGGGATTGGAACCTTGTGGGTTTGGTTTACTAAATGGGTTCAAGTTCCAAATGATTGATTATTTGAATATCTTATGACTTTTGGGTTTGAATCTAATTGGTTGAGTAAATGATAGGAATGATGATATTAGCTTGCAAGAGAGGTTGGTGTGAAGATACCAACAGGATGTAGTAGTGTGTAATTGGTTTAATGAAATAGAAATATATGTTAAATGTTTTAATTGGGCTTAAAATAGGGTTCTGTAGCTACCCATGGAAGGTAGAGGTCCCGAAGGGACTGACACTAGGAAGCATGCTCGCTGGTGCAGGGGTCGTTATAGCTTGAGGGTTTGAGCCCCCTTCTTTGGGACGAGGTGGTTAGAGTCCACCTTATATTTATTATTATGATTGGAGAGTTTGAGTACCCCATATCACATTTCATAATCAGGTGCTTAAAGTCACCTTAGTATATAATTGGAGGGTTCGAGTCCCCCATGCATATGGATAATCTTTCTCCAGTTTATGAAGCTACACGCATTGGGGATCGACCTAGGGGTGAGATTTAGAGCCCATATAGCCTGCAGGTACTATTATTATAACGGTTAAGATACACTATCTAGGTTAAGATTTTAAATGTTTATGTTAATCCCTATTCCCTATCCCAACATGTGATATATATGTATGTATTTACATTTAAAAATATACATGGGATCTGACTAGTTTTGAATTATTATCCATGACATTATTTGTTCCCTTATCCCTAAGTTACATATTAGTGCTCCAACTGTTAACAGTCTTCAAATATTGTATCCCCATGTGATGCAGGATGTGGCCATACTTCTACTTGTCCTGCACAGTGACTAGGTGACACGACCCAAACCTGGGCCTTGTCGTAATGGAAAATCCCAAGCCCAACCAGGACCGAGAACTGCCCCATTACCCAATCTAACCACCAAACACATGCCTTGAGTCAGCTGAAGTCTGAACATAATACAAGATATCATATCCAACCATGTGGTAACTTTGGGATAAGTCTGTATCCGAGACCAACCCAACCAAGTCCAACCACCCAATGACCAACTAAACTAATTCCAAGACCCATAAACCAAAACCAATTATAATAATTTGATGTGTGTATATATTTATATGAAACATAACCAGCCCATACCACGCCCAAGTTCACAGTTGTCCATACAAAGCCTCCAGACCAATCAGAGAGTACCTAGCCCCCGACCATAGCCAAAAACCAAAGTCTATGAAAGACAAGAAATATTTAAAGTAACCCATGGCATGAAATAGATATCTTCCATACTACGGAAGCTCACCACTTTAATCCAACATCGACTATCCTCGAATCTGATCACTAAGAAGGAGAAGTAGAATAGACGATCCCTGTATAGCATGGGTATAGGGCCGCCCAAAGATGGGTTAGTGGGTGAACATTAGCATGTACTCAGAATAAGAATTAACTAATTTCATTTATAAAACCAAGTAAAACCATCCATAATGCATAAAACCATACATATCTATAACCATGCCGGGAAAGGGAATCGGGTTTAGCATACATTTAAAACCTTTACCTGGGTTGTGTAGCTCTGTCATCCTAAACCACCCACGGGCTATATGGGTACAGCTCCCCCTGCTGAAAAGGCCCCAGTGCGCGTAGCTGCATGACTAGGGAAAGCACCTTGGGATGATTGGTACATCCCCCAAAATATAGTGTGACATCATGCCACAGTCACCAAGACTAACCTTACATCGGCAAATCTGAGTTTCCAATTTTGGTCCCCCCGGGAGCTTTACCTTCCATGACTTTGATACACATCCCGCCATTATTGCCCAATTAAAACCATTTTCCAAGTAATCAAACCATTATCATTTATTAACCAAGGCCATTAATATTGATATTGTCATACCAATCCTTACTTGCAAGTACTATCCATAGCCAACCATAAATAGGTTTAAAGGGACTTCCAAGTGCCCTTCCATTTACCATATTAAACCACTTGGTGGATTTCCATGTATCTCACAAGCATAACCAATTAATCCATAACCAATTTTTCAAACCAATTCCATTAATGCATTCACTTGGGGGATTTTCATGTATCTCGTAAGGTTTTCAAAATAGACCAGCCATGACCACCAAAACCTTTACCCTTTAAAACATTTCAAACTATTTTAGACCATGTCAAACATTTAAATAATTTATATCATTTAAACCATTTAACAATGCAAAACCATCCAAAACTATTTACATTCCCATTACCAAATCAAACCATGCAAGAGTTCCAATGAAATTTCAACAACGGAGTGAAAATATTCTTTTAGGCATTTTATCAAACATGTTGAGGGCATACCTTTACCAAGACCAAGACCAATGCAAAAACCACCATAATTAGGGTTACTCAAGACCCATTTGTTAAACCATAACCAACAAGTACCAACATATGTTAACCATTACCAAAAACATGTAAGAACATAGTTTAAACCAATACCTAACCATATGCATCAAGACCCTCATCATATATTTTGAAAGCCACCATTAATGATTCATAAATCAATGCTTTAAAAAAATACATATGACTTTACTTGTAACTAACAATAAGGGAAGGAGTACATGCCTTATACAAGAAGATTCACAAAAGAAATCTCAACCTTTGATCCCTTTGAAGAACATATGAAGAAACCCTAGCCTCCAATATTCAAGAGAGTGTCTGAGAGAGTATTTAAGTGTTTTCATCCTTTAATAAGGGTTATGTAAGGACACCAAGGTTTATGTAACGTGAGAACATAAGGGCTTTGAAGTAGGAAATGTTTGAACTACCCTTGACTTAAAGTTAGAACAAACCACGTTCAGGGGTACAAATCACCCTTACCATACATATCCTAGGGTATGATTTGCTATATCCTGGATTTTTCCCTTAGAAATTTTCATTGAAATCCATTCTCCAGACCCAATACGACTCCAGGGTACTAGCCGTATGCTGGGGTACAAGTGGTATGGTCCTATCATAAACTGAGAAGTATTAGTATGTGTGATGATTTTTCTTACTGAAATGGTCACAACTTAGGGGTGTGAGTTGTAAGGATTGATATGAGTCGTATATGGTGGGCAGTGTTTGATCCTCCTAGTAATTTATTCTGTCAGGACTATGGGTCATAGGTATGGATCGTATGCTGAGATTACGACTTGGCTAGATGAGTTGTATGTTGGACAGTGTCTAATCCAAAGGTTAAGGCCTAGGTACGATAGATGGAAACCAATTGTAAGGAAGGGTATGACTCGTCAGAGAGTTAGTCGTATCCCTATGATGGGTTCTTAAGGGACTTAAGTAGGGGTATTCCCTAATTATGCCCCAGGACTTATAATACACTTAGGAGGTTACTTACCCTATTATTCTATTCATTAACACTTAGAAAACTATTTCAAAATACATCATAATTCTCTCAAGAGCTTTTGGGGCAAGAGAGCTAGGGTTTCAACTTAGGGATTGCTTTGGGGCTTGCTTTGGTGATTTTCTTTCATCATCTTTCTCAGTTTAAGGCATGCATCTCTTCCCTACTTCTTAATTCTAAAAAAGGCATGGATTTTATGGATGTTTTAATGGTTTCAATGTTGCATGGTTTATGATTTTCAACTATTAATTGGGGGTTTTGTTTATAATGGCTTGGTAATGGTTTCCTATGGTTTAATTATGCTTTAATATGCATTATTGATGGTTTTGGACAATTGGATTGAATGGTAATGGTTTATTGGTCTTTGTAATTGGTTTTGGTTATATTATGCACCCAAGGTGTTTGATAAAATTCTTATAAAGATATGTTCGTTGCATTGACTTCTTTAAATGGAACTCTTACTTGTTTTCAGCTAATATGTGAAATTATAAATGGTTTAAATGGCTTACAAAGGTTAAAGGCTAATTGTTTATGCTTATGGAGAATATGAAAGTCTCCCAATAGGTTAATATGGTAAACGGAAAAAGGCACTTGAGAGTACCCTTAGTCTAAATGGTTTGGCTATGGATAAATCTTGAAAGTATGGTTGTTATGACGATACCACTAATAATTGGCCTTAGTTAATAAATGGTAATTAGATTGTTTGGAAATGGTTTTAACTTGGGTATTAATGGCGGGATGTGTAACTAAGCCGTAGAAGGTGGAGGTTCCGAGGACATCGAGATTGGAAACTCATATTTGCCGATATGAGGGGTCATCGATGACCACATAGGAGTGTCATATTTTATATTGGAGGAATGTACTAGTCATCCCATGGGATATTTCATGGTCGTGTGGATACACTCATTGGGACTCATTCAGAAGGGGGAGATGAACCTATACGGCCCATGGGTATGGTTAAACAACAAGGTTACATAGCCCAAGTAAAAGGTTTTAAATGTATGGTAAACCTGGATTCCCTTTCCTGACACTTATATATATATATATATATATGGTTGTATGCATCATGGATGGTTTTACTTTGTTGTTTAAATGGCATTAGTTTATCCTTAACCTGAGATACATGTTAGCGGTCATTCGCTAACCTATTTACTGGCAGCTGTATACCCACGCTATGCAAGAACCAACCATTAAACTCCTCCCACATAGTGATTGACACGGGTACATTTGGATTGAAGTGGTGAGCTTCCATATTTCCGAAAGGATCCATTTCATAATATGGACATTCTTCGACATTTTGCCTTTGTTTTGGATATTGGTTTTGGCCATGGTTGGGGGTATGTCTCAATTGGATATTTATATTCTTTTGGGTAGAGGCTTTGTGGTACTTCTAGGGGTTGGTATGGGAGGAATCGGTATTGGTGTCAGCATTGCCATTAGAATAAACTAGGAGGCTGGCATTATCGAACATGATTTCTCACTATTCCATCGTATTACATCTTGGGTCTAATTGTCATATTATGTTTTTATATTCTCTTTGGTTTGGTATGGTATGGATACTTGGTTTGGTGTAGGTAGACTCGGCTGGGCTGGTCACTGTTGTGACCCTATCCTAGAGTCTTCATGAGAGCATTTATGCAATCTGGTTATATGCTCAAAATTCAGCTCATATGAGGATGGTATGAGGTGGTTGGGTTAGGTAAAGGGGGTGGTCCCCTATCCAGTTAGACTTGGGATGCCCATTATGTCTAGGCCCTGGTTCGGGTCGTGACATGAGTGGTACCCCAACTCGTACCCAAAACCATGCCAAGATGCTACCTGCTTTTCAATATAACTAACACCTCCCTACTCGTACCTAAGGGTATGAGTGGTATACCAAACCGTATCCACCAGTCATACCCTGGGCAGATTCCTCAAGACTAAGTCAATCATGCACTATACGACTTGGCTTGCACCAATCATATGTTCCTATATGACTAGTACCAATATGAGTCGTATCTTGGGATGTAGTTACACCAAACACACTGCCTAAGTATGAGTGGACCCTTAAGCCTCACCCCTAACTCGTATCCAAGGGTACAATTGGTACCCTTGAGTCGTACCAAGTCCAAATGTCCAAAATCAAGGAAATTTTGCAAGGGTCCAAGACTTGGGGTGTTTTAGTCTCCCCAGCTAGGATCATTCGTCCTCGAATGATGGGTAAGGGTAAGGTACAAGCACGAGATACACATTAACACCCATCAAATTTTCCCTCAACCAAAATAGGAAGCAAGGACACACAACCAAGGTGAGAAGATCACTATACAACCTAATACGATTTACACCCAACACCCCCATTCCGACCTCTAACTAAATTAGAAAACATAAAGACATGTGTATCTCACACACGAATTTCTGGAACAAAGAACCACGCGGATACTTGGACTCCATGTCCCTTTCCGCATTCCAAATGAATTTCTCGGACTTTTGGTTTCACTATGGAACCTCTACCGAAGCCACACCTTTTGTTCACAACCGACGAACTTATCATTCCATGATCCTCATCGGGACCCCCTTAATGAACAAGAAATCCGAGATAGCAATACCACCTAAAGGAAAAAACCAAACAAGGACCATCCACACCTTACCTTCACACAACACATAGATTACTAGATTAATGGACTGATGCTAAAGAGCAAGTCTAATTCGGTTTAGAATTTACCAAGACACCCATTATGAGAGCTTGAGTCTAGATATACACCACCTCTATGTTTAAGCCTATACAAAGCTAAAAGGAATTAACATAGGCCACCACTCTCTACTCCTCACATCTATCCCGAAACACCAACCTACTTCCATCACCATTATAATATGGAAACCATGAGTAAAGAAAATGGACAAACCATATCCAACCACTATTACCAAAAAACCCCAACCTATAATTGAACATCCCAAAATCATACAACTACTAAGACATGAAAATAATTCATAAAACCATGCCTTACCGGACTTCTCAGGTATCCAACACAACATATTGGTATATCTACCAATCACAACATTCAAGCCTACAACTTATATGCCCGTGGTACGACCTATCCATCAAAAGATCTAGTACCCTTTTCAATCTTCACAAGGTTTTCAGTGCCCATTCCTTTCTTAGTCATTTCCCATGACAACAACCTCACCTTACCTTCCAAAACTTTAATTCTGGTAGATACCCTAGACTCTCCACTACTTAGGGACTTCTATATTCCCATTTCAACACATTACCATACTCCAAAACCATTACCATCACAATATAAGAAAAGTCATTTAAGAAACTAAATTACAAGAGTTATCCATGCCTCCCAAGGCAAGATCCCAGAGATAAGACACGACACTATGGGTACGAAATACTTCACAACAACCACATAGACCAAAATTAAGAAACATCTTGACAAAACCATACCATAAGAGGAGTCCTTAAGACTGGACACGAAAGAAACATAATATCCTATACGATAAATAATGCAATGTATGTCAAAACTCATATTTAGGGAATAAGGAAAATGCAATGTATGTCAAAACTCATATTTAGGGAACCAGGAAAATACCAAATGCGAACCATAGGTATAAGTGCTATAAGAATGGATGCAGCACTAGTAGAGTATAAGGAGATCACCAGAATATGCAACCCAAACTTTCCTTGAAGTTCACTACTAAAGGAAAATTTTAGACTAACCATCAACCTTTACTCCATTACTTCTACAAGTACAACACTCAGCTCTGATGGGTGTCACTGAAGACGTACACTAGGGACTCTTGGTTCTCCTATACCTAAAACCTTATTCGTTCCTATGCTACCTAGAGCCCCACATAAATATACAAAAACTATGAGACCAAATTGATTCCAAGGTTTTCAATTAAACCAAAACCATTTAAAATCAAATCATGGAAATCAAGGCCTTTTAAAAATCATTTGAATCCAACCAAAACCAATTCATGTTCCCTTAACCATTTATGCAATGCAAAGATTCAAGAATAGTCAAACCACATGACAGAATTATATTTAAAGAAAAATTTCACAGACAGTTTAAGGGCATATAATTTTCAAGATCAGAACCAAGTAATTGGGGAATCCCTAGTACCCCAAAATTCATTTAACATTCCCATGCATCCCACAATGTTCATAACATAAATAAGCATGAATAATACATAGTAATCCATGGAAAATCAATTAAATGGGTAATCATGTCAAAGAACTCAATTATGCCAAAACCCACATTTAAAATCATAAATTTAATAATCAATTGCATGCCAACAATCACGTACAAGTATAGGGATAATGAAACGTGCAAGCTCCATAATATAACCTATTGAATGAGTAGATCCTCAGTCCCCTCGTTTAACCTGAACTCCCAGCCTCTATGGCACAACTATCCCATATTGTATTTCCCAAATTATTAACCTCATCCAACCTACCAGTTTACCTCTAAAACTCCCGCATTTCTATTCCCGATCTTATCACACTCTCTTTAATCAAAATCAAGCATCCAGGTTCAAGCCTAGGACCTACCAACCACCATTTAATACTATCAAAATACCCCATATAGAATGGAATATACATATAAGGTCTACCCCACTAAGAGGATGCTCCCAATTCCTTAGTCACCCACTGATAACCTATCCATTCCCAGGGAAAACCATGCATTCCCCTTATGCATGCAAGAGCAAAAACACTTCACAGAGGAACATCAAGACTGATGAGACCCTCATCTAAGAGTTCCCTTAATTTCTCCTTAAGATCCCTTAACTCCACCGAAACCATTCTATAAAAAAGGAATAGAAATTTGAACAAATGTCCATAACAAGGCCAATTACAAACTTACCTCCCTATTAGAAAGACATCATAAGGGTTATCAGAAAGGACCCCAAGAAATTATTGCACCACCAAAATTGAATGTAAGGAAGACCTTCCGAGTTAGAATCTTTAAACCGAACCAAATAATAAAGACACCTGTTAGAGGTCAACCTCCAAGTTCTAAGATATAATATAACATTTACCTTAATAGCTAGGGAACAAAACCATTATCCCATTCCAAAACTGACTTACCAGGGATCCTAACAAGTTCAATAATCTAATAATGAGAAGCACGAGTGGAACCAATTCATCCCCCAAATAACACTGAAATCCACCACATCTAAGTTTAAAAGACTCCACCAAGACTCTTTTATTACCAACAGATACTACACACTCTCATAGACTCTTTTGACAATCACAGAGTCACCTAACGAGGTAGAAACATAAGAAGGAAAAGTGTCTAAAGTAACCTTGAGACCAAGACCAAAATACACAACCACCAATGGAGCTAGAAAAAAAGGGACCTCAAACAAAGTAAACCACGCACACCACAAGGAAATGAGTTTTCAACATACTAGTATCGATATCAAAAGATGCCTTAAACTCTCAAGGAATAATAAAAATAGAACATTGAGATGATCCTGACCAGTATTGGTTCTAGAAGTAGCACCCCTTTGGCACAAGAGCCAGAGAAGTGGCAATTGATACCCTATTTGCCTAAAAGGAAACCATTATGGGACACTCCCATTGTATCCGACCCAATTGACTATAACTAAAACATAGATTCCTCTCTTCCTCGCAAAAACCACAGTGTGATCAACCACAAACTACACAAGAGGATAGGATGATGTCAATCGGGCTCTACTAGGAAAACCAAAAGTTGTGACCCTTGGTTGGGTCTATGCCTCATGAGTTGGATTAGATCTATCTATGTTGTCCTCGAGTGGGACAAATGAGTTTCCACAAAATTTAGATCATTGGGAGGACATAATCCGAGATGGGAACCAAAGAAGATTCAGGAAAGAGTTCAAGACCTTAGAATCCATATCCCGAAAGTAGAATAACAAAGAAATTGAAACATTTCTAAATACCTTATAGCCTCCTGATTATACGTGTGGTGCATGACACACCCATAAGCAAGACTCTACTCAACACGACTTTGTGGACATCCCATGACACTGAAACCTAAAGCTCTGATAACAACTTGACAAAACCCAAATCAGGGCCTTGTCTTAATGGGCAATCCCAAGCCCAACCAGGACCAATAACCACCACCATTACCCAACCCAACACCAAACACATGCCTTAAGTTGGCTGAAGTATGAACATATAACAAGATAGCGTATCGAACTATATGGTGACTCTGGGATAAGTCTGTATTTGAGACCAACCCAACCAAGTCCAACCACCAAATGACCAACCAAAATAATGCCAAGACCCATAAACCAAAACTAATTATAGTAATCTGATGCATCTATATATTTATATAAAACATAACCAGTCCATACCACACCCAAGTCCACAATTATCCATACAAAGCCTCTAGACCAACCAAAGAGTACCTAGTTGGGAAATTTCTCTGATTATAGCCAAAAACCAAAGTCTATGAAAGAAAAAAAATATGTAAAGTAACCCATGACATGAAATATATTCCTTTTGAACTATGGAAGCTCACCGCTTCAATCCAACATTGACTGTCCCCGAAATCGATCACTAAGTAGGAGAAGTAGAATGGACTATCCCTACATAGCGTGGGTATATAGCCACCCGATGACGGGTTAGTGGGTAAACACTAGGATGTACTCATGATAAGGATAAAATAATACCATTTATAAAATCAAGTAAAACCATTCATAATGCATACAACCAGACATATATATAACTATGCCGGGAAAGAGAACCGAATTTAGCATGCATTTAAAACCTTTACTTGGGTTGTGTAGCTCTGACTTCCTAAACCACCCATGGGCTATATGGGTCCAACTCCCCCTACTGAAAGGCCCCAGTACGTGTAGCCACAAGACCAGGGAAAGTACCCTGGGAGGACTAGTACATCCCCCAAAATATAGTGTGACATCAAGCACACTGTCACCAAGACTAACCTCATATCAAAATATATGAGTTTCCAATTTTGGTCACCCCGGGACCTCTACCTTCTAATGCTTTGCTACACATCCCGCCAATATTTCCCAATTAAAACCATTTTCTATGTAACCAAACCATTATCCATTTATTAACCAAGTCCATTAATATTGGTATCATCATACCAATCCTTACTTGCAAGTACTATCCATACCCAACCGTATATAGCTTAAAGGGGGTTTCCAAGTGCCCTTTCATTAACCATATTAACCACTTGGGGAATTTTTATCACGACCCGACTTTCGAGTCATAATGTCACCTACCTCAACCTATCAGTAGATAAGCCAACACCATAACCCAGAGCTAGTGCAATGGGTTACATTGGTGAAATCCTCCAACATAGATCCTATATAGGAACACAATATAACAACAATATTCCACAAATAAAAAAACTAACATTCGAGTACCAATCCTATGACCTGATAGTATAAGTACAAGCGCAACTCTAAATTTGATAATAAAAATTACAACTTGAAGTCTGACAAACTTCAATAGTTTTATACAATTATCTTAAATACAAAAGACAAAGTAACGATAGAAGGGTAAGAGGGAAGCTCAAACTCCAAGTGCTCACCCTATTTTCTGATGATCAAAACGGCATGATGTCGACTCAACGACAACAACTAAAAATTGGGTCTGCACCAAAATTGTATAAAAATATAGTATGAGTACCAAAACATGGGTACTCAGTAGGTATCTTCGGCTGACTGAGCTAAATTATAATATAAGGATGATATAAGGTAAGATAATAACTTAAATTCAAGGTATAGGATTGAAGTTGAATCTCTTCTGATATCGTTGTA
Source organism: Capsicum annuum (assembly GCF_002878395.1). Classification (NCBI taxonomy): domain Eukaryota; kingdom Viridiplantae; phylum Streptophyta; class Magnoliopsida; order Solanales; family Solanaceae; genus Capsicum; species Capsicum annuum. The sequence continues at coordinate 175,808,011 of NC_061117.1, read as the reverse complement.
TATAATAACTAATCTACTAGGGTAATCGCATAACATATCATATCAGCATATATCTATTAGACATATAAAATGAGTAATTGTTGGAAGCATAAAACCACATATATACAATAAGAACCATGTAATTTCCATAATCAGCATACCAACCATCATTAGAATATAAGACACAAGAACTTACCACGATGTCCCATACCGTTGGGAAGTACATGCAAAAGAATACAACAAATAACTCATCACGATGTCCCATGCTACCAGAGAATACACCAAAAGATCAATCCATCAATATATCAAGGAACAATTACACACCCAAGGCCGCGTGTTTATATTCCCACTGTGGTCTCTTTTTAAGGTCTACAATTATCAGAAATACCGCAATTAACACAATAAAACCGATATCATCATAGCATAATTATATAGTTAATTAGCCACTAACTCATTAACAAACTCCATTTTAGTCTATATGAGCTAATCTCCATTTCCACGAGCCACTTGATTGTAAGTTTTTTAGATAATAGTCATCAAATAAGGAAAAGCTACAAGTTACCAACACAATTATTTATTCAACCATCAAAAAGTCATTTTCTAGTTAGAATCCTAATTATATAAGTCATCAATTTAGCGACCACGGCATCACATGATAGATGTCAATTAGCTAATCATTATACAATACTAAGTCTATTGTCATTAGGTATGTCACAACCTTGAGGACTAGTTCCCATATTTTAACCAAGTAAGGTCCACCAATTAGTTTACTAGGCTCCTATCCCACAAGTAATAAACATTTATTAGAGGCAACTAGTTATTACATAAGACACTTTACTCGGCAAAATTCCATAATGTAACCATTTATCCAAGTCAAGTATACTTACTAGGTGAGCCCTTAGTTCTTTACAAGATTACAATACCAATTGGCCTTAACCCAATATTCGACATGTTTTACTTTTAGTTACTAATTAGAGTTAAAAGGGTCACACCTCTTATCTAGTGATTAATGACAAAGAATGAATAATCAATTTACCAAGGGAGAGATCATATCCCAAGCAGGAAAATGGTTGTCAAACATGGCATACCCTTACATATTAGTGTAGCCGTATATAATCACCATACATAGTACCATTATAACATCTTTTCCTCTTCCGGATTCACTGGGCATCATCACCACATCAACGTATCCTCTGGATTCACCAGGCATGATCATAACATCAACATATCCTCCAGATTCAGCGGGCATCATCATAATATCAACATATCCTTCAGATTCACCGAGCATCATCATAACATCATTACCTTTTTCGAATTGACCAAGAATTATTATAACATCAATATATCCTCCAAATTCACGACACCATCATAAAATCAACATATCCTTTGGATTCACCGAGCATCATCATAACCTTGTTACCTCTTCCGGATTAATCGGGCATCATTATAACATCAACATATCCTCAAATTCACCAGGCATCATCATAACATCATTACCTCTTCCTGATTAACCAGGCATCATTATAGCATCAACATATCCTCCGAATTCACTGGGAATCATCATAACATCATTATCGCATATCCCAAGATAACCAATATTTACATACGTATATAATCAAATCAATGAATATGTACAACCCACCATAACAGAGTATAAGTGATATAAGATAACACATGCCATCATACTTTACTACTAGTCAATTATTACATAATATAAGTAGATACATGAGCATGGATATCTAAATAATATATGCAATCACCACTTTTCCAAGGTTAACGTGTTTATTAGCAATCCAATTTTAAGTCAAGGGCATGCTCTTTAGATGTCTCTTTTACTATCACTTTTCACAATACTGACCCCAAAAGGTATACCCTTCACATAGCATTAACTTAATCATTAGGCTTGGTTCGTAGCAAGAGTGGTAACATTATTTGAGGTCCACTTGGTAAACAAATCAATTAGCCAAGCAATAACATAACTATAAGCTCAATTCACAAGACTTTTCAAGGCTATTCATATCATGAGAATAAGATAATCAATCAAATATATACATTATACAACCATAAATCACATGTATAAACTGACAACTGGGTTTAACCATTATAATCTTAATAACATAACTTAGACGTTCATCAAGTAGCTAGGTCACTAAGGAATTACATTGTTCAAGCTTAAGGTGGGTCAAGTCCCACTCCTAAATCCTAATAATGCAAAAGTTTACTTCTACAAGACTAACTTCTACCCGAAATTGGGCTAGGTTAACTAAATCAGCCCATAAGGGCTTATCAATCCATACTAGGCCTATAAGGGAAAATATTCTTCAAGCAACCCTCCTATGTCATCCCAAACACTAAGGCCACTTCATAACTAGTCATAACTAGGTTAAATACTCTTAAGGTTAGCCAACAACATCATTCTCAACTACTAGAGCAACTAAAGTATTCTCATTTTATTCATGAGACTTCAAGTAGAACTATCCAAGGTTCTAGGATAAAGGTCAAACATCATACTCTACAAGTTTAATAGCCTACAAGAACAACTAATCCCAAGTATCTCCATTCCTCTATTTATCATCTAAAACCCCACCCAATCTTATAAGATATCAATAACTATACTATAATTAAGCTCAATCTATCTACAAGTAACCTAACCTACCTTGAGTCTAATTGCTCACGAACCAATAGGCTTTGTCATCCCTTTTCTTGAAGCTTATCCTTCTACGAGCTAAGCTATCAATAACATAATCTAAGAATTATTACAAGAGAAAATACACCCATTATGGCACCATTATGCCATGGGTCCAAAATGACACCAAACTCCCAATGGGTCCCACCTTTAAAACATGAGTTTTCGAGACCAACCCATAGTTTAACTATTATTGTGGAGCTATAAACCTCAAGAGATTTGAGTAAAACAATCATATTTGTGGATACAATTGAGCCTCAAAGACTTAGGAGTTTTGGTTTTAGAAATCAAGAAATTAATACCAAATTAGAAGGAATCTTACCTTAGATTTGTAGCAAAAATGGATTACACAAGTTATTCAAGATCCTAATCAACCCATAAGACTCACTTTTAAGTGAAAAATCTTTATGGCTTCTAGGGTTCTCAAAGAAGTGAAGAATACCCCAAATATCAGCTAAAAGGGGCCTTTTATACAAGTTTAAATGGTCCTGTAAGGTCAAAACTTATTTTTGACCCCCCGAACTCATTCGGACTTCATTTTTCAAAAATAAACTATGTAACCCCACTAAATTTGACATTCCAGATGCATTGGTGAAGTTCGATTATCCATCTGAGGTCATTTAGGCCACTTGTGCATCCTACACCCATATATTTTGATTTTTGACTTTTCGACTAATGGGTCGAAATGAGGTTAGGTGTTGTGGGATCCTATCCTAAAATCGATATTACAAAGATTCTAGAACAATCAAAATTTGCATCCAAAATTATTTTACTAAAGCTTTTGCTCGGTGGTAATTTGGAATCAACGAAGACTTCTAAATGAGAAATTGGCTCTAAAAAACACATGGACTACTCGGTAACCTAACTATCAGTTCCAATAAGTCATAAATGACTTGGGATAGCAATGCAAAAGATTTAATGGTAAAAATAAGTGGGAATACAAAAAATTGCCTGAAGGGTCATTACAACATCCACTACTAAGGAACTTTAGTTTTAAAAATTTAAAGATGAGGAAATACCTGAAGTCTCGAACAAGGATACTGGGCTTGCATATCACTCTTTATCTCCCAAGTAGACTCTCTACTAGGTGGTGCCTACACCGAACCTTAACTACAGAATCTCTCTAGTACGTAGTCGCCTCACATCACTAGGCAAAATAAGCATGGCCTCCTCCACAAAAGTCAATTGCTTATCTAACTTGATCGAGTCCCATCTAAGAACATGAGAAGGATTAGGAATATAATTCTGCAACATAGAGACATGGAAAACTAGATGAACAAAGGCAAAATTTAGAGGTAAAGCCAACTCATAGCCTACCTTGCCAACTATACGGAGAATATCAAAAGGACCAATATAGCGAGAGCTAAGATTACCCTTCCTCCCAAATATAATCACACCTTTCATAGTGGAGACACAGAGGAACACATGATCACTAACTCTGAATCTTAAATCACGGAGTCTACAGTCGGCATAGGCCTTTTTCCTACTCTGGGCTGCTCTCAGCCTATCCTGAATCACCCTGACTCTGTCCAAAGAGTCCTAAGCTAACCTGGGAAGTCTCAAACTATCCTATAGGATAATGACATCTCCTACCATATAAAGCCTTAAAAGACGCCATCTCAATTCTCAAATGATAATTATTGGTGTAGGCAAACTCTGCCAACGCTAAGTGTTGATTCCACTGTCCTTCAAAATCCATAACACAGGCTCGGAGCATATCTTTGAGCAACTAATAGTCCGCTCAGATTGACCATCTATCTGCGGATGAAAAGTTGTACTCAAATCCACTCGAGTACCCAACTCTTTCAAAAATGCCCTCCAAAATATTGAAGTAAATACAGAACCACAGTCTGATATGATAGACACAGGGAACCCATGCAAATGAACTTTCTCTTATACATAAATTAGGGCTAATCTCTCATCACTAAAGGTCATTTGAATAGGAATAAAATATGTTGACTTGGTCAAATAATCATAATAAACCAAACACCATCATGACCACGGGGAGTATGAGGTAAATTGCTAATGAAGTCCATAGTAATTTTTTCCTTTTTCCAGTTAGGAATGGGTAACCTCTAAGTCAATCTACCTAGACGCAGATGCTCGGTCTTAACTTGCTGACAACATTGGCAACGAGCCACAAAGTTTACCATATCTTTCTTCATCCCATCCAACCAGTAATGTTGTCTCTAATCTCTTCACATCTTAGCTATATTGGGATAAATGGAATACTTAAACTGTGAGCCTCATGAAGAATCGACTGAATCAAGTCATCAAGCTGGGGAACACAAATATGACCTTGAAATCTCAGAATAGCCTCATAATCCACAGTGTGCCTCCTAGACTTACCACCAATTACCTGGTTAAAGAGAAAGCACAACTTGCTATCCTCATACTAACGATCATGAATTTTCTCAAGTAGGGAGGACCTCACCTCCACACAAGCCAAAATCCTTGTAGGATCCGAAATATCAAGGCGAACCATCAAATTGTCTAAGGACTAGATGTCCTATGCCAAGGGTCTCTAAAAAACTAATATGCATGCCAAATTACCCATACTCACTGTCTTGTGACTCAACGAATCAACCACCATATTCGCCTTACCTAAATGATATAAGATGGAAATATCATAGTCCTTTAGAAACTACATCCATCTGCACTGGTGAGCATTAAGCTATCACTGGGCCATAAGATGTTGACAAATATGTTGATTGATCGGTGAAAATCTCACAATGCATACCATACTAATAATGCCTCCAAATCTTGAGCACAAAAAACTACCGTTGCTACCTCTAAATTATGTGTGGGGTAGTTGCGCTCATGCACCTTAAGATGTCTAGAAGCTTAGTCAATGACAAGACCCTACTATATCAAAACACATCCAAGACCAAACCAGAAGCATCACAAAATACTGTGAATCCCTCCCTCTCAATTGGAAGAGCCAACACCGGGCTGAAGTAAGACTATCCTTGATCTTCCCAAAGCTCAACTCACACTCCTCAAACCATCAAAAAGGAACTTCCTTTTAAGTCAATCTAGTCATAGGGGCTGATATGGTAGCAAAGCTCTCAACTAAGTTCCTTTAGTAATGTAATACCCCAAAAAATCCAACTCAATATTAGCTCCATATTTCAAGCTCATGCATAGTACATCATGGTTCTTTGGTAGTTTCATGATCATGTTTGATATGAATTAAGGTCTCAAATATGTCCTAGTTATTATGCGAATCAAAATATTCCTTACCGATTGAATTCTTGAGAAGGATATTGGAATCATCAACTTCAAATGATAATATCACTCATTATACTACAAATTTTTTATCCCATGACCTACAAATGGATACATAATTTAATAATCTTTCCGTTAATACCAAATTCGCCTGAGACGGACACCCGGTGAAGAAGTTATGGCTATTTTAAGTTTTTGATGTAAGACAAATACCATTTCAGTGCATGGCGCGTCGTGTCAGAGGCCAAAATGGCACTCGTTAATTTCCAGAAAGCCTCCGTGATAGCCCCACTTCATACCAAGCTTCTAGGTCGCAATAATTGGCATTTTACCAAGCTCTGCGTTGCGCTGGGGCCCTAAATCGGGATAAATTTTACATGGTTTTCAGTTTTCATTTTAAACTCCTCAAGGGCACTATGGTAACTTCCCAAAACCCTATATATACTCTTTAAACATGGGATTGAATCCCCAAAGCATCCCTTTAGATTAATTTTATCAAAATTCACTTAAGAATAAGTCTAGGGTTTCTATTGGGGTTTCAAGCTTCAAGCAAATTCAACCGTAGATTCCATGAATTCTTAATCTAAGGTATGCTTAGTGTTCATCTATGGATCCAATCCGTTCATAGAGCTCAATAACCATGTTTTTAAATGTTATCTTGTAAACCTTTTTGTGGTGATATAAGCATGTACATGTTGATGATTGTTGTTTAAGTTTCAAAATGATATCTAAAGATGTTTTCATGAAATATATGTGGTTGTTAGTTGAAAAACATAAACTTTAGGTGGTTTGATGTGATGCAAGTATGAAATCCACCTATGCTTTAAAGAATGCATGCAAGGTGTTTGATAAAATGCCTAGGATGCCAAAAACCCATAATTACATGATTCCATGATATCTAAATAACAAGTCCATATTAGCTATACACTTCCACATGAATTTCCATGTTATTTATGTGTTGTTGTTGTTGTTGTGGCATGAAGCATGTTTGATAGTGGAACTATGAATTATATCCACAAAATGTAGCCATGATCTTCCTAACATGTTGAGATGTGAATAAATACATGAAGTATACTATCCCCTACTTATAATATTATGAATTGTGGACTCTAATTTTGTGATCAAGTCATGTCATGTGTGCCAGTTTCCTTCTATTGAGTCCTAGGGGTATTCGTACCCAAAAAATATAGTTGTGAACCTATAGCCATGTTATGTGACACGATAAATCTCAGTGAAGCTATACTCTATAGAACTTAGTCAGTCATGTGACTTATGAAACATTAGAAATCTCATGATCTCAGTTAACTCTCAGATAATAGTACTACTCCATCAGTCAACGGATATCAGTTATTCTGTCCATGTAAAGCTAGTTGTATTATGTTCATTCCCTTCAAATGGGAGTATAAGTTAGCATCGAGTGAACCCAAGGATGGGAACTCACCTGCCAGTTCAGGGTGTGATTCATAGTGTTCATCCTTATGTTCCAGAACTACGTAGCCAGCGTAGGTTGAGACATCTTAACCTGTCAGATTAGGGTTGATAAGGTGGCTTAACCTATCAGTTTAGGGTCCCACCGTTCTCACTTTGAGTACTTTCTAGATAAGGGTCACTCACAACTGTCCTTACCAGTGGTGCGATATTGACACCCCTCCATTCGGGGTAGATATTGGATCCCAGCTTAGCCGTAATGGTATACATGGGGCATGTCGGTTAAACAACTATCTCCCATAGTTTCAGTATCAGTCTCAGTAAAAAAACTCAGATAGTTCTTCAGATATCAGTATACCAAGACTATTAGATACAGTCAAATTTAGTTATAACACAGGACTCAGAGAGTTCTACCAGATTCAAGACTGTCAGACACAGTCGTCATGTTATCAAAACTACAATTCCAGTCATGTATTAGCGTACAGATTTAGCTACCATGTACTCATGATCTCAGTTACTATATATGTATGTTTGTACTCTTACATTTATATCAGTCAGTCAGTTAGCATTATTCATGCATGTAAATCCTTTGTATTAGCCTACCTCACTTGTATACTCAGTACTCCAATTGTATTGACGCATTTGCACTGTGGTGCTTTCCTTTTATGTTACACCATAGGTCCAGATCCATGAGTTCCAGACCAGCAGTAGCTTTCCAGTCGTAGTGTTGCAGTGAGTCCTCATCTATTCAAGGATAATATGATTTGATTTATTTATTTTTTACTTCAATTCAATTTTACGGAGTTAGTTGGAGACATGTTCCTTCAACTCCTTATTCAAACAGTACTTAGAGGCTTTCAGATTTAGTCAGATTTAGCTATCAGATTCAGTATTCAGTTTTATATTCAGTTGTTTTGGGTATTTATTATCCCATGGATGTTACTATATATCTTCAGTTGAACCTTATAGCCTACATGTTCAGGTTTTCCATGTATTATATATATATTATGCAGTGTATAGGTACAGATATTAGTCATGGGTTAGCTTGTGGTCCCTTGGGGTCATAAGTATCGTGCAATATTCTATTCAGAAAATTGGGGCATTACAAACTTAGTATCAGAGCCTAAGGTTCAATAGAGTCCTAGGAATTCTAAAAGCCGCATCTAGTAGAGTCTTGTGCATGGGTATGTTGCGCACCACATTTATGTACAGGAGTCTATAAGATGTTTTAGGAAAAGTTTCCTTTCTTTCAGTATTCATATCGTGCTAATGAGCATAATCTCAAGTTAAACTCCTAGTCTAATCCGTTCTTCTCTTGTTTATGAATATGGCCCCAAAGAGAAGAAACCAGTCAGTTCCTCAGCTTGAAGATCCTTTGGGTGGACATATTTCTCATGCGGAGTTTAGAGACACATTCACCATACTTGCTCAGTATGTGGATGCCCAAAATGAAAGGCCATCAGCTATTCCAGCCAATCCAGTGGCAAATTCTGCAGCAGCTAGGATTCGGGACTTCACCCAAATAAACCCTCCATCTTTCCATAGGTCTAAGTCCGATAAAGACCCTCAAGAGTTCATTGACCAAGTTTAGAAGGTCACTGACATCATGGGTGTTACTTCTATTCAGAGTGATGAGTTAGCCACATATTGTTTGCAAGATGTGGCTCACACTTGGTACAAATAGTGGAAGTCCGAGAGGGTACATGGCGCAGGTCCCATTGAGTTAGATAAATTTGTCATGGCTTTCTTAGACAGATTCTTTCCCCAAGAGCTGAGAAAAGCCAAAGTTCTTGTGTTCATCAACCTCAGGCAGGGAAATATGATGGTTAGGGAGTATTCTCTCGAATTTACTCAGGTAGCCAGGTATGCCCCTCATGTGGTTGCAGACAATAGGGCTAAGATGAGCAAGTTTGTGTCAGGGGTGAACGATAGCGTGGTGAATGAGTATAGATCTGCGATGCTGAACAGTGATATGACCATAGCTAGACTCATAAACTATGCTCAGCAGATAGAGAAGCAGAAGGTTAGGACTAGAGAGAGGCAAAACAAGAGAGTAAAATTAGGCAGTTTCAGTTTTGCTCAGCCAAAATTAGAGGGAAGGAACCGTTCACAGTTTCATCCCAAGTCAACAGCTCCAGCTCTTTCCTCTGCTAGTGCCCCAATTTCGAAATTTAGATATGGCAGCAGAGAAAAAATGTCAGGCTCTAAATCTTAGGGTAGTGTTAGCAGTGCCCGAATAAATCCCCTTTGTCAGGCTTGTGGTAAGAACCACAAGGATATTTGCAGAGCTGGTAGTGATGTCTATTTTGGTTGTGGCAAGCCAAGCCACAGGATTAGAAAGTGTCCGCAGTCAGGTCTTCAGGGTCAGCAAATTTGTTCCACAGCTCAGTTCGGTCGCCCAAACCAGTAGGGTGCCACTTCCAGTGCTACTAGTGGTCAACACCCAAATAGACTCTATGCTCTTCAGACCCAAAAGAATCAGGAAAATTCTCCTGATGTCTTTACTAGTACGTTATAAATTTTCCATGCTCATGTTTATTCTTTGCTAGACCCAGGTGCATTCTTGTCTTTTGTTACTCCATACATAGCAGGCAATTTTGGAATCAGTCCTGAGATTTTAGTAGAGCCCTTTTTAGTCTCTATCCCAGCGAGAAAAACCATCATAGGACGACGGGTATATAGGAACTTCCTAATTATGATATTTTAAAAATCCACATCAGTAAATTTAGTCAAGTTAGAGATGATGGACTTTGATGTCATTCTCAGCATGGATTGGCTTCATTCCTACTATGCCACAGTCAACTGTAGGAACATAATAGTTTAGTTTCAGTTCCTGAATGAGCCCACCTTAGAGTGGAAGGGTAGTGTTTCAGCGTTCAGGGGTCAACTTATTTCCTACCTTCAGGCAAGGAAAATGATTTCTAAGGGGTATGTGTATCATCTCGTGCATGTTAAATATTCCAATTCTGAATCTCCCAGTCTCAAATCAGTCCCAGTGGTTAGTGAATATTCAGATGTCTTTCCCAAAGATCTTCCAGTCATTCCTCCCAAAAGGGAAATAAACTTTGGCATAGACCTTCTCCTAGATACTCAGCCTATCTCTATCCCGCCATACAGAATGGCACCAGCAGAACATAAGAAACTGAAAGATCAGTTGAAGGATCTCTTAGATAAGGGATTCATCAGGCCCAGTGTATCCCCATGGGGTGCGCCAGTCTTATTCCTGTGCAAGAAAGACGGTTCTCTCAGGATGTGTATTGATTATCGTCAGCTCAACAAAGTTACGGTCAAGAATAGGTATCCACTTCCCAGAATAGATGATCTGTTTGACCAACTTCAGGGTGCCAATTATTTCTCCAAGATAGACCTTAGATCAGGCTATCATCAGCTCAGAGTTAGAGAATATGACATCTCAAAGATAGTTTTTCGTACTCGGTATGGTCACTTTGAATTTCTAGTCATATCCTTTGGTCTAACCAATGCCCCTATAGCTTTCATGGACTTGATGAAACATGTGTTCAAGCAGTACTTGGACATGTTCATTATAGTCTTTATAGATGATATTCTGGTCTATTCTCGCACTGAGCGTGATCATTCAAACCATCTCAGAATTGTTCTTCAGACCCTCAGAAATCATCAGTTATTCACCAAGTTCAGTAAGTGTGAGTTTTGGCTAAGATCAGTAGCATTCATTGGCCATATTATTTCCGATGAGGGAATTAGAGTAGATCCTTAGAAAATCGAAGTGATAAGAAACTGGCCCAGAACCGTATCTCCAACAGATATCAGGAGTTTCTTGAGTTTGGCTAGCTATTTCAGATGGTTCGTCGAGGGATTTTCTTCTATTACATCTCCTATGTCCATATTGAATCAGAAAAAGGTTAAGTTTTAGTGGTCAGATTCATGCGAGAAGAGTTTTTAGGAATTAAAGACTCCACTCACTACAGCTCCAGTTCTTGCTCTTCCAGATGGTTCAGATAGGGCTCGTAGTATATTATGATGCATCCAGAGTGGGTTTAGGTTGTGTCCCTATGCAGCATGGTAAGGTCATAGCCTACGCCTTCAGACAATTAAAGCCCCATGAGAAGAATTATCATACTCATGATCTTGAGTTAGCATCCATAGTTTTTGCATTGAAGATTTAGAGGTATTATCTTTACGGAGTTTATGTAGACATCTTCATAGATCATAGGAGTCTCCAGTATGTCTTTTCTCAAAAAGATCTCAATCTTCATCAGAGAAGGTGGTTAGAGCTCTTGAAGTACTATGACATAACTGTCCTTTATCATCCGGTCAAGGCCAACATTGTGGTTGATGCTCTCAGTAGACTCTCCATGGGTAGTATTTCTCACGTTAAGGATAGCAAAAAAAAATATAGCTCAGGAAATCCATCAACTTTCCAGACTAGGCGTTCGCTTAGTAGACTCTTCATAGGGTGGTGTATGTGTTCAGAGTAGTTCAGAGTCATCTCTAGTTTCTAAGGTGAAAGAAAAGCAAGACATGGATCCTAGCCTTGTCAAGCTGAAAGAGTCTGTTCAAAATTAGAAAGTTAAGGTTTTCTCCCAATGAAGAGATGGTGTTCTTCGTTGTCAGGGTTATTTGTGCATTCCAGGTGTAGATTAATTGAGGCAATGAATTTTTGCAGAAGTGCATGGTGCGCGATAATCCATTCATCCAGGGGCCACTAAGATGTACCGCGATTTATGGGAGATCTGTTGGTGGAGTGGGATGAAGAGTAATGTTGCAGAGTTTGTGGCTAAGGTCTCTACATGTCAGCAGGTTAAGATAGAGCATCAGAAACCTAGTAGTTCCATGCAGGAGTTTACCATTCTTACTTGAAAGTGGGAAGAATTGAACATGGACTTCGTGATGGGTTTGCCTAGAACTCGTAATCAGCATGATTCAGTTTGGGTCATTATAGATAGAATGACCAAGTCAGCCCATTTCCTTCCAATTCGTACCTCCTATTCAGCCGAGGATTATGCCAAACTCTACATCAGGGAGTTGGTCAGATTACACGGTGTTCCCTCATCTATCATCTCAGATAGAGGTACCTAGTTCACCTCTCACTTCTGGAAAGTATTCTAAAAAGGGTCTTGGTACCCAAATTCATCTCAGTACAACGCTTCATCCTCAGACATATGGTCAAGCAGAAAGGACCATTCAGACTCTTGAAGATTGCTAAGGGCATGTGCTATTGATTTCAAGGGAAGTTGGGATAACCACTTGGCCTTAATTGAGTTTGCATACAACAATAGCTATCATTCCAGTATTTAGATGGCTCTATTCGAAGCTCTTTATGGTAGGATATGTATATATCTGATTGGTCGGTTTGAAATTAGTGAGGCCTTAGTCATAGGTTCTAACTTAGTATTCGACTCCTTAGAGAAAGTTCAGTTGATCTGAGAGAGACTCCGGACTGCTCAGAGCCGACAGAAGTCTTATGCAAATGTTCATAGGAAGGATCTCGAGTTCGAGTTCAACGACTATGTCTATCTTAAGATCTCTCCCATAAAGGGGTGAATAGGTTCGACAAGAAAGGGAAACTCAATCCCTGATATGTCGGTCCCTTCAGGATTCTCAGTCGCTTCGGCAAGGTAGATTATGAGCTAGAATTGCCTTCAGATCTAGCCTCAGTTCATCCAATCTTCCATGTCTCTTTGATCAAGAATTTCATAGGTGACCCAGCAGTTGTAGTGCCTGTTCAGAGCATTGACATTCAAAACAACCTCTCTTATGAAGAGATTCCAGTCGAAATCTTAGACTATCAGACTCATCGATTGAGGAACAAAGAAGTCCCTCTGTTAAGGTTCTTTTACAAAATCAGTCTTATGAGGGAGCTACTTGGGAAACAGAAACAAATATGCGTACCAAGTATACTCACCTCTTCCCCAGAAATTTAGATCAAGCTCAAGGTAATAGTTCTCCTTAAGCTTATTCAGTTTCATGTTTATGTCCCCAGTTTAAACTTGGTATCTATTATCATTGCATCCGTAGTCATGCATTCATGTATCAGTTCAATTATAAGGTCATGCATCAGATATGCATTCTCATCTTGAGAAGCTCAGTTTATCAGATTGCTCAGTTACGCATCCATGTACCAGTTATCCATGCATCAGATATGCATGAGTTTAGTATGTTTAGCATGTCAGTCATGAGATCATGTTTCAGTCCTTTATGTTTAGTTCATGTTCGGCTTGTCTTATTCTTCCCTCTTAGTTAAGTCTTATTTGAGGTCGAATGTTCCCAAGGGGGAGATATTGTAATACCCCAAAAAATCCAACTCAATATTAGCTCCATGTTTCAAGCTCATGCATAGTACATCATGGTTCCTTGGTACTTTCAAGATCAAGTTTGATGTGAATTAAGGTCTCAAATATGTCCTAGCTATTGTGCGAATCAAAACATTCCTTATCGATTGAATTCTTGAGAAGGATATTGGAATTGTCAACTTCAAATGAGAATATCTCTCATTATACAACAAATTTTTGATCCCATGACCTACCAACGGATAGATAATTTAATAATATTTCCGTCGATACCAAATTCGCCTAAAATGGACACCCGGTGAAGAAATTATGCCTATTTTAAGTTTCTACTGTAAGACGAATTCCATTTCAGTGCATGGCGCGTCGCGCTGGAGGCCAAAATGGCACTCGTCAATTTCCAGAAAGCCTCCGTGATATACCCGCTTCACGCCAAGCTTCCAGGTCACAATAATTTGCATTTTACCAAGCTCCGCATCGCGCTGGGGCCCTAAATCAGGATAAATTTTGCGTAGTTTTTTGTTTTCATTTTAAACTCCTCAAGGGCAATATGGTAACTTCCCAAAACCCTATATATACTCTTTACACACGGGATTGAAGCCCCAAAGCAGACCTTTAGATTAATTTTATCAAAATTCACTCAAGAACAGTCAAGAACAAGTCTAGGGTTTCCATTGGGGTTTCAAGCTTCAAGCAAATTCAACCGTAGATTCCACGAATTCTTAATCTAAGGTATGTGTAGTGTTCATCTATGGATCCAATCCGTTCATAGAGCTCAAGAACCATATTTTTAAATGTTATTTTGTAAAATTTTTGTGGTGATATAAGCATGTACATGCTGATGATTGTTGTTTAAGTTTCAAAATGATATCTAAAGACGTTTTCATTAAATATATGTGGTTGTTAGTTGAAAAACATGAACTTTAGGTGGTTTGATATGATGAAAGTATGAAATCCACCTATGCTTTAAAGAATGCATTCAAGCTGTTTGATAAAATGCTAGGATGCTATATGAATTATATACACGAAATGTATCCATGCTCTCCCTATAATGTTGAGATGTGAATAAATACATGAAGTATACTATCCCCTACTTATAATATTGTGAATTGTGGACTCTAATCTTATAATCAAGTCATGTCATGTGTGCCAGTTTCCTTCTATCGAGTCCTGGGAGTATTCATACCCGAAAAATATAGTTGTGTGCCTAGAGCCATGTCATGTGCCACGAAAAAATCTTAGTCAAGATATACTCTAAAGAACTCAGTCATTCATGTGACTCAGGAAACATCAGAAATCTCATGATCTCAGTTAACTCTCACATAATAGTACTACTCCGTCAGTCAACGGGTGTCAGTTATTCAGTCCATGTACAGCCAGTTAGCTAGCATTATTCATGCATGTAAACCCTTTGCATTAGCCTACCTCACTCGTATACTCAGTACTCCAGTTGTACTGACGCATTTGCGCTATGGTGCTTTCTTTTCATGTTACACCATACGTCCAGAGCCACGAGTTCCAAACCAACAGTAGCTTTCCAGTCATAGTGTTGCAGTGACTCCTCATCTATTCGAGGATAATATGATTTGATTTATTCATTTATTACTTCAGTTCAGTTTTACGGAGTTAGTTGGAGACATGTTCCTTCAACTCCTTATTCAGACAGTACTTAGAGGCTTTCAGATTTAGTCAGATTTAGCTATCAGATTCATCATTCAGTTTTATATTCAGTTGTTTTGGGTATTCATTACCCCATGGATGTTACTATATATCTTCAGTTGAACCTTATGGTCTACATGTTCAGGTTTTCCACGTATTATATGTATATTATGTAGTGCACAGGTACAGATATCAGTCATGGGTTAGCTTGTGGTCCCTCGGGGTCATGAGCACCGTGTAGCATTCTTATTCAGAAAATCGGGGAATTACAAATAACCAGCCAAACCAATAAAACTGTGAACCTCAGTCGGAGACATAGGCCTAGCCCAATCACAAATCACAAAAATCTTAGCCGGGTCTACCCACCTTAGACACCACGTGTCCAAGAAACAACATGGACTTAACCCAAAATTTGCACTTAGAAAACTTGGCAAAAAGCACATGCTCTCGCAAGACCTGAAGTACAATCCTAAAATATTGTGCATGCTCCTCACTACTCCTCGAGTACACAATAATATCATCAATGAAGACAATAATGAAGGAGTCTAGATAGGGTCTGAACACATGGTTCATCAAATCCATGAACGCTACTGGGGTATTAGTCGACCCAAAAGATATCACCTAAAACTCATAATGACCATAACGGGTCCTAAAAGCTGTCTTTGGGATATCCTCGGCCCGAATCCTCAACTAATGGTAAACAAATGTCAAGTCAATCTTAGAAAATACTACTGCACCCTGAAGCTGGTCAAACAAATCTTTAATGCAAGGCATAGGATAATGGTTCTTCACTGTTACTTTATTAAGCTACCTATAAATACTACACATATGCATCGAACCATCTTTCTTATTTACAAACAAAAGAGGAGCTCCCTATGGGGACATACTCAGTCTAATAAAACCCTTACCAAGAAGATCCTGAAGTTGAGAATTTAGCTCCTTAAGCTCGGCAGGAGCCATACGGTAAGGTGCCATAGAAATAGGTCGGGTGCTAGGATAAAGGTCAATAGAAAACTCAATCTCACAGTCAGGGGGAATACTAGGCAGATCGTTAGGAAACACATCATGAAACTCACATAAAATTGGAACAGAGTTAAGCGTCGGACTATCTACATAGGTATCACATATATAAGTGAGATAAGACTCGCAACCTCTCGATATGTCTTCTAGAAAAAACATAAGAAAAAATCTCCATCGGTTTACAGATAACCACTCCCTTCTATACGAATAGGGATATGCCAAGCATAGCTAAGGTAACAGACTTAGCAAATCAATCCATAACCACATGATAGTAAGATAACCAATCCATGCGCAGTATCTCATCAAAATCTAGCATATCCAGAATAATAAGATCAACATAAGTGTTGACATCACTAATATCACAACACATGATCTAAACACTCGATCCACTACTAAAGAATCACCTACGAGAGTAGATACGCAATATAGCACAGATAATAAATCACTATTCTAATCTAATTATGGTCCATAATAAGAAGATATAGAAGAATAAGTGGATCCGGGATCAAATAAAGCAAGATCCAACTTGCGGCACACCAAAATCGTACCTATCACTACAATATTTGAAGTCTCAGCCTCAGGTATAGCAAGTTCTGCATATAACTAACCGTGGCCACCACCTAACTGGGCACGTGACTGACCTCCTATCCTGCCAGCTTGAGTACCACCTCGATCACCCTAGTAACCACCCCTACAACCTCACGGACCACATCTACCTAAGGGATAAAATTCCCTAACAAGAATAGCACCCTGGTCTGAAATAACTATTGCCCCATGACTAGGACAATCTATCGAGACATGATCAGGAAGCCCACAATAAAACAAGAATCACAAACAAAACCAAAACTCATAGATCTGGCTATACCAAAATAACCACCACGTCTAGAATGACTCAAAAATAAACCCTGTGAGGATTGATCACTTCCCTAACAAGGGCGACCACTAGCACCAAACTGACCTTCACTAGTAGTATGAAGAGTTGCATAAATTGGTCGGCTAGACAGACTCTAAGGTTGAGAAGATGGATGCAAAGGGTACCCAACACGAGAACCACCACCTCTAAAGTAGGAACCACTACGACTCCCATCGAATCTACCCTGTAATCTTGGCCTCTTATCACGACCCTCATAACTCTCCCTGTATATCTCCTCCATTGCTCTAGCAAGATTGGAAACCTTAGCAAAAAGTCCTACCCGCAACCACTAGACTCTGAGTAGCGATCCGAATAGAAAGTCTCAACCCTCTGACAAAGCATCAAACTCTCTCATATTTAGTGTCCAAAATAGAAGTCGCATGTTTGGTCAACACATGAAAATGAGCCTCATACTTGGCAATTATAATGGAGCCTTGCTCCAGTCTGGAGAACTGATCCCTCAGTCGATCTCTAAAACTACATGGCAAATATTCTCCAAGAATATCTCAGAGAACTGAGTCAATGACAATGGAGAAGATCCAACTAGTCTAGAATCCGTGAAACCCCTCGGCCTGTGACGAGCAGACAAATCCAGCTGAAATGTATTATAATCCACACCATGAATCTCAACAAGTCCTAAATCACAAAGCTTATCCTTACAAGCAGTAAGAAACTCAAAAGCATCCTCCCCAGATGCACCAAAAAACCTAGGCGGAGCCAACCTAAAAAATCTATCCAACATTGTTTGCTCATTGGCAGACATAGCAAGATAGACCACAACTAGCGGTGTGGCTACCGACTGAATGACTATTAGCGTAGAAGGAATCTCAATACTGGGAGTTGAAGCTGCAGCCTACGCCCCAGTCCCAAAAGTCTGTGCACCATCATATGGTACACCACCAATGATACCTAGACTGGTCTTTGTCCCACCACTGATTGTAGTAGAGGAATCTCTAGTTTAGGTACAGGGATAGGTTCGGGGAAGGCTGACTATTCTGGCCCCTAGCTGGGGACACATCAAGAGGTTGTCCTTTACTTCTAGGTCTTCTACGAATAAGGTAACGATTCATGGGCCTAATCTCGAGACCCACACTTTGCATAGGAGTAGCATATGTCCTCGACATCTGTGAAAGAGTAAAGTCAAGAAAACATACTAAAAACTAAATCGGACTCTTAGCACAATATGAATGAAAAAAAAATGAAGGACTCCTAAAAATGTCACCTTAGCCTCTCGAATATAAGAAATGGACGTCAATATTCCAAACTGCAAGACTCTATTAGACACTAGCTCTTGTCCCAACAATATTGGTGAAACCTAGACTCTAATACAAATTTGTCACGACCCGAATTCCAAGTCATGATGGCACCTACATCAACCCACTAATAGGTAAGCTATACCATAACCTGGAGCTAATGCAATGGATTATATTGGTAGAATCTTCCAACATGGACCCTATATAGGAACACAATATAACAACAATATTCCTGAATGAAATAACTAATATTTGAATACCAATCCCATGACCTGATAGTATAAGTACAAGTGGAACTCTAAATTCGACAACATAAATTATAACTCGAAGTCTGATAAACTTAAATAGTTTTATACAATTGTCTCGAATACAAAAGACAAATTAAGGATATAAGGAAAAATGGGCAACTTAAACTCCAAGAGCTCACCCTATCTCCTAAAGATCAATGAGGCATGATGTCGACTCAATGGTGGCAACTAGAATTTGGGTCTACACTAAAAAGGTACAGAGGTGTAGTATGAGTACCAAAACACAGGTAATCAGTAGGCATCATCAGTAGACTAAGCTAAATTATAATACAAGGACGATATAAGGTAAGACAATAACTTAAAGTCAAGGTACAGGATCGAACCTGAATCTCCTCTGATATCACTATATACAATAACTAATCTACTAAGGTAATAGCATAATGTATCATATTCAACATACAAAATGAGTAATCATTTGGAAGCGTAAAACCATATATATATAATAAGAACCATGTAATTGCCATAATCAGTATGCCAACCATCATTAGAATATAAGGCACAAGAACTTACCACGACGTCCCATACCTTCAAGAAGTACATGTAAGAGAATACAACAAAGAACTCATCACGGCATCCCATACCACCAGAGAGAATACTAAAAGATCAATCCATCAATATATCAAGGCACAACTACACAGCCAAGGCCGTAGGTTCACATTCGCATCGTGGCCTCTTACCAAAGTCTAAAATTATCATAAATACAGCAATTAACACAACAAAACCAAAATTACCATAGCATATTTATATAGTTAATTAGCTACTAACTCATTAACAAGCTCCATGTTTAGCCTATATTAGCTAATATCCAATTCCATGTGCCACTAGTTTGCAAGTCTTTAGATACTAGTCATCAAATAAGGAAAAACTACAAGTTACCAACACTATTATTTATCCAACCACCACAAAGCCATTTTCTAGTTAGCATCCTGATTATATAAGTCCTTAATTTAGCCACAACAACATCACATTAAAGATGTCAACTTAGCTAATTATCATATAATACTAAGTTTATTGCCATTAGGCATGTCACAACCTTGAGGACTATTTTCCATATTTTAACCAAGTAAGGTCCACCAATTAGTTTACCAGGCTCCTAGCTTACAAGTCATAGAGATTTATTAGAGGCAACTAATTATTAAACCATAACCAACAAGTACCAACATATGCAAACGATTACCAAAAATATGTAAAAACATAGTTTAAACCAATACCAAACAATATGCATCACGACCCTAAATATATATTTTGAAAACCACCATTCATGATTCATAAATCAATGTTTAAAACACAATAAACATGCCTTTAGTTGGAACTAACAATAAAGGAAGGAGTACATGCCTTATTCAAGAAGATTCATGAAAGAAATCTTGACCTTTGATCCCTGTGAAAAACTCATAAAGAAACCCTAGACTCCAATCTTCAAGAGAGTGTTTGAGAGAGTATTTGAAGTGTTTTAATCCTTTAATAAGTGTTATGGAAGGCCACCAAGGATTATATAATGTGAGAACGTATGGTCTTTGAAGTAGGAAATGGTCGAACTACCCTTGACTTAAAGTTAAAACAAACCACGTTCAAGGGTATGACTCAACCTTACCATCCGTATCCTAGGGTACGAGTGGCACCCAAACTCATACCCAAGACCATGCCAATACCCTACCTACTAGTTTCTATATGACTCACACCTTCCTACTCGTACCTAAGGGTCCAATTGGTATACCAAACTGTATCCACCAGTCGTACCTTAGGCAGATTCAACAAGACCAAGTCAACCATGCACCATACGACTTACCTTGTACCACACGTATGTTCCTATACAACTCGTACGAAGATGAGTCATATCTTGGGTAGTAGATTCACCAAACACACTATATAGGGTATGAGTGGACCCTTAAGTCTCCCCTCTAACTCATATCCAAGGATACAATTGGTGCTCTTGATTCATCCTATGTCAAAAAATCCAAAACCAAGGAAATTTTGCAAGGAACCAAGACTTGAGGTGTTTCACTAGGATCTGAGAGTAGTTCGTGAGTTGACACTGAAGTGGTAAGCTTTCATATATTAGAAGTTTATATTTTATGTTTGGTTTCTTATGTCTCAGACTTATTTAGACTTATTTTTGGCTATAGTCAGCGGCATCTCCCAACACTTTATTGGTATTTAGTTTTGTTAGAGGCTTTGTTAGATAATATGGACATAAGTATGGTAGTTGTGTTTTGGTATTAGTTTTGATACTCTAGATTGTTTTGGATATTAATTTTAATAGACTTTTGTGTTTATCTTTCATATTTTACTTTATTTTGGCATTCATCTGCTGCTAGGTGTTTGTGGTTATATTGGAATAGGCTCAGGGGATGGTCTCTGATCCTCGGTAGGCTCAAGATACCCGTCGCAACCATCCCTGATTTGGGTTTTGACAAAGTTGGTATTAGAGCATAGGTTTCGGTGTCATGGGGTATCTACGAATTCGTGTCAAGTAGAGTCTCTTTAAGGGTGTGTAGCTATAATACCCCATAAGATTCTAAGCTTGATTTAGCTTCTGGTTGCATGTTTAAGGTGTCCAAGGCTTAAACTTTTCACTAAGTGTGGAGGACTTAGTCATTTTTAAGACCCCAAGATTTTACAAATTTTATTTGTGGCCTTTCGAAACCTGAGACATTGGTTTTTGAGTTAAAACATAGTTAGTGTTGTTAAAGGTATGTATCGAAAGAGTTTTGGAATTTTTGGATGGGATTTTGGGCATGCTTAGACCACAGAGGCAGTGAGCCTTCACAACAGGTCCACATCGTGAAGGCTATTCCCTCGATATAGGGTCCACGGAGCGTAGATTATTCCCTCGATATATGGTCTACACCACATAGGTTATTCCCAATATAGGGTCCGTGTTATAGAGGCTACTCCCTCGAGATAGGGTCTGCATTGCGTAGGTTTTCTCCCCTTAGTTAGGTTCACGATATAGAGGCATTGTATTTAAAGCTTCATGATTAAAAGATCCAAGAGATAATTTGGTCCTTTAGCCTCAACCTCAGTCATGTAAAAGAAGACTTTTAACACTCAAAAGGGAATTATTGCGTATTATCCTCAAAACTACTCACATAGAAACCCTCCTCTTTCTCAAAAACGAGAAATTCAAGCCTTCCTTCTCGAGAATTTACTAGTTCAAGTTTTAAAGCTCAAGCATTTTTCAATAATCTAAGAATTTAGCTATATGGGGTATTCATCAATGGGTTTCTTCACCCCGTTGAGCCCAAAAACCCTTTTTTGATTTAAAGTTAAATTATATCCTATTTTATGAAATTATCCATGATACTTATGAACTTAATCCATGTATTTCTCATTAAATTGAATTATAGCCATGTCAACATATGTTTCGATGTAAACTAGTTTTTTTTGGTAAACAGGTAACTTTCCATTCAACCAAAAATCTTTACAAATCAGCTGGATACATTTGACTCAGTTCCAACTCTCATTACATTCATTTTGTAATCTATCTGCTAGTTATCTAAATTTACATTGGATAACCTGTTAATCTATCTAAGTAAACTTTCCATTTGCTATGTGTTTGAACTTCTATAAATAACTGAGTGACAATGCTTCGTACTCTTTGCCTTATATCCATTTTACGGGTAGTAAATCTTCTAGCATTCATTTCTGCCCACATATGATACATTGCTGCTGCAAAGCAGAATCAAAGTATGCTAGCTCTTGGTCTGCTGTTGGACATTAGGTACACCAGGTTTTGAGTGTCATGCTTCCAATCTCATGTGCTTTGCTAATAACCTAGCCAATGCAGGATAGAGCTCCACAGAGTTTGACCGTAATTGCATTTAAAAAATAGATTCTAAAATATTTCCTCCTCTGCTGATGTACAGAGCACACGTTCCTTCTTTACCTGAATAGCCTATTTATTTACTCTATCCACAGTTACAAGTCTGTTATGTAAACCCAACCAGAGAATAAAGTGGTGTCTGGGGATCATCCCTTTCACCAAAGCCACTTTGTTCTAAGTCATCTTCTGGTAATGTGGTCTCATATAGTGATAAGCCTTCCTGATACTAAAACCTTTCTAATCAGTCATTTGTTGCAGTTCATGGTGGATGCTTGTTGTACCTTATAGCCACTTCCTTGCATCAAGAACTTTTTTCATAATCAACTAGCTTGCTTTGGAATGTTCATTGTGTCTATACTGTGCCCTTTTATATAGTAACTGTAGATCCATCTGACCCATAGATTGTCTTGCTTCTATTCCACAACCCACAGGAGCTTGTAAATTATAGCTCTATTCTAATATTGTACATATATAACATTCAGTCCTCTTGTAGTTTTAGGTTGACAAATAGTTTCCCAAGCAACTAAAGCTTTCCTAGAGCAAACATTACTTCCTATCCAAAGGAATGTTCTACACACTGTGGTAACCATATTTGTGATCTTCTTGGGTAGCAGAAAGATTTGTGCCCAAGAAGTCTAGATCTCAAACAACACACTTTTCACTAGTTGTAATCGACCACTATAAGCTAACAGCTTATAAGACCATTATTTGATTCTGTCAATCATCCTCTCCACTATAGGCAAACATTGAGAAATAGTTATTTTTCTAGTAGACAATGGGACCCTTAAATACCTGAAAGAAAGATCCCCTGGTGCTAATTTAAATTCCCTTAGCATCTGATGTTTGAACTTTGAAGTGACTCCTGCAATATATAAAGAGCTCTTTTCCATATTTGCTTGTAAACCAGACATAGCTGAGAAGTGATGAAAGGCCTCAAACATTAGTTCTATGGATATCTCATCAGCTCTACAGCTTCTCAGGAGATCATGAGCAAAATAAAGATGGATAATATCCAGTTTATCACATTTAGGATGATAATTGAACTGTAGGTTATGCTATGTTTCTGCAAAGTTCTATACAAATATTTCATCACTAAGACAAAAAGCAAAAGGGATATGGGGTCCCCTTGTCTTAGTCCTTTCTTTGCTAAGAATACCGTGGTTATTCCTCTATTAATCAACAGAGTATATTGAACAATCGTCACACATTCCATGATCAAGCTGACCAGCTGAGCTGGCAAACCAAACTCCAGCAAAACCATCTTTAAGAAAAGCCACTCAACTGAGTCAAGGCCTTCCTTATATCTACCTTAATAGTGCACCTGGGTGACACCCCTTTTTGAGAGTATCCTTTGACTAATTCATGTGTAGTCATCATATTATCAAGGATATTTTGACCACTAATAAAAACTGATTATGAGGGGATCAATGTATAATCCACCGCGGCCTTTTAACTTATTTTTGATAAGCTTTAATATTATTTTGTATATTGTTGTGCAGCAGGCAATAGGTCTGTATTCTTTGGCATAAGAAGGATTATGAACTTTTGGAACCAGTGTCACAGTAGTAGTATTAACTCACTTCAACAGTTTACTAGTCTCAAAGAATTGTAGTATACCTTCTGTAATGAAACACCCTGTATTTCCCTAGGATAATCTAAGTCCCAATGCATGAGTATTTATATATAAAAATTTTTGAAACACTCATTATTTTCCAATTTATAACTTGCCATTGCATAGGAAATTCAATTAGCTTTCCAACTATATAAAATTTTCCGAAATCCAATAGTCGGGTAAGAAGTTATGGAGATTTTAAATTTTAGACATTAAACACCATTATTTTAACCCTTAGTGCATTACGTAGGGAGCCAAACTGACAATTGTCGATTTCCAGTGTGACTCCGCGATTATGGCGCATCACAGAGTAGGACAATTTCCCATTTTTTAATTTCCAGTGGGCTTCCACGATTATGGTGCATCATGAAGATGGCCAAATTGGTATCCACAGGCTTACCACGATGGTGGCGTGTCACGGCGTTTGTCCAAGTCCTAGTTGTCCCTTTTCCAGTGGCTTGGCACGATAGTGGTGCATCGCGCCAAGGCCATAAATTGGGATTTTAGTTTCCAACTTGTGTTTTTAAATTTGTTTAAGGGTATTTAGGTCTTTTTACTAAGCCCTAAACTCATTCTAAACACGAAATTTAACCCCTAATTGACCTAAATACTCATCATTATTCACTTTCTCTCAAATTAAAAATCCCCTCTTTCAAGAACAAGAAACCCTAGCTCTCAAGAATCAAGGTCAAATCTCAAGAACTCTCTATCAATCCTTCCAAATTCATCTATGTTAGATGTTCATCCATGGATTCCTTTCATCCATGGAGTCCATGTATCTGTTTTAATTGCAAAATCTTCATCTTTTCAAGTTATTATGTTTTAAATTATGATTTCATCCAAGAATCTCCATGTATTATTGATTTTATACCATGTTATCATGGAATTATTGTTATTATTCAATCTTCTACGTTTTAATCCTATTATTTATTGAATTAAACCGTGATTTAATGCTATTATGATGAATTCATGATATTCCTACAAATTTCATGACATTTCTATGATTGTTTTAAACCATGAACTACAAGTGTTTGATAAAATGCCTATAAGAGTGATTTAATTAATAAGAGCCTTCATGTTTTGGTCTTCAAGATTTAGTGTATTTTTAGTATTGTTGTTTTGAGTCCTGGGGGGTATTGTATACCCAAAAATGATTGTTATTTATTTATTCTAGTCTAAGTACTTTATAGAATAGTCTTTAGATTATATTATGAGCTTTATCAAAATAGATGGATATTAGTCATTAAACTCAGAATAATTTAGTATCTTAGTGTCTTTCAGTTGGGAGTAGGATTTAGCATCGAGTGAGTGTAAGGATGGCGGCTTCCCCATCAGATAGGCAGAGTCATTAGTAGCAGTCCCTATACTCCAGAACTATATAGCCAGCATAGGATATAAGTAATCACCCATCAGATTAGGCTTGACTATGTCGCAGGGTTCACCCGTTAGTTCACGCTTGACACCCTTAGTCCTTTAGATATTTTATCAATTTAGTGGATCAACACAGCTATTGTTAGTACCCGTGGCACGGTATTAATACCCTTTCAACTGGGGTTACATGTTGGACCTCGTTTAGCTCAAATTGGGGAATATCGGTTAGATGATACCTCCCACAGTCTTAAATATAGTCTTAGTTACAATCCTAGCTCAATTATTTAGTCTTAATATTGTTGACCAAAGCATACAAATTTTAGTTTATAGATTTTACTCAGTTTATGTTATATGCTTGGTCATGCATCCTCAGTATTTACAAATTTTCATGCATTTTTAGTATCTACAGATTCCATGATCTTTATTTAGTACTTCATGCTTTACATGCATATCCAGTTAATTATTATTATTCCTATTCATGAAACCATGCATATCATCCTACCTTATTTAGCAAACCAGTATATTTAAAGTGATGATCGCATACCTTTATTTTGTGCTATGATGTATCATATCATAGGTATTGGCGCTCAGTTCTCACATCACACTTAGTCCCTTATATCACCAGCAGCACAGTAGTAGTGGTGAGTCCTTATCATTCGAGGATAGATTATATCACTTCATGTTTGTATCTTATAGGTTAGTAGAGTTAGTTGGGGCCTGTCCAATCAACTTACAGTATTTAGTTTAGAGGCTTTTCAGACACTACAGTTAGCTATTCAAACTATTCAGATTTTAGTATTTTTATCAGATTCATAACTCAGTAGTTATTTCATTGTTAAAAACCTTATGGTATTTCAGTTATTCTTCTACATTCATGATTATATTATTCAGTGTTCACAGCAGGTACCATCTCATGGGTTAGATTGTGGTCCCTCAGGACCATAAGCACCATGTAACAACTAGGGGGTAGTCTCAAGTCATTACAAACTTGGTATTAGAGCTTAAGGTTTTAAAGTGTCCTAGAAAGTCTGAAAGTCGCGTTGAGCAGAGTCTTGTGCATGGGATTGTAGTACGCCACACTTATGGAAGAGAGGCTACAAGGCATTCAGGAAAAAGTTTCCCTTCTTATAGTATTCAAGTCATGCTAGTGAGCATGAGCTTAAGTTAAACTCTCTATCTAATCCACTTCTTGTTTCGTTTACAGAACATGCCTCCCAAGAAGAACCGAATAAGAATAGGAACTCAGCCATCCCCTCACCTTATCCAAGAAGATCCTCTGGACGAGCATGTCTCTCACGTAGAATTTAGAGCTGCATTCACTACTCTAGCTAATTTAGTAGCAGCATAAAATGAATGGCCAGCTACTGTTCTGGCCAATACTGCTACAATCAGAATTTGGGATTTCACCAGAATGAATCCTCCTTCTTTTATGGGATCCAAGTCTGAAGAGGATCTATAGGAATTCTTAGATATAGTTTAGAAGGTAACAAATCCTATGGCAGTGACATCCAGTCAGAGTGTCGAGTTGGCTACATATCAATTGCAAGATGTAGCCCATACTTGATTTAAGCAGTGGAAAGTGGATAGAAAAGTTGATGCAGGGCCTATAGAATAGGAAGAGTTTGCCACAACTTTCTTGGACAGATTCTTTCCATTAGAGTTGAGGGAGGCCAAGGTGTTAGAATTTATTAATTTGAGGCAAGGAAGCATGAGGTTAAGGGAGTATTCTCTCAAGTTTAATCAGTTAGCTAAGTATGCTCCTCATGTGGTAGCTGATTACAGGTTTAAGATGAGTAAGTTTGTGTTTGGTGTATCTGATAGTGTGGTCAAGGAGTATAGGACCACAATGCTTATTAGTGAGATGGACTTTTCTAGGATGATGGTCCATGCTCAACATATAGAGGACCAAAATATTAAGGAGACGGAGAGAGGAATAAGAGAGCTAGGATAGGTAGTTTTAATTGCAATCAACTAAAGTCAAAAGGTGGTAATCATCCTTAATTTTATCAATAGTCTTTCGCCCTAGTACCCTCTTCAGCCAGTGCTCTAGTACCCAACTTCAAAAACTACAATAGGAATAGGGCACCAGGCTCTATGTCCTAAGACAGTGTTAGTAGTGCTTGTACCAATTCTTTGTGTCAGAAGTATTGAAGACACCATTAGGGAGAGTGTAGAGCGGGTAGTGATATGTGCTTCAAGTGAGGTAAGTCAGGCCATCAGATTTGGGAATGTCGGGTAGTTTCTTAGAAGGGTAGGGATGTGCGCCAATAGGGCCAATCCTATTAGTCATCTGTTCCATCCAGTCGCCTGACTCAGCAGGGTGCTGCTTCCAATGCTACCAATAGATAGTGTACGAATAGATTATATGCTCTTCATTCCCACCAAGATTAGGGAAATTCTCCTGATGTAGTTAATGGTACATTGCAGGTCTTTCACTTACATGTTTATGCTTTACTAGACCCTAGATCTTCTCTTCCTTTTGTAACTCCATATATAGCTATCAACTTCGGAGTCTGTCCTAAAATGCTAGTAGAGCCCTTTTTAGTATCTACCCCAGTAGGCATTTCCATTATAGCTAGACAGGTATACAGGAATTGTTCAGTCATAATATCTCAAAAATTTACCTCAGTTGATCTCGTAGAGTTAGAGATGACTGATTTTGACACCATTCTTGGCATGGATTGGATCCACTCATGCTATGCCTCAGTTGATTATAGAAACAAAATAGTTTATTTCAGTTCCTAAATAAACTAGTCCTTGAATGAAGGGCTAATACTATAGTTCTTAGAGGTTTGTTAATTTCATACCTTAGAGCGAGAAAGATGATATCCAAGGGGTGTGTCTACCATCTTGTATGAGTCAAAGACTTTAACTCAGAAACTCTTACTCTTGAGTTAGTCCCAGTAGTAAATGAATTCTCAGATGTGTTTCCTGAAGATCTTTTGGAGTTCCTCCCGAAAGGGAAATCAACTTTGGAATAGATCTTCTCCTAGATACTCAGCCTATATCTATTCCACCATATAGAATGGCTCTAGCTGAACTCAAAGAATTGAAAGAACAATTAAAGGATCTCCTAGATAAGGGATTCATTGGGCTCGGCATCTTATTTTAGGGCGCACCTATTCTATTTGTGCGTAAGAAAGATAGTTCTCTTAGGATGTATATTGACTACCATCAGTTAAACAAGGTAACAGTCAAGAATAAATATCCACTTCCTATAATCGATGACTTGTTTGATCAACTTCAGGTGCTAGCTACTTTTCCAAGATAGACTTCAGATCATGCTACCATCAGCTTAGGGTCCGAGAATATGACATTCCAAGAACATCTTTCCAAACTCGATATGGTCACTTTGAATTTCTAGTCATGTCCTTTGGTCTTACAAATGCTCCAGCAGCCTTTATGGACCTGATAAACTGAGTGTTCAGTCAGTACTTGGATATGTTCATCATAGTCTTTATTGATGACATTCTTGTTTACTCCCATAGCGAAAATAAGCATGCAAACCACCTCAGAGTAGTGCTTCAAACTCTTAGAACTCATTAGCTTTTTCCCAAATTCTAGAAGTATGAATTCTGGTTAAGATCAGAATCTTTTCTTGGCCATATCATTTTTTATGATGGCATTAGAGTCAATCCTCAAAAGACTGAGTCAATAAGAAACTGGCCTAAACCTATCTCTCCATCAAATTTTAGGAGTTTCATGGGTTTAGCTGGCTATTACTGTCGGTTTGTTAGAGGGTTTTCTTCTATTTCTTCCCCCATGTCTAAATTGACTAAGAAAAAAGTTAAGTTTCAACGGCTAGATTCCTGTGAGAAGAGTTTTCAGGAGTTAAAGTCTCGGCTCACATCAGCCTCAGTTTAGACTCTACCTAATGGTTCAGATGGTTTTTTTGTGTACTATGATGCATCCAGAGTAGGTTTGGGTTGTGTCCTCATGCAGAGAGGTAAGGTCGTAGCCTATGACTCTAGACAACTTAAACCCCATAAGAAGAATTACCCTACTTATAATTTTAAGTTAGCAGTTGTAGTGTTTTCCATAAAGATTTGGAGGCATTACTTGTATGGGGTGAATGTAGATATGTTCACTGATCACAAAAGCCTTCAATATATGTTCTCTCAAGAAGATTTAAATCTGCATCAAAGAAGGTGGTTGGATTTATTGAAGGATTATGACATGAGTGTTTTGTATCATCCGGGCAAGGCCAATGTAGTGGCTGATGCTCTCAGTAGATTGTCTATGGGTAGTATCGCTCATGTTGAGGATGGTAATAAGAAGTTTGCTTAGGAAATTTATCAGCTTTCCCGACTAGCTGTCCACTTAGTCGACTCAGTAGAGGGTTATGTATGGGTACAGAGAAGCGCCGAATTATCTCTAGTTTTTGAGGTGAAGGAAAAGCAGGATAGAGATCCCAGTCTAGTTAAGTTAAAAGAATCAGTCAGCGATCAGAAGGTGGAGGTTTTCTCCCAAGGAGGAGATGGTTTTTTTCGTTGTTAGAATAGATTGTGTGTGCTATGTGTAGGTGATTTGAGGCAACGAATTATTCCAAAAGTGCATGGTGGACGTTACTTTATACATCCAGGGTCCACCAGGATATATCATAATTTATGGGAGATCTATTGGTGGAGTGGGATAAAGAGAGATATTGCAGAGTTTGTAGCTAAGTGCTCTATATGCCAGCAAGTAAAGATTGAGAACCAGAAGCCTAGTGGGTCCATGTAGGTGTTCAATATTCCTATGTAGAAATGGGAGGAGGTAAACATGGACTTTGTGACAGGTTTGCCTCGTACCCATCATCAGCTCATTTCTTGCCAGTCTATTCCGCTTATTTAGCTGAGGACTATGCCAAACTCTATCTCAGATATTTGGTTAGATTGCACAGTGTTTCCTTATCTATAATCTCAGACAGAGGTACCCAGTTTACCTCTTATTTTTGGAAAGCATTCCAAAAGTCTCTTGGTACCCAAGTCATCTCAGTACATCTTTTCACCCTCAAACAGACGGTCAAGCAGAAAGGACCATTCAAACTTTTGAAGATATGCTGACAGCATGCATTGTTGATTTTAAAGGTAGTTGGGATGAACACTTGCCTTTAATTGAATTCACATACAATAATAGCTATCATTCCAATATCTGTATGGCTCCATTTGACGCTCTATATGGTAGAAGATGTAGATCTCTGATTGGTTGGTTTGAAGTAGGTGAGGCCTTGGTAGTAGGGCCTGACTTAGTATTTGATACGTTAGAGAAGGTTCAGTTGATTCGAGAAAGGGTTAGGGCTACCCAGAGCTGACAGAATTAGTATGAAGATATAAGGAGAAAGGATCTTGAGTTTGAGGTCGGTGACTTCGTGTACTTGAAAATCTCTCCCTTGAAGGGAGTGGGGAGATTCATCATTAAAGGGAAACTCAGTTCCCGATATGTCGGTCCCTTCAGAATTCTTAGTCATTATGGAAAGGTAGCTTACGAGCTTGAGTTGCCTTCAGATTTAGCCTCAGTACACCTAGTGTTCCATGTCTCATTGTTGAAAAAGTGTATTGGTGATCCAGCTATAGTTGTTCCCTTAAAAAGCGTAGATATTCAGAACAGTCTTTCCTTTGAGGAAGTCCTAGTTGAAATTCTTGATCATCAAGTTTAGAGACTAAGGAACAAAGAAGTTCGACTAGTCAAAGTTCTTTGGTGAAATCAGTCCGTTGAGGGAGCCACATGGAAAGCAGAGGAAGATAAGTAGACCAACTACCTTCATCTTTTCTCCGCGAATCCAAATTCAGTATAAGGTATCAAATCTTCTTAAGATTTTTCTCTATCATACTTAATTTCAGTTACATGTCATGTTCATGGTAGTCGTGCATTCATAAATCAGTTCTGTCATGCATTCCATGCATCAAACATAAATATTCAGTGTGTAAGCTCAGTCCATCAGTTTCCTCAATTTAACCAATTTCATTTGGGGATGAATGATCCCAAGGAGGAGATATTGTAAAACCCCATATTTCCCTAGCATAATCTAAGTCCCAATACATGAGTATTCGTACATTAAAAATTTTAAAACACTCATTATTTTCCATTTGACAACCTGCCATTGCGTAGAAAATTTAATTAGCTTTCTAGCGATATAAAATTCACCGAAATCCGATAGCCGAGTAAGAAGTTATGGCTATTTTAAGTTTCAAACGTTAAACACCATTATTATAACCCTTAGCGCATCACGTAGGAATCCCAAATGACAATTGTCGATTTCCAGTGTGACTCTGCGATCATAGCGCATCGTGGAGCAGGCTAATTTCCCGATTGTCAATTTCTAGTGGGCCTCTGCGATCATAGTGCATCGCGGCGTTTGTCTATGTCCCAGTTATCCCTTTTCCAATGGCTTAGCACGATAGTGGCACATCGTGCCAAGGCCAAAAATTGGGATTTCAGTTTCTAGCTTATGTTTCAATCTACCAAAGTCAGAAGGTGGTAAGTATCCTCAGTTTCATCAGAGGTCTTCACCCCTAGTACCCTCTTCAGCCAGCGCTCCAATACCCAAATTCAAAAACTATCATAGGGATAGGGCACCAGGCTCAAAGTCCCAGGTCAGTTCTAGCAGTTCTTGTACCAATCCTTTATGTCAGAAGTATAGAAGACACCATCAGAGAGAGTGTAGAGTGGGTAGTGATATGTGCTTTAGGTGTAGCAATCTAGGCCATCAAATTTGGAAGTGTTGGATGGTTGTTGAGAAGGGTAGGGATATGCGCCAATAGGGCCAGTCCTATCATTCGTCAGTTTCATATGGTCGCCCGACTCAGCAGGGTGCCACTTCAAGTGCTACCGGTGGTCAGTATCTGAATAGATTATATGCTTTTCAATCCCGCCAAGATCAGGAAAATTCTCCTGATATAGTTAATGGTACATTGCAGGACTTCCATATACATGTTTATACTTTACTAGTCCCTGGAGCTTCTCTTTCTTTTGTAATTTCATATATAGCCGTCAACTTCGAATTCAGTCTCAAAATAATAGCAGAGCCCTTTTCAGTGTCTACCCTAGTAGGCATTTCTATTGTAGCTAGACAGGTATATAGGAACTGTCCGGTCATAATATCTCAAAAAAGTTACCTTAGTTGATCTCATGGAGTTAGAGATGATGGATTTTGACGTCATTCTCGGCATGGATTGGCTCCACTCATGCTATGCCTCAGTTAATTATAGAAATAGAATAGTTTATTTCGGTTCCAAAATGAACCAGTCCTTTAATAAAGGGGTAGTACTACAGCTCTTAGGGGTTAGATCATTTCGTACCTTAGAGCGAGAAAGATGATATCCAACTGGTGTGTCTACTATCTTGTACAAGTCAAAGACTCTAACTCAAAAACTCCTACTTTTGAGTCAGTCCAAGTAGTAAATGAATTCTCAGATGTATTTCTTGAAGATCTTCTCGGAGTTCCTCCCAAAAGGGAAATCGACTTTGGAATAGACCTTCTACTAGATACTCATCCTATATCTATTCTGCCATATAGAATGGGTCCAGCTGAACTCAAAGAGTTGAAAAATAGTTAAAGGATCTCCTAGATAAGGGATTCATCAAGCCCAGCATCTCCCTGTAGGGTGCACCTATTCTATTTGTGCGTAAGAAAGATTGTTCTCTTAGGATGTATATTGACTATCGTCAGTTGGACAAGGTCAAACTCAAGAATAAATATCCACTTCCTATAATCGATGACCTGTTTGATCAACTTCACGGTGCTAGCTACATTTCCAAGATAGACCTCAGATCAGGCTATCATCATCTTAGGGTCAGGGAATGTGACATTTCGTAAACAACTTTCCAAACTAGGTATGGTCACTTTGAATTTCTAGTCATGTCCTTTGGCCTTACAAATGCTCCAGCAGCCTTTATGGACTAGATGAACCGAGTGTACAAGAAGTACTTGGATATTCGTCATAGTCTTCATTGATGACATTCTTGTTTACTCCTATTGACAAAATGAGCATGCAGGCGACCTCAGAGTAGTGCTTCAGACTCTTACAGCTCATTAGTTGTTTGCCAAATTTAGTAAGTGTGAATTTTGGCTAATATCAATATCTTTCCTTGGCCATATCATTTTTGGTGATGGCATTAGAGTTGATCCTTAAAAGACTGAGGTGATGAGAAACTGGCATAGAACCATCTCTCTATCAGATATCAGGAGTTTCTTAGGTTTAACTATCTATTACCGTCGGTTTGTTGAAGGGGTTTTTTCCACTGCTTTCTCCATGTCCAGATTGACTCAGAAGAAAGTTAAGCTTTAGTGGTCAGATTCCTGCGAAAAGATTTTTTAGTAGTTGAAGACTCGACTCACCTCAGCCCCAGTCTTGACTCAACCAAATCGTTCAGATATTTTTGTTGTGTACTATGATGCATGTAGCATAGGTTTGGGTTGTGTCCTCATACAGAGAGGTAAGGTCGTAGCCTACTCCTCTAGACAGCTTAAACCCCATGAGAAAAATTACCCTACTTATGATCTTGAGTTAGCAGTTGTAGTGTTTGCCTTAACGATTTGGAGGCATTACTTATATAGGGTGCATGTAGATGTGTTCACTGATCATAGAGGCCTTCAGTATATGTTCTCCCAGAAAGATTTGAATCTATGTCATAGAAGGTAGTTGGAGTTATTGAAGGATTATGACATGAGTGTTTTGTATCATTCGAGCAAGGCCAATTTAGTGGTTGATGCTCTCAATAGATTATCTATGGGGCAGTGTCACTCATGTTGAGGATGGTAAGAAGAAGTTAGCTCATGAAGTTCACCAGCTTTCCCGACTAGGTGTCTACTTAGTCGACTCATCAGAGGGAAGTGTGGGTTGCATAGTAGCACCGAATCATCTCTAGTTACTAAGGTAAAGGAAAAGTAGGATAAAGACCCAGTTTATTTAAGTTAAAAGAATCAGTCAGAGATTAGAAGGTGAATGTTTTCTCACAAGGGGGATATGGTGTTTTGCGTTGTCATGTTAGATTGTGTGTGCCTGGTGTAGAAAATTTGAGGCAATGAATTCTTGCAGAAGCGTATGGTGGTGTTACTCTATCAATCTAGGGGCCACTAAGATGTACCGCGATTTGTGAGATATCTATTGGTGGAGTGGGATGAAGAGAATATTGTAGAGTTTGTAGCTAAGTGCTCTATATGCCAACAAGTTAAGATTGAGCACCAGAAGCCTAGTGGGTCCATGCAGGAGTTTAATATTCCTATGTGAAAATAGGAGGAAATAAACATGGACTTTGTGATAGGTTTTCCTCATACCCATCATCATCATGATTCTATTTGGGTTATCATAGACAGGATGACCAAATCAGCTTATTTCTTTCCAGTCCATACCTCTTATTCAGCTGAGGACTATGTCAAACTCTATCTTAGAGAGTTGGTTAGGTTGAACGGTGTTCCCTTATCTATCATCTTAGACAGAGGTACCCAGTTTATCTTTCATTCTTGAAAAGAATTCCAAAAGGGTCTTGGTACCCAAGTTATCTCAGTACATCTTTTCACCCTCAAACAGATAGTCAAAAAGAAAGGACTATTCAGACTCTTGAGGCTCTCTATGGTAGAAGATGTAGATCTCCGATTGGTTCATTTGAAGTTGGTGAGGCTGCAGTAGTAGGTCCTGACTTGGTGTTTGATGTGATAGAGAAGGTTCAGTTGATCAGAGAAAGGCTTAGGGCTTCCCAAAGACGATAAAAATCATATGTAGACATAAGGATAAAGGATCCCAAATTTGAGGTTGGTGACTTCGTGTACTTAAAAATCTCTCCCATGAAGAGAGTGAGGAGATTTGGCAAGAAAGAGAAACTCCGTCCTTGATCTGTCGGTCCCTTTATAATTCTCTATCATTTCAGAAAGGTAGCTTACAAGCTTAAGTTGCCTTCAGATTTAGCCTCAGTACACCCATTGTTCTATGTCTCATTGTTGAAAAAGTGTATTGGTGATCCAGATGTAGTTGTTCCCTTAGAAAGTGTAGATATTCAGAACAGTCTTTTCTTTGAGGAAGTCCCAGTAGAAATTCTTGATCATCAAGTTCATAGACTAAGGAACAACGAAGTTTCACTAGTCAAAGTTCTTTAAAGAAATCAATTCGTTGAGGGATCCACTTGGGAAGCAGAGCCAGATATACAGATCAAGTACCCTCATCTTTTCTCCGCGAATCCAAATTCAGTATAAGGTATCAAATATTCTTATGATTTTTCTCTATCATGCTCAGTTTTAGTTGCATATCATGTTCATGTCATTTGTGCATTCATGAATCAGTTTTATTATGTATTCCATGCATCATACATGAATATTCAGTGTGTAAGCTCAGTCCATCGGTTTCCTCAGCTTAATCAGTTTCATTTGGGGATGAATGATCCCAAGGGGGAGATATTGTAACACCCCATATTTTCCTAGAATAATCCAAGTCCCAATACATGAGTATTTGTATATAAAAAAATTTTAAACACTCATTATTTTCCAGTTTAGAGCCTGCCATTGCGTAGGAAATTCAATTAGCTTTCCAACGATATAAAATTCAATGAAGTACGATAGCCGGATAGAATTTATGGCGATTTTAAGCTTCAGATGTTAAACACAGTTATTTTAACCCTTAGCACGTGGCATAGGCAGCCCAAATGACAATTGTTGATTTCCAGGGAGACTCCGTGATTATGGCGTATCGCGAAGCAGGCCATTTTCCTATTTGTCAATTTCCCGTAGGCCTCCGCAATCATGGCGCGTCACAAAGATGGACAAATTGGAATCCACAGGCTTACCACGATTGTGGCGTATCGCGGCGTTTGTCCAGATCCCAGTTTTCCCTTTTCAAGTGGCTTGGCGTGATAGTGGCACATCGCGCCAAGGCCAAAAATCTGAATTTCAGTTTCTAGCTTGTGTTTTTAAATTCGTTTAAGGGTATTTGGGTATTTTTTCTAAGTGCTAAACTCATCCTAAACACTAAATTTAACCTCTAATTGACCTAAATACTTATCATTATTCACT
Source organism: Capsicum annuum (assembly GCF_002878395.1). Taxonomy (NCBI): domain Eukaryota; kingdom Viridiplantae; phylum Streptophyta; class Magnoliopsida; order Solanales; family Solanaceae; genus Capsicum; species Capsicum annuum. The sequence goes on along the minus strand of NC_061117.1, from coordinate 175,771,478 downwards.
TTTTCTCAAATAAAAAAATTTCCTTTTTCAAGTACAAAAAACCCTAGCTCTCATGAATCAAGGTCAAATCTCAAGAACACTCCATCAATCCTTCCAAATTCACTATCCTAGGTATGGTAGATGTTCATCTATGGATTCCTTTCATCCATGGAGTCCAAGTATCCATTTTAATTACAAAACCATCATCTTTTCAAGTTATTATGTTTTAAATTATGATTTCATCCATGAATCTCCATGTACTATTAATTTTATACAACGAAATTATTGTTATTATTCAATCTTTTATGTTTTAATCCTATTGTTTATTGAATTAAACCATGATTTAATGCTATTATGATGAATTCATACTATTCCTACAAATTCCATGACATTCCTATGATTGTTTTGAACTATGAACTACAAGTGTTTGATAAAATGCCTACAAGAGTGATTTATTTAATAAGGGTGATAAAATGCCTACAAAAGTGATTTATTTAATAAGGGTGATAAAATGCCTACAAAAGTGATTTATTTAATAAGGGCCTTCATGTTTTGGTCTTCAAGCTTTAGTGTCTTTTCAGTAATGTTGTTTTGAGTCCTAGGGGTATTGAATACCCAAAAGCCATAGTTGTTTATTTAGTATAGTCTCATTACATTACAAAATATTCTTTAGAGTATATTATGAGCATTATCAAAAAGTCGGATATCAGTCATTAAACTCAGAACAGTCTAGTATCTTAGTGTCTTTAAGTTGGGAGTAGGATTTAGCACCGAACAAGTGCAGGGATGGCGCCTTCCCCATAATATAGGCAGAGTCATTAGTAGTAGTCCCTATACTCTAGAACTACGTAGCCATCGTAGTATATCAGTAGTCACCCGTCATATTATTCTTGACTATCACGCAGGGGTCACCCGTCAGTTCAGGATTGACACCCTTAGTCCATTGGAAATTATATCAGTTTAGTAGATCCACATAGACATTGTTAGTACCCATGGAAAGTTATTAATACACTTCCAACTAGGGTTATAGGTTGGACCCCGATTATCTCAAATTGGGGAATGTCGGTTAGATGATACCTCCCGCATTCTCAGATATAGTCTCAGTTACAGTCCCAACTCAGTTATTCAATCTTAGTGTTGTTGATCAAAGCTTACAGATTTCAGTTTATAGATTTTACTAAGTTTATGTTATATGCTTGTTCATGCATCCTCAGTATTTACAAATTTTAATGCATTTTTAGTATATACAAATTCCATGCTCTTTATTCAGTACTCCATGCTTTACATGCATATCCAGTTAATTATTATTATTCCTATTCATGAAATCATGCATATCAGCCTACCTCATTTAGCATACCAGTACATTCAAATTACTAATCGCATACCTTTCTTTTACGCTATGATGTATCTTATCATAGGTGCTAATGCTCAATTCTCAGATTGTACTTACTCCCTCGAATCATCAGCAGTGCAGTAGCAGTGGTGAATCCTCATTATCCGAGGATAAATTATATTACTTCATGTCTTTATCTCAGTAGTTAGTAGATTTAGTTGGGGCCAATCCCATCAACTTACAATATCCAGTTTAGAGGCTTTTCAGACACTATAGTTAGCTATTTTGACTATTCAGATTTCAATATTGTTATCAGATTCATAACCCAGTAGTTATTTCTTTATTAAAAACCTTATGGCATTTTAGTTATTCTTCCATAGTCATGATTATATTATTCAGTGCTCACAGCAGGTACCAGTTCATGTGGTAGCTTGTGGTCCCTAGTGAATGTAAGTACCGTGTAATGACTAGGGGGTAGTTTAGGGTCATTACAAACTTGGTATTAGAGCCTAAGGTTTTAAAGTATCCTAGGAAGTCTGAAAGTCGTGTCGAGTAAAGTCTTGTGCATGGATGGGTAGCGCACTATACTTATGGACAAATGGCTGCAAGGCATTTAGCAAAAAGTTTCCCTTCTTTCAGTATTCCGGTTGTGAAAGTGAGCATGAGCTCAAGTTAAACTCTTTGTCTAATCCATTTTTTCCTTCCATTTATAGAACATGTCTTCCAAGAAGAATGGAATAAGAACATGAACTCAGCCAGCCCCTCAGTCCATCCAGGCAGATCTTCTAGACGAGCATGACTCCCATGCAGAATTTAGAGCTACGTTCACTACTCTAGCCAATTTAATAGCAGTATAAAATAAATGGCCAGCTGCTGTTCTGGCCAATCCATTGGTCAATACTGCTGCAACCAGAATTTGGGATTTTACCCAAATGAATCCCCTTTCTTTCATGGTATCTAAGTCTAAAAAGGATCCATAGAAATTCCTAGCTATGGTTAAAAAATTAATGGATTCTATGGGGATGATGTCTAGTTAGAGTGTCGAGTTGGCTGTATATCTATTTCATAATGAAGGCCATACTTGGTTTAAACAATAGAATGTAGATAGAGGTATTGATGCAAGGCATATAGAATGGAAAGTGTTTGCCATGGCTTTCTTGGTCAAATTATTTCCATTAGAGTTGAGGGAGGCCAAAGTGTTAGAATTTTTTAATTTGAGGCTAGGTAGCATGAATGTGAGGGAGTATTCTCTCAAGTTTATTCAGTTAGCTAGGTATGCTCCTCATGTGGTAGCTGATAACAGGTCCAAGATGAGTAAGTTTATGTCTGGTGTATCTGATAGTATAGTCAAGGAGTGTAGGACCGCAATTCTTATTAGTGAGATGGACTTGTCTAGGCTGATGGTCCATGCTCAATAGATACAGGAGCAAAATATTAAGGAGGGGGAAAGAGGAAACAAGAGAGCTAGGATGGGTAGTTATAATTTGAATCATCCAAAGTCTAAAGGTGATAAATGTCCTCAATTTCATCAGAGGTTTTCAGACCCAGTACCCTCTTCAGCCAATGCTCTAGAACCCAAATTCAGAAATGACAATAGGGATATGGCACTAGGTTCTAAGTCCTAGGTCAGTGTTTGCAGTGCTCTTACCAATCCTTTTTGTTAAAAGTATGGCAGATACCATCAAAGAGAGTTTAGAGAGGGTAGTGATGTGTGTTTCGTGTGTGGAAAGCCAGTCCATCGAATTTGGGAGTGACTTATAGTTACTCAGAAAGGTAGGTATGTGCGCCAATAGGGCCAGTCCCATCAGCCGTCAGTTCCATCCCATCGCCCAACTCAACAGGGTGCCATATCCATTGCTACCCGTGGTCAGCGTCTACATAAATTATGTTCTCTTCAGTCTCGCCAAGATTAGGAAAGTTCGCCTAACGTAGTTACTGGTACGTTGCAGGTCTTTCACTTATAATTTTATGCTTTACTAAACCCTGGAGCTTTTCTTTCTTTTGTAACTTCATAGTAGCCGTTAACTTCGGTCAGTCCAAATATACTAGTAGATCCCTTTTTGCTTTCTACCCAAGTAAGAATTTCCATTGTAGCTAGACAGGTATATAGGAACTTTCCTATCACAATATCTTAAAAATTTACCTCAATTGATCTCGTAGAGTTAGAGATGACTGATTTTGACGTTATTCTCAGCTCGGATTTGCTCCTCTCATGTTATACCTCATTGATTATAGAGATAGAATAGTTTATTTTCAGTTCCCAAATGAACCAGTCCTTGAATGCAGGGGTAGTACTACAGCTCTTAGGGGTAAGTTGATTTCATACCATAAAGCGAGAAAGATGATATCCAAGGGGTGTGTCTACCATCTTGTACGAGTCAAAGACTTTAACTCAGAAACTCCTACTCTTGAGTCAGTCCCGCTAGTAAATGAATTCTTAGATGTATTTCTTAAAGATATTCCCAAAGTTCCTTGCAAAAGGGAAATTGACTTTGAAATAGACCTTCTCCCAGATACTCAACTTATATTTATTCTTCCATATAGAATGGCTCCAGCTTAACTCAAAGAGTTGAAAGAACAGTTAAAGGAAATCCTAGATAAGGGATTAATCAGGCCTAGCATCTCCCCATGGGTCGCACCTGTTCTATTTGTGCATAAGAAAGATGGTTCTCTTAGGATGTATATTGACTATCATCAGTGGAACAAGGTTACAGTCAAGAATAAAAATCCACTTTCTAGAATGGATGACTTATTTGATCAACTTCAGGGTGCTAGATACTTTTCCAAGATAAACATCAGATCAGGCTATCATCAGCTTAGGGTCAAGGAATGTGACATTTCAAAATAGCTTTCCGAACTCAGTATGGTCACTTCAAATTTCTAGTCATGTCCTTTGGTCATACAAATGCTCTAGCAGCCTTTATGGACTTGATAAACTGAGTGTTCAAGCAGCACTTAGACATGTTTGTCATAGTCTTCATTGATGACATTTTTGTTTACTCCCGTAGAGAAAATGAGCATGCAGAACACCTCAGAGTAGTGCTTCAGACTCTTAGAGCTCATCAGTGGTTTGTTAAATTCAGTAAGTGTGAATTGTAGATAACATCAGTAGCTTTCCTTGGCCATATCATTTTTGGTGATAGCATTAGAGTCCATTCTTTAAAGACCAAGGCAATAAGAAACTAGCCTAGACCCATCTCCCCATCAGATATTAGGAGTTTCTTGGGTTTAGCTAGCTATTATCATCGTTTTACTAAAGGTTTTTCTTCTATTGCTTACCCCATGTCCAGATTGAATTAAAAAAAAGTTAAGTTTCAGTGGTCAGATTCTTGTGAGAAGAGTTTTTAGGAGTTGAAGGATCGACTCACCTCATCTCCAGTCTTAACTATACCAGATGGTTTAGATGGTTTTATTGTGTACTATGAGGTATCCAAAGTAGGTTTGGGTTATATCCTCATGCAGAGAGGAAAGGTCATAGCTTATGCCTCCAGATAGCTTAAACCCCATGGGAAGAATTACCCTACTCATGATCTTGAGTTAGCAGTTTTAGCGTTTTCCTTAAAGATTTAGAGGCATTACTTGTATGGGGTGCATGTAGATGTGTTCACCAATCACAAAAGCCTTCAGTCTGTGTTCTCTCAGAAAGATTTGAATCTGTGTCAAAAAAGATGGTTGGAGTTATTGAAGGATTATGACATGAGTGTTCTGTATCATCCAGGCAAGGCCAATGTAGTAGTTGATGCTCTCAGTAGATTGTCAATGGGTAGTGTCGCTCATGTTTAAGATGGTAAAAAGAAGTTAGCTCAGGAATTTCATCAGCTTATCTGACTAGGTGTCCGCTTAGTCGACTCAGTAGAGGGTAGTGTGTGGGTACAGAGTAGCGCCAAATTATCTCTAGTTTCCAAGGTAAAGGAAAAGTAGGATAGAGATCCCAGTCTAGCTAAGTTAAAAGAATTAGTCAGAGATCAAAAGGAGGAGGTTTTCTCCCTAGGGGGAGATGGTGTTTTTTTTTGTTAGAGTAGATTATGTGTTCCTGGTGTAGATATTTAGAGGCAATGAATTCTTTCAAAAGCGCATGGTACGCATTACTCTATCCATTCAAGGGCCTCTAAGATGTACCACAATTTGCAGGAAATCTATTGGTGGAATGGGATGAAGAGAGATATTACAGAGTTTGTAGCTAAGTGCTCTATATGCCAGTAAGTTAAGATTGAACACCAGAAGCTAAGTGGGTCCATAAAGGAGTTTAATATTCCCATGTGGAAATAAGAGGAAGTGAACATAGACTTTGTCACAGGTTTGCCTCGTACCCGTCATCAGCATGATTCTATTTGGATTATCATAGACAAGATGCCTAAATCAGTTCATTTCTTACCAGTCCATACCTCTTATTTAGCCGAGGACTATGCCAAACTCTATCTCAGAGAGTTGGTTAGGTTGCACGGTGTTCCCTTATCTATCATCTTAGACAGATGTACCTAGTTTACCTTTTATTTCTGGAAAGCATTCTAAAAGTGTCTTGGTACCCAAGTTATCTTAGTACAGCTTTTCACCCTCAAATAGATGGTCAACCAGAAAGGACCATTCAAACTCTTGAAGATATGCTGAGAGCAAGCATTGTTAATTTTAAAAGTAGTTGGGATGACCACTTACCTTTGATTGAATTCGCATACAATAACAGTTATCATTCCAGTATCTGTATGGCTCTATTTGAGGCTCTCTATGTTAGAAGAAATACATATCTAATTGGTTGGTTTGAAGTAGGTGAGGCTGCAGTAGTAGGGCCTGACTTGGTGTTTAGTGCATTAGAGAAGGTTCAATTGATCAGAGAAAGGCTTAGGGCTACCTAGAGCCGACAGAAATCATAAGAAGATGTGAGGAGAAAGGATCTCAAGTTTGAGTTCGATGACTTCGTGTATTTGAAAATCTCTCTAATAAAGGGACTGAGGAGATTTAGTAAGAAAGGAAAACTCAATCCCCAATATGTCGGTCCCTTCAGAATTCTCATCGTTTCATAAAGGTAGCTTACGATCTTATGTTTCCTTCAGATTTAGCCTCAGTACACACAGTGTTCTATGTCTCATTGTTAAAAAAGTGTATTGGTGATCTAGCTGTAGTTGTTCCCTTAGAAAGTGTAGATATTCAGAAAAGTCTTTCCTTTGAGGAAGTCCTAGTTGAAATTCTTGATCATCAAGTTCATAGACTAAGAAACAAAGAAGTTCCATTAGTCAAAGTACTTTGGAGAAATCAGTCCGTTGAGGGAGCCACTTGGGAAGCAGAGGAAGATATGCAGACCAAGTACCCTCATCTTTTCTCCATGAATCCAAATTTAGTATAAGGTATCAAATCTTCTTAAGATTTTTCTCTATAATGCACAGTTTCAATTGCCCATCATGTTCATGTCAGTCGTGTATTCATGAATCAGTTCTGTTATGCATTTCGTGCATCAGATATGAATATTCAGAGTATAAGCTTAGTCCATCGGTTTCCTCAGTTTAACCAGTTTCATTCGAGGATGAATGATCCCAAAGGGGAGATATTGTAACAACCCGTATTTCCCAAGCATAATCTAAGTCACCATACATGAGTATTCAAATATAAAAAAATCTAAAACACTCATTATTTTCCAGTTTAGAGCCTACAATTGTCTAGGAAATTCAATTAGTTTTCCAACGAAATAAAATTTGCCAAAATCCGATAGCCGGTTAAGAAGTTATGGCAACTTTAAGTTTGAGACATTAAACACCATTAATTTACCCTTAGCGCGTTGTGTAGGCAACCCAAATGACAATTGTCGACTTCCAGTGTGACTCCGCGATCATGACGCATCACGGAGAAGGCCAATTTCCCATTTGTCAATTTCCAGTGGGCCTCTATGATCATGGCGCATTACGGAGATAGAAAAATTGGTATCCACAGGCTTACCTCAATGGTGATGCATCATGGCATTTGTCCAGGTCCCAGTTGTCCCTTTTCCAGTGGCTTGGCGTAATAGTGACGTGTCACGCTAAGGCCAAAAATTGGGATTTCAGTTTCCAACTTGTGTTTTAAAATTTGTTTAAGGGTATTTGGGTCTTTTTCCAAAGCCCTAAACTCATCCTAAATATGAAATTTAATCCCTAATTTACCTAACTACTCATCATTATTCACTCCCTCAAATTAAAAGTCCCCTCTTTCAAGAATAAGAAACTCTAGCTCTCAAGAATCAAGGTCAGATCTCAAGAACTCTCCATCAATCCTTCCAAATTCATCATCCCAGGTATATTAGATGTTCATCCATGGATTTCTTTTATTCATGGAGTCCAAGTATTCGTTTTAATTACAAAACCATCATCTTTTCAACTTATTATGTTTTATTTTATGATTTCATCCATGAATCTCCATGTACTATTGATTTTATACCATGTTACCATGAAATTATTGTTATTATTAATTTTTCATGTTTTAATCCTATTATTTATTGAATTAAATCATGATTTAATGCTATTATGATGAATTCATACTATTTCTTCAAATTCCATGACATTTCTATGATTGTTTTAAACCATGAACTACAAGTATTTGATAAAATGCCTACAAGAGTGATTTATTTAATAAGAGCCTCCATGTTTTGGTCTTCAAGCTTTAGTGTCTTTTCAATATTGTTGTTTGAGTCCTGGGGTTATTGAATACCCAAACCATAGCTGTTTATTTAGTCTAGTTTTAGTACATTATAGAATAGTCTTTAGAGTATATTATGAGCATTATCAGAATAGTCAGATATCAGTTATCAAACTCAGAGCAGTGTAGTATCTCAATGTCTTTCAGTTGGGAGTAGGATTTAGCACCGAGCGAGTGCAGGGATGGTTGTTTCCTTGTTAGATAGGTAGAGTCGTTAGTAGCAGTCCCTATACTCTAGAAATACGTAGCCAACATAGGATATGAGTAGTCACCTGTCAGATTAGGCTTGACTATCTCGCAGGGGTCACCCGTCAATTCAGGCTTGACACCCTTAGTCCTTTGGATATTATATCAGTTTAATGGATCCACATAGCCATTATTAGTACCTGTGGCATGGTACTAACACCCTTCCAATTGGGGTTATAGGTTGGACCCCGATTAGCTCAAATTAGGGAATGTCTGTTAGATGATACCTCGCACAATCTCAGATATAGTCTCAGTTACAGTCCTAACTCAGTTATTTAGTCTTAGTGTTGTTAACCAAAGCATACAGATTTCAGTTTATATATTTTACTCAGTTTATGTTATATGCTTGGTCATGCATCCTCAGTATTTACAGATTTTCATGCATTTTAAGTATCTATAGATTTCATGCTCTTTATTCAGCACTCCATGCTTTACATGCATATCCAGTTAATTATTATTATTCCTATTCAAGAAACCATGCATATCAGCCTACCTCATTTATAATACCAGCACATTCAAAGTACTGATCGCACACCTTTGTTTTGCGCTATGATATCATAAGTACTGATGCTCAGTTCTTGAATCGCACTTAGTCCCTCAGATTATCAACAGTTCAGTAGCAGTGGTGAGTTTTTATTATCTGAGGACAGATTATGTCACTTCATGTCTTTATCTCAGTAGTTAGTAAAGTTAGTTGAGGCCTTCCCATCAACTCACAGTATACAATTTAGAGGCTTTTCAGACACTACAATTATCTATTCAGACTATTCAAGTTTCAATATTTTTATCAGATTCATAACTCAGTAGTTATTTCATTATTAAAAACCTTATGGCATTTCAGGTATTCTTCCGCATTCATGATTATATTATTCAGTGCTCACAGTAGGTACCAGCTCATGGGTTAGCTTATTATCCCTCGGGATCATAAGCATCGTGTAACTACTAAGAGGTAGTCTCGGGTCTTTACATGTAACCTCAGTACCTATTATATCCCATTGTGTTCTGATAAATTCTTCATTAAATCCATTAATTCTAGGGCTTTTATCAACTGGTAACTCCTTTACCACTTTTACTATATCTATTGTTGTTATAGGTATTAGGAGCTCCTGTTACTGTTAAATAGTTAAGAAGGCCCCACCTCTAGCTATTGTAATGTCCATCCCTTGTAATGTATCAGTTGCCTGTCCAAGCAATGATCTAAAAAAGTTCACAAATTCTTGTTGGATGAGTTGTGGTCTGTCAACTTCACTCCCTGTTCAGTGGTGATTGAGGAAATCCTGTTCCTAGATTGTCTTGTCTTCATGTAGGAAAAAAAGTACTTTGAGTTTCTATCCCCCTACTAAATCCAGAATGCCTTTGATTTCTGCTTTATGATCCTCTCATTGACTGTCTCCCAGTATTCTATTTTGTCCAGTATTTGTCTCTCCTCAACAATGAGTTTTTATTTAAATAAGGCACTCGTCAACCCTTCTTGCACTTGGTTTAGTCTGGTCTTATACTCATCTACTCTTTTGTCCACAACAGTCATTTCCTTCTGTAACCCTTTGGCTTGATCAGCTATTTTGGATTACTTCCTCCATATACTATACATCTTGTAGCCTGGTAATTTTTGTTGCTATATTGATCTTGTCAGGGCTTTGAAAGCATCCTGTTACATCACTACATTCAGTAACCTAAAAGGTCTTCTCACCTACAGCACTGAGAAGCCAGTACTAAGAACTATAGGTTTGTGGTCAGGACATCCAAAGTCCTTATACTCAGCCTCTCTATGGTTGTACTGCATGAACCATAAGTTATTACCTAATGCCTAGTCAATATGACTATATATTCTTACCTGATGATCTCTCTTATTACACCAAGTGTATCTATGACAATAACTAGGTAAAGGTCCCATTCCAATATCATCCACACATTCTGAAAGTCTTCAAGTTCATGTGGGGTAACCGATTCACCATTTATCCTATCATCATGAAATAAGATGGCATTAAAGTCTCCCAGCACCACCCAGGGGTTTTGGCAAGCTGCTCCTATGTGTCTCAGATGATCCCATAAAGTTAGTCTTGTAGCAGGTGTGTTGAAACCATATACAAATGCCATCCAATATGTAAAAGTGGAGTTTTATCTTGGACTGCACATTCCACCAGCTGTGCTGAGGTTTCCAAGATGGTGACATCCAAATTCCCCTATTTCCAAAACACCTATATCCTTTAATTTTCTGTAGTAGGGTAGTCATCATACACCTTCCATTCCTAGCCAAATAAGTTTTGAATTTTTTTAGCATTTGTAGCTTATATTTTTGTCACTAAACAACCAATAACATCTACTTTATTTACTTGTAAGAAAAATTGTAGTTCCTTCTATTTAAAGGGCTTATTAAGGCCCCTTATGTTCCATGAGTTAAAGATTATGTACCTCCTGCCCGGTTAGGTTCTTTAGCCCTTTCATAAGGTACAGCTGGTTGGCCTTCCTCCTTTCTCTAAGAGTTCAAATATTGCATCACTCTTTTTGTGCTCATAGGACTCTTCTGATAAGCTTGTTGTAAAGTAGGAAATGAGCCATCACAATTCACCATAATTTCTTTTCCATTGTTTTATCGTCCTACTTCACCTTGAAGCTCATGAATCTATTTAATTGGGCCTTTCTGAGCCTAGTCTTTATTCATAGCTTTTAGGAGCTATGTTGGGATAACTTTCCTTCTTCTAGCTTTGGGTTGAGTCACAGCCTTCGATGGTTCAACCTCTTTGGTTACTTCTTTCCACTTGCCTATTGTGTGACCCATATGTATATAATACTGGCAGAATTCTGGTGCCCACTCAAATTCTATAGCCTATGAATGGATTATACCATCATACTTTTCAATATATATCTCCTCAGGTAACTCTTGTGTAATATCAACCTCAATAAGCATCTTGGCATATGAAACTCTTTCAATCTCCATAGTAAATCGATCAGCATATATAGGTTTCCCAATAAAACTTGTTATTTTACTGAGATTCTCTTCTGCCTAGTATTAAATTGGAAGCCCAAGGAGGATAACCCATAGCGACATAAATCGTAGCATCAAATCTTTAAATTAAAAGTCCTTCTCCTAATTCCATAACACCATAGGTTGATTATTATAGGTATACGGCCTATTTTGCAGAATTTCATTCTTGTTCGCCTGCTTATCAAATAAAAAGAAAAAATAGCCTTCATCATGGGAGTATACTCGTGGTGTAATGACAAAATTCCAGATGTTGTAAACAAACTTCAACATATCTTTAAAGCTTGGTGTTCCTCCAACCACACAACCTATTAATGTATTTTTACATTTACCACACTCGTCCTCTACCTCGGTATGGTTTATTTTCACTATTTTTCAACCGCCTTTAATTATTAGAGGTATGTAAGTGAGTTTCATACCTTCCTGTACTTGGCAATTACCAGTATGATTTGATTTGGTCTGCTTCAAATCCTCCTTTATAGGTGGTGTAGTTTGTAATGCAGCTGATAATGTAAGTTTCCAAGCTGCATTTGAGTATTCTGCCTCATTTTTCACCTATAGCATTTCCTCTTCCAGTTTCAAGTCTGTATTGGCCACTACTTCTTCATTGTTTCGGCTACTTTGTTTCATCGGAGCAAGGGTGTGTGGAATTTTAAAATCCGGTGTGATCATTTTTCATGTGGTTCCTACATTGCTTGCACTGGTGGTCGAGTAGCTGCCCGTCGTCTTGCCATTTCTGCTTGGTGCATGTTAGCAAATTGTTACTTAACATGCGCCAAGAGGTTTTGAATTAACGTGTGCCTCTCCTATCTAAACCTGTTTATTTCATATTTTAAAGTTCAATTAATAATGTTCTATTCAAGTGATTCCATGTCAAATCTTTAAGTTATAAGTTAAATCATGTGAATATATTGTTTTCTAAAGTTTAACTCATCCTCATGTTCAAGTTTATGTATTTCACTCAATTATTTAAATGTCTTATGTTTTGGGTCCTTGAACTGTGATTTCGTACCACTATTTTAAATGTTGTTATCGTATTTTGTGATCATTCAGTTTTGTAGGGTTATGAACACCTGTTACCTAAGTGTTTTACATAATTCCATTTTCAAGTAACAAATCTATCAGACCATAATTTTATCATCCGATTCAGATTATCATATTCATACTGCGCATTTATCAGTACAGTGCCTATAATGTTAAACCAATAATAATACTAGTGACATTCAGTTAAGAGTACCACTTAGCACCGAGTGAATGAAGGGATAGTAGCCCCCCCATTATTTAGGCATGAGTCATTAATAGCAGTTCCTAAGTTCAAGACTTATGACACCACCATAGATTATAAGGGGTCTACCATCAGTTAGGCATGACACCCTCATCCTTCGGTACATCAGTCTTGTGGATCTAAATCATCAGTTATGTATTGGTACCCTTAGCAAGGTACCAGGACCCTTTAAAATGGGGTTACAAGTTGGACCCCGATAGCTCAGATTGGGGCATATTAGTTGTATTTAGCCCCCATAGTCTCAGTGCAGTATTCAGAGTAGGTCAGTTCAGGTTTACATAACCAAGTGTACAAATATCAGTTATTCAGTTATACAAATCTCAGTTATCCAGTTATGCATATAATAGTGATTTAGTCATTCAGATTATAGATTATTTTAGTACATGTTTATGCTTGTTCATGTATTCTCAATTTTACATGTTCATGTTTTCATGCTCAGTATCTATACAAGACCCTCAGTTCAGTTTTATAGAATGTTTAGATTTATATGATATTTACATATAGTATTCATGTTTTATCGCTTCCCAACTTACAAAAATATTTTCATGATTTATAATTCTCACCATGACTTATGTCCTTAGTTTTCAAGAATGTTTTATGTATTTTCATATTTTAGTGCATATCTCCATATACTCAGTACATTTTGACGTACTGACCACACATATGCATTTGTGGCTACGTCCTTCAAAACATAGGTACCCAATGTAGTCCACACATCAGGGATAGACAGTTCTCAACATTCAACCAACAAGTGATGAATTCCCTATTTTGGTGACTCCATTTCATTACAATTCTTGTGTTGTATTTCTATTATCCATATGTATTGATTAGTGGTATTTGGAGGCATGTCCCAGCTACCTATAGTCAGTATAGTAGTAGCTCCATAGATAGTCAGTCAGAGTCATAATATGTAATTTTAGTTCTCTCTCTAGTTTTATCATATTGTAAACTTTATTAGTATTACATTTATTCAGACTATCTCGTGATCATGTTTCCTCTCAGAAAATCTAGTTTTACACTATTTAAATCAGTTGCTCAATCAATATGCTAGTTCATGGGTTAGCTTGGGATCACTTGTGGTTCCAAGCATCGTGTTACAACTAGGGGGTAGTATTAGGTCGTGACAAACTTAGTATCAGAGCACAAGGTTCAAGTGTCCTAGGGTGTCTCTAAAGCCGTGTCTAGTAGAGTCTTATGGAATAGTATGGAGATGTCTGTGCTTTTCTTTGAGAGGTTACAAGGCATTTAGGAAATATTTCCCTTTTTTCATATCTCAGATGGTGCTATAGAGATGTTCTTTAAGAAACTTACACAGATTCTTGCATTGCTCCATTCATGCCAACTCTACCTTATTTTCAAGGTAATAGAAATAGACAAGCTTAAATTTCTACTGATTGAGTTTTCTCAGATAGTTAAGGGATTACACAAGCTCAAAAGTATCCCACAGTGCCTTTATGTTCCAAAGTATGAAAGATTTCATTCATGATCCTAAAAAATCATGCATTAAGCTAAAGTTAGATATGCTTTCAATTCCCTTCTCAAAATCCTATGGTAGCATATGACCTAGATTTAAAAGCATGAACCTAGAAGTTTGGCAGTAGTAAAGTGGGGATAGTGTTTATATAGATTTAGTAGATCATGTATCCATGGGGCTAGTTGTATGAAAGGTGAACCTATAGGCTTGAAAAATAGTGTACGCAAGAATTTAAGTTTGTTGATTTGAAATTAAGTATGATGATATGGGTATGATTTATAGGTGTACCCAAGGTTATATGGGATTGTATTTTTTCTAAGTTTGTACAACATGTGTGCTTAGATAGTAGTCTTGTGTTGCTAAGTATGAATGAGGCTAGTTATGTAGTATATGATGTTCTTACCAGCTAAGTTATGGGTTCTATATTGTTGATGTTGGGTATGTTGGTGTAATGGTAATTCCCATGGTTTAGGGAAAAATTATAACTTTAGAGATGTGATATTAGTAGGATATGAAGGAAAAGAGGCAGATCATGTGTTTAGTAAGGCAGGTATGTGAAGGATGTAAGTATGTGATAATGATTGTTGAAGCTAAAGAAAGTTAAGGCTAATATATATTAAGGGATTACTTAAGAATGAAGTTAGTATAGTTCATTAAAAAGTTTGGGAATATACATGTTAAGTTTTAGAATCTAAGTTTGAATCTTGGATGATTAAACTAATAGGAACAAGAGTTGAAATTCTAGATGGTGTGAACTCAAGATATGGTGATACTCCTAAAAATTCTAAGTTAATAAGTGTTTAATTTTTTATATGATGACTATTGGTGCTATACAGAGTTAAGAGTTCTATCTCAGAAGAAAGTATTAGCAGTGGGTTTTACACTTTCAGGTATAGTCTTTTAGGGTGAGTTTATTATTTATGTGTATTGGAATGATGACTTTAATCTAAGGGGGAGATGATAGAACAAGTAATCAAGTCAGGCTCTCAAATTCTAGTTGTGATGCCAATGTGTAGTAGAACAACACTAGGGGAGGAAGATGCCTGACCCATTCTTATCTCAATGCAAAGTTTTGTACTTCAGTTATCACGACATCTACTCATGACTCACATGTCATCTCCATGATCATAGCTCATATCCATGCACTTTTCATAGAATCATGTATGCTTACAGTTTCTAGTATAAGGTGTTCTAGTTCACTCAGTAGTACAAATCAGATTCCATGAAATTATGAACTCAAAACTTAGGTCATGCAGCTCATGACTCATGTACTCATGCTTTATAGTATGTCCAGTTCCAGGTACTTATGGTACACCCTTAATGTCCAGTTAAATTTAGATTATGTTATGTATGTCCTCATATTAGATCTTTTTTATGAGTCTATGATGTTGATATTCTGTTTCTCTAGCCTCAATTAAGTGTCAAAATCATGCATAGTATTCTTTCATGCTTTAGGTCCTCATGTCTAACCTTTTAGTGACCTCTCTATGTGAAATGATAGTGGTGATAAGTAATCACCGAGATGGGAGAGAGTAAATATTCCTTGATAAAGGAAATATTATAGTATACTTGTTTTATTTAAGGATATAAGAGTGAAGGAATATTGAGGCAAAGCTTTTGGTATATGTCATGGTTAGTTGAGATTTCCATGTGTGTCTTCTTAAGAATAGTACAAAAAGTTGTTATTGATAGAGGTTTAGAGAATATGAGAAAGATTCTTTTATGGGTATTTTCCTAGAAGTTCGTATGTGGTTACAATGATAGGCTTGAATGTCATGTTGGTATATAAGTGAATGGGTGCATTATGCGCTAGTGAATTCCTATTAAGATATTGAATTTAGTTGTTGAAGTGGTAAGAAGAATTATTCATGATATAAGAAGTTGTGAAAATGCATATAGTATTGAATTTAGATTCAGACTAGAATTATGGTGTTATGTACAGTACCTTGTGAATTCGAGTTAGACTTGAACATAGTGGCAGTATGTAGCTCAACTTAGACTTTGGCTGTAGTTATATGTACCCATGCGAATATTTAAGGAGCGAGGTTAAGCTTGAATTGGGAAATTACATTTCCTAAGGCCTAATAATTCTATCCCAGCTTATGATTCATAGGCCTATGTTCCATGTTACAGAGTTATAGCTATATTAAGATTCCTTACTCAAATATCTCACTCAGATCATGCCCGAGATTCTTTGCTCCCTAACATTATTAGAACTTCTTAGAAAGAGTGTTGAAGAAATACTTTACTTGAGTATAAGCTTTCAGTATAATTCAGTTTGTATAGCCAGCAATTCAGTTTAGCAATAAAATAGATAAGCGCCTATGGTTTTCCATCTTTCTATCTAGTCTTACTATCTAAAGTTTCATGAGCATGGCTATTCAATGAGTTAATTCATTCACGTCTATGCGAATTGAAAATTCAATTCAGTCCAAGTATTATGCCAATGATTCAGATATTTAATCATGATTCAGTTCATAAGTGTTCAGTGACTGATTTCAGTTTTCTAAGTATTCCAGCTTAGATAGTGTAATACCCCTTGTACGACTTTGGTCTCATAATCTCATGATTAATGCTTACATAATGTACTTGGCAAAGCCATGAAGCCCTCTTCTTTTGATCCCTATATGTGTTTTGTTAAGGAATAATACCTAATGAGAAGTTACGTACTTTATTCCCTCCTTAATAATTTTTGGAATTTTATTACATCGGTTATTATTTTGTAGTTTTACATGTATGATCGTATCATGAATATTTATAGTGAGTTCTAAACTCTCAGGATGAATTATCTCCTTGCAGTCAATAGATTCAAGTCTGCTTAGAAATCAGTTTCATGATAAAAAGTTTTAATGTTTCAGTTTATCAGTATTTAGTATATGCTCTCAGTATCCTTATCTCAGATTAACCAGTTTCATTTGGGGATGAATGGTCCCATGGGGGAGATATTGTAATAATCCATAAGATTCTAAGCTTTGTTCAGCTTCTGGTTGCATGTTTAAGGGGTCCAAGGCTTAAAATTTTCACTAAGTGTTAAGGACTTAGTCATTTTCAAGACCCTAAGATTTTACAAATTTTATTTTTTGCCTTCCCAAACCCGAGACATCAGTTTTTGAGTAGAAACATATTTAGTGGTGTTAAAGGTATGTCTCGAAAGAGTTTTAGAATTTTCAAAATGGGATTAGGGCATGCTTGGACCACGGAGGCAGTGAGCCTCTGTGATAGGGCCGTATCGCGAAGGCTATTCCCCTGATATAGGGTTTGCACTGCGTAGGCTATCGTTCAATATAGGATCCACATTGTATAGGCTATTTCCCTAATATAGGGTCCATACTGCGTAGGCTATTCCCCAGAGATAGGGTATGCACCACGTAGGTTATTCTCCCGTAATTAGGTTTGTGATACTGAGGCGTTGTATTTCTAGCTTCATGATTGAAGAGGCCATAGGGTAATTTGGTCCTTTCCCCTAAATACCAGTTATCCAAAACACGACTTATAACACTCAAAAGGGCATTATTTGCCCATTATCCTCAAAACTACTCATATAGAAACCCTTTCTTTTCCTAAGAACGAGAACTCAAGCCTCTTTTCTGGAGAATTCAAGAGTTCAAGTTTTCAAGTTCAAGCATTCTTCAAGAATCTAACCATTGAGGTATGTAGGGTATTCATCAATGGGTTTCTTCCACCCATTGAGCCCAAAAAGACCTCTTTTTCATTTAAAGTATGAATTATATTCTATTTTATGAAATTATCCATGCAGCTTATGAACTTAATCTATGTATTTCTTAGTAACTTGAATTCAAGCCAGGTAAACATGTATTCCCATGTAAACTAGTTTATTTCATGCTTTACACTTCAATTATTTATGTTCTATTCAAGTGATTCCATGTCAAATCTTTGAGTTATAAGCTATATCATGTGAATATGTTGTTTTCTCAAGTTTAACTCATCCTCATGTTCAAGTTCATGTATTTCACTCAATTATTGAAATGCCTTATATTTTGGGTCCTTCAACTATGATTTCGTACCACTATTTTAAATGTTGTTATCGTATTTTGCGATCATTCAGTTCTGGGGGGTTATGAACACTCGCTACCTATGTGTTTTACATATTTTCATTTTCAAGTAATAAGTCAGTCAGACCATGATTTTATTATTGGATTCAGATTATCATGTTCATGTTGAGTATTTATCAATACAGTACCATATCATGTTAAACTAATAATAATTCTAGGGTCATTCTGTTGGGAATAACACTTAGCATCGAGTGAACGTAGGGATGACAGATCCCCCTCCAGTTAGGCATGAGTAGTTAGTAGTAGTCCCTAAGTTTTAGACCTATGATGCCACTGTAGATTATGAGGGGTCCCCCATCAGTTAGAGATGACAGACTCATCCTTCAGGACATCAGCCTTATGGATCCACATCGTCAGTCATATGTTGGTACCCTTCGTAAGATACCAGCACCCTTAAAACTAGGTTACAGGTTGGACGCAGATAGCTCAAATTGGGGCATGTCAGTTGTAGTTAGCTCCAGCTGTCTTAGTGCAGTATTAAGAGTAGTTCAATTCAGGTTTGCATGACCAAGTGTACAAATATCAGTTATTCAGTTATACATATCTCAGTTATCTAGTTATGCAGAAAATAGTAATTCAGCCATTCAGATTACATATTATTTTAGTACATGTTTATGCTTGGTCATGCATTCTTAATTTTACATGTTCATATTTTCATTCTCAGTATATATACATGACCCTCAGTTTAGTTTTATAGCATGTTCAGCTTTACATGAGATTTACATATAGTATTCATGTTTTACTGCATCCCAATTTACAAAATTATTTTTAGTTCATCATTTATAAATATCACCATGACTTACAGTTTTCACATCTAGCCAGGTTTTAAATGCATGTTTCAGTGAATAACTTATGTCCTTAGTATTAAAGCATGTTTTAAGTATTTATATGTTTTAGTGCATGTCTCCATATACTCAGTAAATTCCAACATACTAACCAAATATATACATTTGTGGCTATATCCTACATACTGTAGGTACCAAATGTATTCCACATATCAGGGACAGATAGTTCTCAGCATTCATCCAGCAGGTGATGAATTCCCTTATTACGGGGACTCTTGTCCATTACAGTTCATGTGTTGTATTTTAATTATCCATATGTATTTATTAGTGGTAGTTGGAGGCATATCCTAGATATTTATAGTCAATATAGTAAAGGCTTCTTAGATAGTCATTCAGAGTCATGATATATAATTTTAGTTCTCTCTTCAGTTTTATTATGTTGTAAGCTTTATCAATATTACATTTATTCAGACTTTTTGATGATCGTGTTTCCGCTCAGTAAATCTAGTTTTATATAATTTAAATCAGTTGCTCAAGAAGTATGCCAATTCATGGGGTAGCTTGAGATCACTTATGGTTCTAGCATCGTGTTACGACTAGGGGGTAGTTTTGGGTCATGAAAATAGCGCGCCACACTTATAAGGAAAAGGCTATGAGGCATTTAGGAATGTTTCCCTTTCTTGTTGTATATTTTTGAGTTATAGAGTTTATGGTCTATAATCCCCTCTAATATCCATTTGTTCGCCCTTCAAATCATGTTTTCCAGATGATTTACTATTTGTGGAAACCCGTTCCCATCGACCCTTCAGCTGGTGGTGCTTAGACTCTGCCATCTCAGGGAGATATCACTAATGTAGAGTTTCACCAGTCCATTTATCTATTAACTTAGTTGGTAATATCAGTCATGTCAGATGGGTTCTATTGGTATTATTAGGAGTTCATCCGAGGCCACTACAGTTTTACAGTTTATGAGGTTGAGTCCTCCTACTTTTTATGGTACTGGGGTTGAGCAGGATCCTTTAAGTTTTATTGATGAGATGGAGAAGATATTTTGGGTTATGCATGCTACTGAGTTTGAAGGTGTGGATTTCATTGCATATTAGTTGATGGATATAGCGTACCAATGATATGAAGAGTTGGAGCAACTTAGGGGAGATAATGTTGAGTCTGTCTTGTAAGATGATTTCTCTAGTAGTTTTCTTAGCCGCTTCTTTCCTCAAAAGTTGAGGGAAGATAAAGTAGAGGATTTTCTGAATTTGAAGCAAGGCAAGATGTCAGTGAAGGAGTATGCCTTAAAGTTCCACCAGCTATCACAGTATGCTCTTGAGCTAGTGTATAGCATGAGAGCTAAAATAAGGAAATTTGCTTCTAGTTTATCTCGTAATTTGATCTTGGAGAGTAAAGTTGCCTTATTGAATAAGGATATGGACATCTCTAGACTTATGGTGTATATGCATCAGGTTGAAGAGGAGAAGAAGAAGCTAGCAGATATAGGAGACAGGTAGAGTTAGAAGTTTTGGTATTCAGATCAAGGTGAAGGTTAGTTGCAGGATGGTAGAAATAGTGGTAAGTGTTTTAAGAAGAAGGGGGTAACTCTGGTTCTTATTTGATAGCTAGTGCTCCTTATCCTAAGCCATCTAAAGATCATCATTTTTATAGTGGTGATGGTTCTCGAGCACAGGGTGCCCAGTATCAAGTAGTAGGTCCCAGTCAGCTTTGATATATCCTCTTTGTAGATTTTATGGTCGGGTGGCATCGTGGTTTTTGTGATGAGGGGAGAAATACTATCTCCGTCCTATTTTATGTGTCGTTATTTGGCCGGGCATGGAGTTTAAGAAATAAGTAATGACTTCGTAAAGTTTACAAAATTGCCCCTCTTCAAGTTATTTTAATATTTACTTTTTAGTTGTTTTTTCTTAATAAGTGGGACCCACTAAGGATAAATAGGAATGATGTCATTAAATAGTTACCAAATAAGGAAATGTGATATTCTTTTTGGGATGGACCAAAAAGGAAATGGTGACATATAAAATAGGATAGAGGGAGTAGGTATTTTTGTTGTGGTTAGATTGGGCATCCATAGAGGGATTTTCCTTCGAAGGTTTTTTCTAGGGCTAATAAATTTCTTGTTGCCTCTTCATCAGCTCCTACACTGAAAGGTGCCACTTCTAGTATCGGCACGAGTCAAAATCGCTTGTATGCTCTAACTACTCATCAGGAATCTAAGGCATCACCTGATGTCATCACTAGTATACTAAAACTCTTTTCTCATAATGTGTATTATTTACTTGATTCGGGGTCAAATTTTTATTATTTGACCCCATTTGTGGCTATACATTTTGGTTTTGGTGTATTTCAGATCCTTTCTATGTTTCCACCCCGATGGGTGACTCAATGGTTTCCTGAAAAGTCTATAAGAGTTGTGTGGTATCTATTTGTGGTAGGGAAACTTTGGTGGATATTTTTAAGCCAGACATGCTAGATTTTGATGCCATCTTGGGGATGGATTGGTTGCATTTGTTTATGCCTCTTTAGATTGCCAGACCTGTAAGGTTATCTTTAAATTCCCTAATGAGCCAGTTATTGAGTAGGAAAGGAGTTCCTTAGTACCTAAAGGGAGGATTATATCATACCTTAGAGCCTAAAAATTGATTTCCAAAGGGTGCCTTTATCATTTGATCCGGGTTATAGATTCTAACTCGAAAGGTCCTTCTTTGAAATTCATTCCCAAGGTTAGTGAATTTCTTAAGGCCTTCCTGATGATTTTCCTGGTGTTCCTCCCGATAGGAAAAGTGATTTTGTTCTGTACACTCATCCAATCTCTATCCCTCCTTATAGAATAGCTCCGGCTGATTTAAAGGAGCTTAAAGAGAAGTTGAAAGATCTTCTTGACAAGGATTTTATCTACCCTAGTGTGCATCTGTGGGGTGCTCTTGTTCTCTTTGTATGTAAGAAGAATGGTTCCCTTTGGATGTGTCTTGATTACCGTTAGTTGAATAAGGTGACAATAAATAATAAGTACCCTCTTCCTAGGATTAATGATTTATTTGACCAGCTTCAGGGTACTAAGTGTTTCTCTAAGATTGACCTCTATTTGGGTTACCATCAATTAAAGATTAGGGAGAAGGACATCCCTAAGAATGCCTTTCGTACTCAGTATGGACATTTTGAGTTCTTTGTTATATTTTTTGCATTGACCAATGCCCCGGTGGCATTTATGGATATCATGACTCAAGTATTTTATTTCTTAAAAAAAATTTCATGATTGTATTTATAAAAAACATTCTGGTATACTCAAAGAGAGGGGTGGATCATGCCAATCACCTCTGTATATTGTTGCAGACCCTAAAAGATCAATAATTATAAGCTAAGTTTTCTAAGTGTGAATTCTGGTTGAATGTTGTTACTTTTTTGGGTCATATTATCTCTAGTAAAGGAATCATAATGGATCCACAAAAGGTTGCAGTGGTTAAAAAATGGCCTAGACACATGACTCTAATTGATATTCGAAGCTTTTTGGGTTTAGCGGGTTATTATAAGAGGTTTACAGAGAGATTTTCATAGATTGTTGAACCTTTGACTAGGTTGACTCAGAAAATGGTAAAGTTTCTCTGGTCCAATGCTTGTGAAGAGAGTTTTGTGAAGATAAAAGATAAATTGTCTTCTGGTCAGGTTTTGACCCTGCCCAAGGGTAGTGATGGATTTATGGTTTATTGTGATGTGTCCTGTGTAGGACTCAGTTCTGTATTGATGCAGCATAGCAAGGTGGTAGCATACGCTTCTAGACAGTTGAAAGTACATAAGAGGAATTATCCAACTCATAATTTGGAGTTGTTATCTATGGTATTTGCGTTGAAGATTTGGCGGCATTATCTATATGGGGTTTATGTTGACATTTTTTCTGATTATAAGAGCCTGCAATATGTTTTTACCCAGAAAGAGTTGAATCTCAAGAAAAGGAGATGGCTTGAGTTATTAAAGATTATGACATGAGTCTCCACTATCACCCAGGTAAATCTAACATGGTTGTTGATGCTCTTAGTAGGTTATTAATGGGGAGCTTATCCTATATGGATGAGAAGAAGTGGTACTTGGCAAAGGATATTCACCATTTGGCTAATCTTAGAGTTCGTCTCCTAGATTCTGAGGATAGTGGTCTTTTCATGATAAAGGTAGGGAAGTCGTCTCTTGGTGTTGAGGTAAAGAAGAAGCAGGTGTTAGATCCTGTCTTGATAAGAATTAAGGAAGATATAAGTAAGCAGAGGGTGATGGCTTTTGCGATTGGTAGTGATGGTATCTTGAGATACCAAGGGAGGTTGTGTGTTCCTGATGTGGATGGGCTAGGAGGGAGAATTTTGGCAGAAGCTCATGGGATGCGAGGAAGAATTTTGGGTGAAGCTCATGAGTCATGTTATTCAGTTCATCCTGGTTTAGCAAAGAATGTATCATCATCTTAAGGAGATTTATTGTTGGAATAACATAAAGACGGATATGGCAAATTTTGTGGCTAAGTGCATGGTGTGTCAACAAGTAAAGGCGAAACATTTCAGACCTGGTAGATTATCTCAAGAGATTTCTACCTGTATGGAAATAAGAAGTGATAAATATGGATTTTGTTACAAGTCTCTCACAATCTTAAAACCAGATTGATTTTATTTGGGTCATAGTGGATAGGATGACTAAGTCAGCTCACTTCTTTCTAGTAAGGACTAATTATTCTATTGAAGATTATGCAAGGTTGTATGGTCAAGAAGTTATGAAGTTGCATGGTACTCCTATTTTCATTATTTCATATTGTGGTACTCAGTTCTCATCTAATTTTTGGTGGTCGTTTTTGTGAGGGTTGGGGACTAAGGTGACCCTTAGTACTGCTTTCCACTCGCAGACGGATGGACAGGCGGAAAGGACCATTCAAACTTTAGAGGATATGCTTTGGGCTTGTGTGATTGATTTTGGTAGTGTTGGGTTAGCTATTTTTCTCTTGTGCAGTTTGCATATAATAATAGTTATCACTCTAGCATTAGTATGGCTCCATTTGAAGCTTTATATGGTAGGAGGTGTAGTCTCCTATTAGGTGGTTTAAAGATAGTAAGGCAAGGTTATTCGATCCTGATTCAGTTTATCAAGCTATGGAAAAAGTGAAGGTGATTAGGGATAGGCTTAAGACTGCCCAAAGTCACTAAAAGTCCTATGCAAATATAAGGCAAAGAAAGTTAGAGTTTGATGTGGGTGCTTGGGTGTTCTTGAAGGTGTCTCCCATAAAGGGGGTGATGCATTTTAGGAAGAAAAAGAATCTTAGCCCCCGTTACATTGGTCCTTATTTGATTCTGAGGAGAGTGGGAAATGTTGCATATGAGTTAGAATTGACTACAAGTTTGGGTTCTATTCACCATGTGTTGCATGTGTCTATATAGAGTAAATATGTGGGTGATCCTTCCTTGGTGGTGCCTATTGAGAATGTTGTTGTCTTCGATTCGCTATCTTACGAAGATGGCCCAGTGTATATCTTAGATAGACAATTTCATAGATTGTAGACTAAATATATATCATTGGTAAAGGTCATTTGGAGGAACCATAAAGTGGAAGAAGCCACTTTGGAAGTGGAAGAGGATATGAAGGCTAAGTATCCATTTCTTTTCCATGCGACTGATGAAAAAGCTTGAGGTATGGATTCTGTTCTTCTTTGTTATTATTCGGGTTTATCTTCCGAGTTCTAGTGTGTTTTTATCATTCTCGTATGAAACATTCCATAGTTCATCATTCAAGGATGAATGATCCTGGGGAAGGATAATGTAACATCCTCAAAATTTTAGGCATTTTATTTTTGGCCTTCCCATACATGAAATATTAGATTTTTGACTCAAATTATGTTCGGGGATGTTAAAAGGGTAACCCAAAAGAATTTTGGAGTTTTTGGATGGGTTTCGGGGCAATTTTGGGTCATGGAGATAGTGATCCTCCGTGATAGACCCACATCACAGAGGTTAGGTGTCCACGTTAGGGTCTGCGGTAAGGAGGCTAGCCTTTGCGATGAGGTCCGCACCATGGACCTGTGTTATTTTTGAGTTATCTTGTTTTTAAAAGGAATGAGGGGTAGTAAGGTCCTTTCATTCATACATGACTTTTTAAACATCATTAGGGCCTATTTCCATCATTTTTCATCCTACGAAGTTCATTCATATTACTCTCAACCACTCTCTCTCAAAATCCTCCTTTCAAGTCAATACTAGGGCCCAAAAGGTGATCATCTAGGGACCAAAGGGTGTTGCTTTCTACCAATTGTCTTTTGTTAAAAGCATGTACCTCTTTCCCTATACTTATACTTTTCTTAATAGCATAAATTGATTATTAATGTATGGTTTTGATGTAGGTTTTAACATAGTTGAGGGCTTTTGACATGATTGATCATTTAATTGATTTTCCAATGTTATTTATGCAATATTCTTGCTTTATTAATAATTTTGAACATTATAGGTTGCATAAAAATGGTGAGTAAACTGAGGGGTCTTGGTTAACCCCTAATTTGATGAATTTCCCTTGATTATGGTTTTAGAAATTGTATACCCTCAACATCTTTGTGAAATTGCTAATTCAAATGGTTTTCTGTCACAAAGTTGGTTTACCCACTAGTAATAATGCATTTACATGAAAAGGATAATGAAGTATGCATGTTTTCCATAATCAATCATTTGGGACTCGAACCCATTTAGTCAACCGAACCCACAAGGTTCCAATCCCACCATTAATACATGGCCACCAAGGCCTTTCAAGGAAAACATGCACACTTAAAGGGCAACCCTGTGCACTAAAGTTACTGCTATGTGTGGTGTCCGGGAAAGGACCCTACCACAAGGGTGTACCGTATGCAGCCTTACCTTGACATGGCATGATGATATTATCCTGCAAGTTAGGTTGGTATGACGATACCAATGAGATGCATTGGAGAGTACTTGGTTTAATAAAATGGGAATATATGTTAAATGTTCTAATTAGGCTTAAAAGAGGGTTGTGTAGCTAACCATGGAAAGTGGAGGTCCTGGAGGGACCGACATTAGGAACCACTTTAGCCAGTGTGGGGGTCGTTATGGCTTGAGGGTTTAAGTCCTCTTGCTTATCACTAGGTGGTTCGAGTCCACCTTATCTTTATTATTATGATTAGAGGGTTCGAGTCCCTCATATCACATTTCATGATCAGGTACTTAAGTCCCCTTAGTATTTGATTTGAGGTTTCGAGTCCCTCATGCATATATATATGATATTTCTCCAGTTTTTGTGGCACACGCATTGGGGCCCGACTAGGGGGAGCTGGGGCCCATATAGCCCTTGGGTACTATTATTATGATGATTAATCTATACATTCTAGGTTAAGATTTTAAATATTCATGCTAAGCCCTGTTCACTACCCAAATATGTGATATATATGTATGTATTTGCATTTGATGATATGCATGGGATTTTACTAGTTTGGAATTATTATCCATGGAATTATTTATTCCCTTATCCCTGAATTACATTATAGCACTCCAACCGCTAACCGTCTTCAGACGTTGTATGCCCACGCGATGCAGAATATGGCCATACTTCTACTCCTCTTACATACTGACTAGGATTCGGGAGAAGTTTGTGAGTTGACACCGAAGTGGTGAGCTTTCATACATCAGAAGTCTATATTTCATGTTTGGTCTCTTATGTCTGAGACTTGTTTAGACTTGTGTTTTGGATATAGTCGGGGGCATGTCCCGACACTTTATTGGTATTCGATTTTTTTAGAGGATTTTTTGGATACTATGGACATGGGTATAGTGGTTGTCTTTTGGAATTGTTTTTTATACTATGGATGGTTTCAGATATTGATTTTATATAGACTTTTGAGTTTATCTTTCATGATTTTCTTTATGTTGGTATTCATCCGCTGCTAGATATTCGTGGTTATATTGGAATAGGCTCAGGAAGCGGTCTCCAGTCCTCAGTGGACTTGAGATGCTCGTCACAACCAGGCCCTGGATTGGGTCACGACACAATATCATAACTAAGGCAACCTTCTCTTGGTGTAAGCAACTAAGACCATTTCACCTTAATCATGATTAACTAGAGCATTTTAATTAATTTTAGAGAAAACCAAGGCATTCTCATGCTAAACATGAGTAATAAAGTCTAATGCACTAAGGTTCAAGGTAACAAGCTAAGTATTTCAACTCTATGATTCTAATTTAGCCTACACAATCCAACTAAACCCAAGTCTTGAATTTCATCAATCCAACACCTAAAACCCATCCTAAATCTAACACAATATCATAGGAATACTATAACAAAGCCCAATCTAATGTGTAATGCCCCAGGTTTTCGATCTTGAAAAACTTTTCGAGTTCTGAGTTTTCTGCCCTAAGAACAACTCATCTGACAAATCATAATGTGTCTTGATGGGTCAGGTGACCCTAGCTGTAAGGTGTTCATTGAATGGAGCTTGAGTTGCTGTCTTGGGTATAACTTGGGGACATGAGTCATAAAGACTCATAACTAGCCATTGGGATAAAATCATAACCAAATCAAAAATTTAGTAGCTAAGTTCTACTCCGAGTACAAGTGACTCACTATGAACTATAAGGACTTGTTACGAGTCATTGAGGACAAATCGTAGGATGTCCACTATTTACCCAATTAAGTTATGTCTTAACTACAACTAGATCCTATGATTCATAGGGTCTCATTAAGAGTGGTATTAGTTGAGTCGTGGGGTCAATAGTGGGTGGGGGTCCTAGAGACTGTCTTTGTTACAACTCGTGGTGATGAGTCATAAGGAGTGTCTATGAGTCACTGGTTGACCCGTAGTCAATGCCGACACTTTTTCAGCTTTCAAGTTAAGGGCATTCTAGACATTTCCCCTCTTACCCAAATTAAAACCCACATCTTATAAACCCTTTAGAGTGTCATTAACACTCAGAAACAAACCTATGTAACTTCTCAAACACTCCAAAAGGCTCTCTGAATTCCCTCAAGCAAGTCAAGCTAGGTTTTCATCAAGTTGGTCATATAGGGGCTCAAGGGTCGATTTCTCTCTAAAT
Organism: Capsicum annuum; assembly: GCF_002878395.1. Classification (NCBI taxonomy): domain Eukaryota; kingdom Viridiplantae; phylum Streptophyta; class Magnoliopsida; order Solanales; family Solanaceae; genus Capsicum; species Capsicum annuum. Next base: position 175,743,598 of record NC_061117.1, on the reverse strand, counting down.
TTCTTGGTGTTTAAGGCATATTACTCTTCCTTCATTGTTAATTTTTTGAAAGCATGTACCTTTTTCCTTGAATTTATAATTTCATTAATGTCATAAATTGATATTAAATTTATAGTTTTGATGTGGGTTTTGGTTTAGTTGAGGACATTGGACATGATTGGTCTTTAACTTGACTTTCCATGGTTTAATATGAAACAGTCATAATTTATTATTGTTTATTAATATGGTGGGGTGCATGGGAATGGTAAATTGAATTTCGGGGTACCATGGATTCCCCAATTACTTGATTTTGGTCTTGGAAAGTGTATGCCCTCAAACTATTTGTGAAATTACCATTGAATATAATTTTGTCATATAGTTCGACTATTCTTGAATCTTTGCATTGCATAAATGGTTAAAGGAGCACGAATTGGATTTGGTTGGTCATATGGCTTTGTAAAGGCCTTAGTGTCCATGGTTTGATTATAGATGTTTTTGGTTTAATTGGAAATGGTGGAGTCTAATTTGGTTTAATGGTTTATTTGGCATAAGGTAATAGACTTGCAAGCTCTAATTTTGGTATGACAATACCAATGGTTAATTCCTAATTAAAAGAATCCTTGGTAATTGGTTGGGAATATGTAAATGGTTTTAATATGGGATTAAAGGGGGTTATATAGCAAAGTCATGGAAGGTGGAGGTCCTGGGGAGACCAATACTAAAAACTTATGTTTGCTGATGTGAATTTTGGTCATTGTGATTGTGTGCATGATATCACACTTTATATTTTGGGGAATGTACTAGTCATCTAAGGTTTTCTTCGGTCATGCATCTAACACGCACTGGGACCCTTTCAACAAGGGAATCTGAACCCATATAGCCCGTGGGTGCCTTTAGGACGGCAAAGCTGCACAGTTCAGGTTAAGGTTCTAAAGTGCATGTTAAGCCTTGTTACCTATCCCAGCATGTAATATATATATATATATATATATATATATACACGTATTTGATTATGTGCATTTGTTTGGAACGATTTTGAACTATTGACTATGTCATTATGTTATCCTTATCCTTGAGTTTTAGCTAGTGCTCCAATCACTATCTATTTTCGGACACTGTATCCCCAAGTGATGCAGGAATTGGTCGTACTTCTACTTCTCCTGCTTAGTGATTAGGATTCGGTATCGGCTTGTGAGTTGACATTGAAATAGTGAGCTTCCATACATTGGAAGTCTATATTTCATATTTTGCTCTCTTATGTCTCAGACTGTTTAGACTTGTTTTGGCTATAGTTGGGGTAATGTATCGACACTTTAGTGATATTTAATTTTGGTACTTTGTTTAGAAGGCTTTGTTTGGACTACTGTGGCTATTAGGCGGTGTTGGTCCATTGGTTAGTCGTTCATCAGTCGTCAGTTATAGACCTGCATTATATTTTTCTGAAGCAATGCATGCTATTTTGTTATATGTTCGGAATTAATCTGGCATCAGGGTGTGTTTGGTTTGGTTTGGTTAGGTGTAGGATATGATCTCCGATCCACGTAGGACTTGAGGTACCCATCACGGCTAGGCCCTGGTTCTGGTCATGACACAAGGGACAAACCTAGCCTACCTTAATGCCAAAGAAAGCTCATGAACTGCTAAAACTTTGCTTTTTCCTTCTGAGAAGCCTTTTCAAGATTCCAAGCTATCAAAAAACATATTCTACTCATCAATATGAGAATATCGATGCCCATATTGCACTGTTGTGATTCGGATCCAAAAATTATGCCAAAAACCCCATATGGGTCCCACTCACAGAAAATATCATTTTCAAGATCAATCCAACATGATATCAAGCTCAAAAATAGGTAAAACCCAAGGAAATTTTGGGATAAAATCGAGCCCTAAAGGATATGAGGCTTCGGTCAAATAATCAAGAAATTTAAGCATGAATTTGAAGGATTCATACCTTAAATCCGAAGATATTCATGAAAATATACGTTAATTGAGCTCCCAAGCCACCCCCAAGACTAAATTTAAAGTTATCACACTCTTTAGGGTTTTTGCTCTCAAGAGAATGGGTGGAACTGGCAAATTCGTAACCTAATGGGTGTATTTATACCGTGTTCAAGTATTCAGATGTTACAACCGCACAAACAGGTGTGTAATGGCACAATCTGACTACAGAAGTAGGTATGTAGATCGCCATACTTCTTAGTGCAACTGCACTACCCTCTGTACATCATGTGAGATCACTGGCCACATCAGATAACAGCTGAAACTTGGACTTTTTCCAAGTTTTCGCTACGATCTCGAGATTTATTCAGAATCTGATCTACGCAAATGAACTATGTAACCACACTAAATTCAACTTTTCAAATGTAATGGAAAAGTTGGATTTTCCATCCGAGGTTGTTTTGATCAATTATGGGTCCCACATCCATATTTCTATTTTTTTAATTTTTTAACCAATAGGTCGAAATGAGCTCAAGTGCATCTAGACCCAAACTAAAGGTCTACCGAGTCTAAAATCAATATTCCAAAGCTATTGATATAGTCAAAATTTTCATCCAAGATTGTTTTACTGAATTTGTCGCTCGGTCACCATTTAGAACGAACGAACACTTCAAAACAGAGAATTGGCTCTAAAAATCAATCAAATTGCCCGGTAATCAAACTATCAGTCCCAGCAAGTCATAAATAACTTGGAGCAGCTATGTAAAATCTCTAATGGTGAAAGTAAGCGGATATAGAAAATGACCTGAAGGGTCATTATAGTAAATTGTAAATCAAATAATTATCAATATAATTTTATATAGAAAAAATAGAACTTTAACACAATTTTCACTTATTTGATTTTAATATTATATTTTTTCGAGGATAACATCAAAAGTGAAGACATTATAACGATGGTACGTACCATGTGTTTTACACTACTTTAATATTTTAAATTTTGTGTAGAATATGGCGTTTTAACCTTAAATTTTATTCATTTTAGAGTATTGAGACATAGAAAATGCTACTTATGAATGTGAACATTGTGGGGCATATTTTTTATATGAAGAAAGAATCAAAATATTATTATAAATCTAAAATATTAGTGTTTAGTTTGTGTTGTAAACATGGAAAGATCAAGCTTCCGGATTCAAAGGAGCCTCCTCCAACTGTAAAACAATTGTTGTTTGGATCAAGTTAGAAGAAATAACTAATTTAATCTTATTATTGTGATGTAATCTGCACTTGATATAGATGTTCTTCATTTTTCAACTCTTATATTTTATAGGTCCTTAAAGTGATCATTTTCGAGAAAATAGCAAAACTTATAATTCTATGTATATCAATGGGAAAAAAGTTGATGTCTCTCTATATCAATAACGTAGTCCAAGAACATTCAAATTGTTTGGCTACAATTATCATCAACTTGAAAGTTTATTGCCTCCTACAAGGTCCAACCAAAAATTTATGCAATTGTATTTTTACGATATAGAAAATGAAGTCAAAAATAAAATTCATGCTGTGAGGTAAGCATTGTACCTAATATTATATACATATCAAAGTATATTACAGAAAATTAAGTAGCAAAATTCATATAATTGTTGCTTTTTGCGGTCATGGTCAAAACATAAACAAACTTCACACTAAGATTGTTGGTGATTTGAAGTAAATGCTAGATGGACACAATGTTTTGGCCAAGACATTTAGAATGGTAAAATATCAATTTTAAGAAGATAGAACATCCAGTGTTAGACTCAGATTGATAGAAAAAAGAACCACTGATGGAAGAAGATGCAATTTACTGAAGATTTCAGAGGTAGTTGCTTTAGTGGTAGGAGATTTTGAACTATCTAGATGTGATAGAGATATCATAATTGAAACACAGTCTAGTCAATTGTATAAGATAAATGAGTTGAACATTGTCTATTTAGGTGTACAGTATCCTTTGTTTTTTTCATATGGTGAAGATGGTTATAGACAGGACATTTTTTTAAATAGGGATGGAGGTGGAGATCATGAATTAGTTGGACAAAGAAAACGTGTGTGTTCAAGAGTTTTTTTCTTACAAAATTAAAGATAGGAAGAATAAAGCACCAACAATAGTGTATGTAAGAAGATTATTTTAATAATTCTTAGTTGATGCATATACAATGATTGAATCAAGTCAATTGAAATATATTAGGACTCATCAAAAACAACTGAGAGTTTTATATACAATAACTGAACCAACTCAATTGAAGTATATTAAGGAGTTATCAGAAACAATTGAGAGTTGCATTGTATAATATGTTACAAGAAGCTATTTTTTATGGAGAAACAAATCCTTTGTTTCAAGGGAAAAGAGTTGTTCTACCGTCAACCTTCATGAAAGATACACGATACATGATTCAAAACCATCAAGATGCTATGAAAAAATACAAATGGGTTGGATATTCTGATCTTTTAATCAATGTTTACTTGCAATTAAAAGTGGCCTGACATTCAAAGATTTGAAACAAGTAAAGGCTTAAATCTCAAGGATCGTCCAGACATCTTAAGCAAAATTTTCAAAATTAAATTGGATCGTTTGATAAGGAATTTTTGAGGGAATAAAGTTTTTTGAAGAAGCAAAATCGGCTATACATATAGTTTTTCAAATAATCATTTTAACATTATTTATGCTTTTGCATGAGAATTTTTTACTGTATGTTGAAATTCTTTCTTTATTCCATAAATTTTTTTAAATTTTTTCTGTAGTGATTCATATAAATAAGTTTCAAAAATGAGGATTGTCGCATGCTCATATATTGTTGTTTCTGCACAAGCATAACAAATATTCAACTATCATAGAAATTAATAGAATAGTTACAGCAAAAATATCAGATAAAGTAGTTGATCCTCATTATTACAAGGTCATGAAAAGGTTCATGATGCTTCACACATGTGGTGCTGCTAGAAAATCTTCACCTTGCATGCAGAATAGAAAATGTACAAAGCACTTCCCTAAGAAGTTTGTAGATTCAACCACAATTGATGAAGATGGTATCCTATTTATAGAAGAAGTAATAATGAAAGAACTATGCAGAAGGATGATATTAACTTGGACAATAGGTTTGTCATGCTGCATAATTATTTTTATAAATGTGAAATGGTGCAATCAGTCGAAATCCATCAAGTACTTATTTATGTATGTTAATAAAAAGTGTGATCGTGACATTACTATTTTTTTGAAGTGTGCATAAGAAGAGTTCATAAGATGTTAATGAAATTAATATGTATTATGATTGGCGATACATATCACCTTGTGAAACTGCTTAAATGATATTCGAATTTTCTATTCACCATAGACAAACTTCGATAGAGAAACTGTCATTTCATCTTTCAAATGAACAAAATGTCATATTCTGTGGAGATGATTTAATTAATGGTGTTGTCAATAGACCTAGTGTAAGGTGATAAATATTTTTAAGTTGATTTGAGACAAATAAAAGATTTTCTAAAATAAGACAACTAACTTATGCAGAATTTTCTATTAAGATTGTGTGAAAATTAAATTCTAAATGATGACAAAAAAGAAAAACTATTGCATTTAAGATTAGTGGGATTTTCTTTATTTCCCCTAGATCTAGTGAGTCAGACCACCTCAGATTATTGTTGAATGTTATTAAGGGTTCAAAATATTATAAGGATCTTGAGTTTATCAACAATCATGATCATACCACTTTTAGATATACATGTTATGCACTTGACTTATTGGATGATGACAAAGAATATGTGAATGTCATTGTAATACCCTGTAAAAGTCTTAGCTCATTTAGGCTCTCAAATGCATGTTTAAGGGGTCCCAAACTTGAAAATTTCACTAAGTGTTGGGACTTAGTCATTTCCAAGACCCTAAACTTTGATGATTTTATTTTTTACCTTCCCGACCTCGGGGCACCAATTTTTGAGTTGATTCATGATCGAGGTAGTTAAAAATACATCTTGAGAGAGTTTTAGAATTTGTAGATGAGTATAAGGGCATGTTTGGATCACCAAAATAGTGCCAACATCGGGATTAACCCACACCGCCCAATTCAATCCGGTGCTCCAGAGCCCGCACCGCCCACTCCAGTCCGGTGCTCTAAAGCCCGTGTTGCCCCCTCATATTTTTGTCCAACTTTTGTTCCTCATCATTTAAGGGAATTTAGGTCATTTCCCCTTCACCCAACTCATTCATAACACAAAATTAAGGTTCCCAAAAAGCATTATTTTCTCTTTTAATCATAAATTCTCTCAAAAGAAGCTTCTCTTTCCTCAAGAACAAACCCTAAATCTTTCATAAGTAATCAAGGAATTCAAGATTCAAACCTTAAGAAATTTCCAAGAATCTTCATGAATTCATCCAGTGAGGTATGTGTGATGTTCATCCATGGGTTTCTTTCACCCATGGAGTCCAAGAATCCCTTTTTGGTTTTAAATTATGAGTTTTCATGTTTAAGTTTAAATATCTCCATGAATCTCTTGTTAATTTAATTAAAAGTTATGCTTATAAGTGTTTTACAAGTGGAATGATCCATTACATTGTTTTAAATATTGTAATCTTTACGTTAAATCCCTAAGTTGTGATTTTCGTCTTATAATTATGTTATTCTCGCATGATTTACCCATTCCCATGCTTAAGTTCATAACTCTCATGTGTTTGATGAAATGACTAAGTGTTGGATTTTGAACAATGATCCCCTACTATAGTTTTAAAGCTTTTATATGGCATTATTGTTAATTTCATTCAGTGTTGGTGGGTTATGATCACCCGATACCTAGGTGATTTACATAAATTCAGCTTTTCAAGTATACAGATAGTTAATCCATGAATCTTATCAGCATACATAGATATTCATATTCATGATGAGCACTATCATTGATATAATAATATTCAGTTGAGTTTAGTTCAGTCCAGTACTAGTGTCAGTTTAGTTGGGAGTAGGATTTAGCACCGAGCAAACCTAGGGATGGGGGCTCACCCGCCAGTTAAGACTAAGTCTTAGTAGCAGTCCCTAAGTTCCAGAACTACGTAGCCAATGTAGGATTATGAGATATCACCCTTCAGTTTAGGACTAACACTCTCTTAGAAGTCACCCGCCAGTTTAGGACTGACTCCCTAGTCCTTTAAGACATCAAATTAGTGGATCCAAACAGTCAGTGTTAGTACCCATAGCATACTGTTTGGACCCATAGCACATACTGGAACCCTTCCAACTAGGGTTACATGTTAGACCCCAATTAACTCAGATTGGGGCAAGTCGGTTAGATGATACCTCCCACAGTCTTAGTATAGTATTTCAGTGTATTGTTAGTCCAGGTTTGATTGACCAAGTGTACAAACTTTTAGTTATTCAGTTATATAGTTTACAGTCTTTCAAATTTCAGACTTATTTTAGATTACAGATTTATGCTTGGTCTTGCATTCTCAGATATTACAGTTTTCATGCATTCATGTTCAGTTATCGCATTTTATTCAGTTAGTCCTTATTTCATATGCACAGTACCCCATGTATGTTAGCCTAACCTTATCCCATATACCAGTACATTGAAAGTAGTAACCGCATACTCCTTTTTACGTTATGATGTCTTATATCATAGGTTCAGATGCACAGCTTCCCAACCACAGTTAGATAGCTCGGCATAATCCAATAGTTGTAGTAGTGAGTCCTCATCCATCGAGAAGATATTATGTTTATTCAGTTATTTCAGTATTTTATTTTATTCAGTCAGTCGGGGTTAGTTGGGGATCTTTTCCATTAGCTCCTTAGTTAGTTTAAAGGCTTTTAGACATTCAGACAGTTAGTTATAAAGTCAGTCAGTCACTTTTAGTTTTTATCAGATATTTCATACTTATGATTGATTTGGTAGTTCAGTAGTCAGATTTATATTTCCTTCTCAGTTTATCTTTTGCACAAATGTTATGTTCATAATTATTCAATGCTTACAGTAGGAATAATAGTTGGGATAGAGCACTAGGATCTAAGTCACAGGGTAGCATGAACAGTGGTCATACCTATTCGTTTTGCAAAAAATATGGCAAAAATCATCAGGGCGTGTGTAAGGCTAGTAGTGATGTATGTTTTGGGTATTGCAAGACAGGCCACAGGATCAGAGAGTGTCCAGTAGTTTCTCAGAGGGGAAAGGATTTGCGGCAACAGGGCTAGTCCAATCTGTCATCAGCTCCAGCTGGTCGACCAACTCAGCAGTGCCACTTCCAGTGCCACCAATGGTTCATGCCAAAATAGATTATATGCACTCTAGCCTGACAAGATTAGAAAAGTTCTCCTAGAATAGTTACAAGTATGTTACAGGTTTTTCATCTTCATGTTTATGCATTATTAGACCCTAAAGCTTCACTTTCTTTTGTGAGTCCTTATATAGCCATCAACTTTGGTGTCAGTCATGAAAAATTAGTAGAACCTTTCTTACTATCTACTCCCATAAGTGTCTATTATATCCAGGCAAGTATACAGGAAATGCCCGGTCATAGTATCCCAGAAAGTCACCTCAGTTGACCTCGTAGAGTTAGAGATGATTGAATTTGACGTCATTCTCAATATCGATTGGCTCCACTCATGTTATGACTTAGTTGAATGCAGAAATAGAGTCATTTAGTTTCAGTTTCCCAATGAACCAGTTATTGAATAGAGAGGTAGTACTTCAGCACATAAGGGTCATATTATTTCATATCTTAGAGCAAAAAGAATGGTTTCTAAGGGGTGTGTTTATCATCTTATTCGAGTTAAGGACTCTAGTTTTGATACTTCTAGTTTTGAGCCAGTTTTAGTAGTAAGGGAATTTCCAGATGTATTCCCTGAAAACCTTCCCAAAGTTTCTCTTGAAAAGAAAATTGACTTCAAAATAGATCTCCTTCCAGATACCCCGCCTATCTCTATTCCACCCTAAATAATGGCTCTAGCTGAGCTTAAGAAATTGAAAGAACAGTTGAAAGATTTCTTAGATAAGGAATTCATCAAGCCTAGTGTTTACCCATGGGGCACTCCAGTCCTGTTCATGCATAATAAAGATGATTGTCATAGTATGTGCATTGATTACTATCAATTGAACAAAGTTACAATCAAGAATAAGTATCCATGCCCCAGAATTGATGACTTGTACGATCAACTTAAGGGTGCCAATTATCTATCTAAGATAGACCTTAGATCCGGCTATCATCATCTTAGAGTTAGAGAATGTGACATTCCAAAGATAGTATTCAGAACTTAATATGGTCACTTTGAATTCTTAGTTATGTCCTTTGGACTAATGAACGCCTCTACAGCTTTCATAGACTTGATGAATAAGGTGTTCGAGTAGTAATTGGACATATTCATCATAGTCTTCATTGATGATATTCTTGTCTATTCCCATAGTGAGAATAATTATGCAGACCATTTGAGAATTAAGTTAAATACCTTTAGATCTCATAAGTTGTTCACCAAATTTTGTAAGTGTGACTTGGACATATTATTTTTGGTAATGGCATTAGAGTTGACCCTCAAAAGACCAAAGCAGTGAGGAACTGGCACAGAACCATCTCTCTATTTGATATTAGAAGATTTTTGAGTTTTGCTGGGTATTACAGATGATTTTTTAAAGGGTTTTCTTCTATTGCATCCCCCATTTCTCGACTGAATCAGAAGAGAGTTAAGTTTCAGTGGTCAAATTCTTACAAAAATATTTTTCAGGAGTTGAAGATTCATCTCACTTCAACCTTAATTTTGACTTTGCTAGGTAGTTCAGATAGATTTATAGTTTACTGTGATGCTTCTAGAGTTGGTATTGGTTGTATCTTGATGCAGAGAGTTAAGGTCATAGCCTATACCTCTAGACAACTTAATCCCCATAAAAATAATTATCCTACCCATGATCTTAAGCTGGCAGCTGTTGTGTTTGCTTTGAACATATGGAGACATTACCTTTATGGGGTTCATATGGATGTGAAGTATTTGCAGTACATTTTCTCACAGAAAGATTTGAATCTTTATTACAGAATATTTCTTGAGTTGTTGAAAGATTATGATATGAGTGTGTTGTATCATCCAGGAAAGTCCAATATAGTGACAGATGCCCTTAGCAGGCTGTCTATAGGTATATTGCTTATGTTGAAAAAGATAAGAAGAAGTTAGTCAGTGAGGTTAATCAGTTTGCTAGATTAGGTGTCCGGTAGGTTGATTCAGCAGAAGGTAGTGTATGGGTTCATAATGGTTAGAAATCATTCTTGGCTGTCGAAGTAAAAGAAGATTAAGACAGAGACCCTAGTTTGGTTAAGTTAAAGGATGTAGTTAGAGATCAAAAGGTACAGGCTTTCTCCCAAGGGGGAGATGTTGCACTTCATTGTCACGGTAGATTAAGTGTTCTGTGTATTGACGACTTGATATATAGAATACTTACAGAAGCACATGGTGTCCAATACTCTATATATCTAGGAGCCACTAAGATGTACCGTGACTCGCGGGAAATCTATTGGTAGAGTGGTATGAAGAGGGATATTACAGAGTTTATATCTAAGTATTCATATTATCAGCAATTTAAGGTTGAACACTAAAGGCCTAGTGGCATATTGTAGGAGTTCAATATCCCCATTTAGAAGTGGGAGGTGGTGAACATAGATTTTATGATAGGTTTGCCTCGCACGCATCATCAAAATGATTCAATATGAATTATTGTAGATAGAATGACCAAATCAGCTTATTTCCTGCCAGTTCATACTTCGTATTCAGCTGAGGGTTATGCCAGGATCCACCTTAGGGAGTTGGTTAGGTTGCATGGGATTCCGTTGTCTATCATATCAGATAGAGATACTCAGTTTACCTCTTACTTTTGGAAGGAATTTCAAAAGGGTCTTGGTATCAAAGTTCATCTCAGTACAGCTTTTTATCCTCAGACAGATGGTTAGACAGAGAGGACCATTCATACCTTAGAAGACATGATGAGAGCATGTGTTATTGACTTTAGAGATAGTTGGGATGATCACTTACCTTTAATTAAGTTTGTCTATAAAAATAGTTATCACTCCAGTATTCAAATAGCTCTATTTAAGTCTTTTTATAGAAGAAGGTGTAGATCTTCTATTAGTTGGTTTGAGTTAGGTGAAAGTGATTTGATAGGTCCAGATGTAGTATTTAATGTGATGGAGAAATTTTAGTTTATTCGGGAGAGGATGAAGACAGTCCAAAGCCATTAAAAATACTATACAAATATGAGGAGAAGAGATCTTGAGTTTGAGGTTAGTGATTTGGTTTGTTTGAAAATCTCACCCATTAAGGGAGTGAAGAGATTTGATAAGAAGGGGAAACTCAGTCCCCGATATGTTGGCCCATATAAGATCTTGAGTTATTTTGGAAAGGTATCTAATAAACTAGAATTGCGTATAGATTTAGTGTCAGTGCATCCAGTGTTCCATGCTTCTCTGTTAAAGAAGTGTATTGGTGATTTAGCTGTAGTTGTTCTATTAAGAAGTATGGATGTTCAGGATAGCCCTTCCTATGAAGAAATCACAGTTGAGATCCTTGATCGTCAGATTCATAGACTAAGGAACAAATAAGTTCCCTGGTCAAGGTTCAGTGGTGGAATCAGCCTATTGGGGAAGCCACTTGGGAAGCAAATGCAGATATGCAAACCAAGTACCCTCATCTTTTCTCTGCGAACTTTGATTCAGCTTAAGGTAACGATTTTCCTCAAACTGACTCTTTTTCGATCTCAGTTTCATCTATGTAATCCATTTTATGTCATTGCATACATTCAGTTTAGTTCATGTATCATGTTTCAGACTCAGATAGGTAATCATGTTTTCAGTCATGCATGTTTAGTATATGACCTCATTTATTTCAACACTCCCAGCTAAACCAGTCTCATTCAAGGACGAATGTTCTCAAGGGGAGATATTGTAATACCCCGTACAAGTCTTAGCATAGTTCAGTTATCAATTGCATGTTTAAGGGGTCCAAGACTTGAAAATTTCACTAAGGTTGGGACTTAATCATTTCCAAGGCCCCTGACCTAATCATTTCCAAGGCCCCTAAACTTTTTAATTTTATTTATGACCTTTCCGACCTCGGGACGTCGATTATTGAGTTGATTCATGATCGGGGTAGTTAAAAAAAACATCTCGTTGGATTTTTAGAATTTTCAAATGAGCGTAGGGGCATGTTTGGATCACCAAAATAGTAGCAGCACCGGGATTAGCCCGCACTCCCACTCCAGTCTAATGCTCCAGAGCTTGCATCACCCCTTTTCCTTTTTGTCTAGCTTTTGTTCCTCATTATTTAAGGGTATTTGGTTTATTTTCCCTTTACAAACCCTAACTCTTTCAGAAGCAATCAAGGAATTCAAGATTCAAACCTTAAGAAATTCCCAAGAATCTTCATGAATTCATCCAGTGAGATATGTGTGGTGTTTATCCATAGGTTCCTTTCACCCATGGAGTCCCAGAATATCATTTTGGTTTTAAATTATGAGTTTTTATGTTTAAGTTGAAATATCTTCAAAAATCTCTTGTTAATTCAATTAAAAGTTATGTTTATAAGTGTTTTCAAGTGGGATGAGCCATTACATGTTTTAAATGTTGTAATCTTTATGTTAAATCCCTAAGTTATGATTTTAGTCTTGTAATTATGTTATTCTCGCATGATTTACCCATTCCCATGCTTAAGTTCAAGACTCTCATGTGTTTGATGAAATGCCTAAGTGTTGGATTTTAAACAATGATCCCCTATTATGCTTTTAAAGCTTCTATATGGCATTATTGTTAATTCTATTCAGTGCTGGTGAGTTATGATCACCGGATACCTAGGTGATTTACATAAATTCAGCTTTTCAAGTATACAGATAGTTAGTCCATGAATCTTATCAGCATACATAGATATTCATTTCATGATGAGCACTATCATTTATATAATAACATTCAGTTGAGTTTAGTTCAGTCCAGTACTAGTGTCAGTTTAGTTGGAAGTAGGATTTAGCACCAGGCAGACCTAGGGATAGGGGCTCACCCGCCAGTTAGGACTAGGTCTTTAGTAGCAGTCCCTAAGTTTCAGAACTACGTAGCTAATGTAGGATTATGAGATGTCACCCTCCAGTTTAGGAGTAACACTCTCTTAGGGGTCACCCACCAGTTTAGGACTGACTCCCTAGTCCTTCGAGATATCAAATTAGTGGATCCATACAGCTAGTGTTAGTACCCGTAGTACGTACTGACACCCTTCCAACGGGGGTTACAGGTTGGACCCCAGTTAGCTCATATTGGGGCAAGTCAGTTAGATGATACCTCCCACAGTCTCAGTATAGTATTTCAGTGTATTCTTAATCCAGGTTTTCTTGACCAAGTGTACATACTTTTAGTTATTCAATTATATAGTTTACTGTCTTTCATATTTCAGACTTATTTCAGATTACAGATTTATGCTTGGTCTTGCATTCTTAGATGTTACAATTTTCATGCATTCATGTTCAGTTATCGCATGTTATTCAATTTGTCCTTATTTTATGTGCACAGTAACCATTTTATGTTAGCCTAACCTCATCTCAATACCAGTACATTCAAAGTACTGACTGTATACACTTCTTTGTGCTATGATGTGTTATATCATAAGTTTGGATGCACAGTTTACCAACCGCAGTTAGATAGGTCGGCGCAATCCAACAGTCGTAGTAGTGAGTCCTCATCCATCAAGGACATATTATGTTTATTTAGTTATTTCAGTATTTCATTTTATTTAGTCAGTCAAGGTTAGTTGGGGGTCTATCCCATCAACTCCACAGTCATTTTAGAGGTTTTTAAATGTTCAGACAGTCAATTAGGCAGGCAGGCAGTCACTTTCAATTTTTATTAGATGTTTCAAACTTTTGATTGATTTGGTATTTCAGTATTCAGATGTATATTTCCTTCTCAGTTTATCTGTTGTGCAAGTTTTATGTTCAGAATTATTCAGTGCTCAAAGTAGGTACTAGCTCTTGGGTTATCTTGTGGTCACTTTTGACTGTAAGGACTTTTGTTGTGACTAGGGGGTAGCCTTGGTTTGAAACAAAAATTTGGTATCAAAGCCTAGGGTTTTAAAGTTTCCTAGGTAGTCTGAAAACCGCATTGAGAGTCTTGTGCATGGGTGTGAAGTGTGCCATACTTATTGACAAAAGGCTGCAAGACATTTTAGGAAAAGTTTCCTTCTTTCGGTATTCATGTCATACAAAATATCATGAGCTCTACTTAAACTCTCTTTATAACTCATCCTTTATTCTGTTAATATAAAATGTCTCCCAAAAGAAACAACAAGAGAAGGAACGGGAATCAGCCCGCACCACCGGCTGTTCAGGAAGATCCCTTAAATGAACATCTCTCATGCTAAGTTTAGAGCTACTTTTACTAGCTTAGATCATTCAGTATCTAATCAGAATAATCAGCGAGATGTTGTCCTATCCAATCTAGTGGCAAATGCACCTGCAATCAAGATTTGGGATTTTGCGTTGATGAATCCCCCTTTATTTTTAGGCTCCAAGTTTGAAGAGGATACACTGGAGTTTCTTGATATGGTTCAAAAAGTGACAGATGTTATGGGGGGTCACGTCTAGTGAGAGTTCAGAGTTGGCTACATATCAATTGCAGGATATAGTTTATACCTAGTTTAAGCAGTGAAAGAATGATAGGGGTGTTAAGGCAAGGCCTGTAGAGTGGGCAGACTTTGCCATGGATTTTCTAGATAGGATCTTCCCATTAGGGTTGAGGAAATATAAAGTGTACGAGTTTATCAATTTGAATCAAGGTAATAAGAGTGTGAAGGAGTACTCACTTAAATTCACTCAGTTAGCGAGGTATGCTCCTTCGATGGTGGATGATAATAGGTCTAGAATGAGTAAGTTTGTATCTGGTGTATCTGATAGTGTGGTCAAGGAGTGTAGGAACGTAATGTTGATTAAGGAGATAGATTTATCTAGACTTATATTTCATGCTCAACAGAGGGAGGAAAAGAAGTTTAAGGAGAAAGAGAGAGAAAATAAGAGGGCCAGGACAGGTAGTTTTAACTTTTCTCAACAGAGGTCAGATGGTGGTAACCATTCCCAGTTTCATCAAAAATTCTTAGCTCCAGCTCCATCTTTAGCTAGTATGCTAGTGTTAAAGTTCAGGAATACCAGTCGGGATAGAGAACCAGGCTCTAAGTCACAAGGTAGAGAGAACAGTGGTTGTACCAATCCGCTTTGCAGAAAATATGGTAGGAATCATCAAGCTATGGGCAAGGATGGTAGCGATGTATGTTTTGGATGTGGAAAGTCAGGCCACAGGATCAGAGAGTGACCAGTAGTTTCTCAGAGGGGAAAGGATTTGCCTCAATAGGACCAGTCCAATCTGTCATCAGCTCCAACAGGTCACCCAACTCAGCAGGGCGCCACTTGAAGTGCCACCAGTGGTCAGCGCCAGAATAGATTTATGCACTCCAGTCATGATAGGATCAGAAATGTTCTCCTGACATAGTTACAGGTACGTTACAAGTCTTTCATCTTCATGTTTATGCTTTATTAGACTCCAGATCTTCACTTTCTTTTGTGAATCCTTATATAGCCGTCAACTTTGGCATCAGTCCTGAAACATTAGCAGAACCCTTCTTACTATATACTCCTGTAGGTGTCTCTATTATATCTAGGAAGGTATACAGGAATTTCCCGATCACAGTATCCTAGAAAATCACCTCAGTTGACCTCATGGAGTTAGAGATTACTGATTTTGATGTCATTCTCGACATGGATTGGCTCCACTCATGTTATGCCTCAGTTGATTGCAGAAATAGAGTTATTCAGGTTTAGTTTCCCAATGAACCATTTATTGAATAGAGGGGTAGTATTTCAGCGCTCAAGGGTCAGATTATTTCATATCTTAGAGAGAAAAAGATTATTTCAAAAGGGTGTGGTTATCATCTTTTTCAATTCAAGGACTCTAGTTTTGAGACTCTTTGTCTTGAGTCAATTTCAGTAGTAAGGGAATTTCCAGATGATTTCCCGGAAGAACTTCCCAAAGTTTCTCCCGAAAAGGAAACTGACTTCAAAATAGATCTCCTTCTAGATACCCAACCTATCTCTATTCTATCCTACAGAATGGCTCTAGCTGATCTTAAAGAGTTTAAAAATAGTCGAAAGATCTCTTAGATAAGGGATTTATCGGGCCCAGTGTTTCCTCATGGGGCACTCCAGTCCTATTCATGAATAAGAAAACTGGTTCTCTCAGAATGTGCATCGATTACCATCAATTGAACAAAGTCACAATCAAGAATAAGTATCCACTCCCCAAAATTGATGACTTGTTCAATCTACTTCAGGGTGATAGTTATTTCTCTAAGATAAACCTCAGATCGTGATATCATCATCTTAGAGTCAAAGAATGTGACATTTTGAAGACTGCTTTCAGAACTCAGTATGGTCACTTTGAATTCTTAGTTATGTTCTTTGGACTAACGAATACCCCTGTAGCTTTCATGGACTTAATAAATAAGGTGTTCAAGTAGTACTTGGATATGTTTGTCATAGTCATCATTGATGAGATTCTTGTCTATTCCTGTAGTGAGAATGCTCATGCAGACCATCTGAGAATTGTGTTGCAGACCCTTAGAGATCATTAGTTGTTCGCCAAATTTAGTATGTGTGAATTTTGGCTAAGATCAGTAGCTTTTCTTGGCTATATTATTTCTGATGATGGCATTAGAGTTGACCCTCAAAAGATCAAAGCAGTGAGGAACTGGCCCAAATCTATCTCTCTATTAGATATCAGGATTTTCTTGGGTTTGGATTGTTGGGTTCAAAATTGAGAGGGCGTCATGCAGAAGCTTTTAGTTTGCAAACCATAAGACGATAAATCAGACGACACATGAAAAATTAAACTAAAAATATATTATTGGATATGGTTTGGCCAAACGGCCTACATATTAAAAATAAAATTGAAAATCCTAAAACTTGTTGGGAGAAATCTCCCCCTAAACAAAGACTCTTTAAAGACTATATTGTGGATACTATTGTGTTATGATATGAGAAGGGGGTCTTCTATTTATAGATGTCCAAAACCTTTCCTCCAAGAAAGAGGTTAGCCAAATATGGAAAAGAATTATATTTTTTCTTTCAGGAAAAGTAAAAGTAATTATGGTAACTTTTATTTTCCTTCTAAGAAAAAACAAAACTTAAATATAGTAAGAAAATCAGGGCAAAACCCCTAACAAATCTCCCCTTTTTGGCTTGATTTTCTTCACTTGATCCGTTTTCTCTTATGCATGATCTTCGTTCTTCATATATACTCTTCATATATCACTATTGTTTGACATGCTTTACAAATTGAAGTTTTTTGGGTTAAAAATATATAAGCCCTTTCGGGTTAATAATATTGGAGCTTTTTTGCAGGGTTAAAAGTGAGCTTTATTTTTAAATATGTGACAGCAGAGTTGTTGAAAATATGATTAACAATTATCTCCACATATAGCTTTTGGACATATATCTTCATTATCATCAAATTGATTGCAACTTTGTTCAACAATTGGACCATCGATTTATTAAATCATGGGCTCTGATACCACTTGTTGGGTTCAAAATCAAGAGGGCGTCATGCGGAAGCTTTTAATTTGCAAACCATAAGACGATAAATCAAACGACACATGAAAAATTAAACTAAAAATATATTATTGGATATGGTTTGGCCAAACGGCCTACATATTAAAAATAAAATTAAAAATCCTAAAACTTATTGGGAGAAATCTCCCCCTAAACAAAGACTCTTTAAAGACTACATTGTGGATGCTATTGTGTTATGATATGAGAAGGGGATCTTCTATTTATAGATGTCCAAAACCTTTCCTCCAAGAAAGAGGTTATCCAAATATGGAAAAGAATTATATTTTTTCTTTCAGGAAAAGTAAAAGTAATTATGGTAACTTTTATTTTTCTTCTAAGAAAAAATAAAACTTAAATATAGTCAAAAATCAGGGCAAAAACCCTAACATAGATGGCTATTATAGATGATTTTTAAAGGTTTTTCTTCTATTCCATCCCCCGTGTCTCGACTGACTCGAAAGAAAGTCAATTTTCAGTGGTCAGATTCTTGAGAGAAGAATTTTTAGGAATTGAAGACTTGTCTTACTTCAGCCCCAGTTTTGACTTTGCCAGATGGTTCAGATGGATTTATGGTTTACTGTGATGCTTCTAGAGTTGGTATTGGTTGTGTGTTGATGTAGAAAGGTAAGGTCATAGCCTATGCCTCTAGACAGCTTAAGCCCCATGAAAACAATTATCCTATCCATGATCTTGAGTTGACAGTTGTTATGTTTGCTTTGAAGATATAGAGACACTACCTTTATGGGGGTTCATGTGGATGTGTTCACAGACCATAAGAGTTTGCAGTACATTTTGTCATAGAAAGATTTGAATTTTACTTAGAGAAGGATGCTTGAGTTGTTGAAAGATTATGATATGAGTGTGTTGTATCATCCAGGAAAGGCCAATATAGTGGCAGATGCCCTTAGCAGGTTGTTTATGGGTAGTGTTGCTCATGTTGATAACGATAATAGTTAGTCAGTGAGGTTCATCAGCTTGCTAGATAAGGTGTCAGTTGGTTGATTTAGTAGAAAGTAGTGTATGGGTTCAAAATGATTTGAAATCATCCTTAATTGCCGAAGTAAAAGAAAAGCAACAAAGAGACCCTAGTTTGGTTAAGTTAAAGGAGGCAGTTAAAGATCAAAAGGCAGAGGCTTTCTCCCAAAGGGGAGATAGTGTACTTTGTTGTCAGGGTAGATTATGTGTTTTATGTGTTAATGACTTTAGATAGCGAATACTTGCATAAGCACATAGTGCATGATAATCTATCCACCCAGGATCCACTAAGATATACCATGACTTGTGGTAAATTTATTGGTAGAGTGGTACCAAGAGGGATATTGCAGAGTTTGTAGCTAAGTGTTAAAATTGTCAGCAGGTTAAGGTTAAACACCAAAGGCCTAGTGGCACATTGTAGGAGTTTAATATCCCCACTTTGAAGTGAGAGGTAGTGAACATAGATTTTGTGATAGGGTTGCCTCGTACGCATCGTCAGCATAATTTGATATGGGTTATTATTGACAGAATGACCAAATCAACTCATTTCCTACCAGTTCATACTTCGTATCCAGGTGAAGATTATGCCAGGCTCTACCTTAGGGAGTTGGTTAGATTGCATAGGATTCTATTGTCTATCATATCATCTAGAGGTACTTAGTTTACCTCTCACTTTTAGAAGGCTTTTCAGAAGGGTATTGGTACCTAAGTTCATCTTAGTATAGCTTTTCATCATCAGACAGATGGTCAAGTAGAGAGGACTATTCAAACCTTAGAGGACATGTTGAGAGAATGTGTTATTGACTTTAGAGTTAGTTGGGATGATCACATACCTTTGATTAAGTTTATCACTCTAGTATTCAGATAGCTCCGTTTGAGGCTCTTTATAGAAGGAGATGCAGATCTTCTATTGGTTAGTTTGAGGTAGGTGAAGTTGCTTTGATAGGGCCAGATGCAGTATTTTATGTGATAGAGAAAGTTTAGTTGATTTAGGAGAGGTTGAAGACAACCCAAAGCCGTTAGAAATCCTATGCAGATTTGAGGAGAAGAAATCTTGAGTTTGAAGTTGGTGATTTGGTTTATTTGAAAATCTCACCCATAAAGGAAATGAATATATATGTCAAAAAGAGGGAAAATCAGTCCCCGTTAAGTTAGCCCATATAAGATCTTGAGTCATTTTTGTAAAGTAGACTTTCCTTTTTTGTTCGAGAATAAGACTTTCTTTTTTGTTCGAGAATAAGACTTTCTTTTTTAGGAGTAAGACCATTATATTCAAGAGTTAGACTTTCTTTTTTTGTTTTCAAAAGTTGTATTTCTCAAAGCTGAATTAATGCGTTGAATTATCAACAGTAACATTACGCAATTGTTTCAGCAGTTATGAGGTATTAAGTATCAAGAATAGGATTAGCTTTTGAGATTGAAGCTCTAAACACAGACATTACCATCTTACTTCTATGGTAAGCATTCATTGTTTTTGTTCACTTTTATGGGTTCATAATGCATAATAAAATAATGAACTGATTAAAAGAATGATATAAGTAATTATTTGTATAAATTTAACAGGTTTGTGATCATAATGAAATTAAATGAATTATAATTATATATGATGAAATGACTTTGTCGATGACCAAATAACTTGATACTGAAGACTTAAAACCACAAACTTAAGTTGACATCTACTTATAAGTGATTGGTGTTTTCTTGCCATTAGATATGGAGATGTCATTTAATTTTTGTCTATTCTAGAAAATGAGTTTAGAATTCTTTTATTATTTTTAATCCTTCATTTAAATGTGAATAGCACATCAAGCAGAATTTCTAGTGCAAGATGTGAGTTCACTGTCTTTATGTATCTTTTGACAAATATGTAGAAGATCTACTTTGTAACATACAGTAATCTCACTTTACAAGCTACTTTGTTGCCTAGTCAGTGTGTCCCACAAAAATTTAATGACAGTATAGTCCCTACTTCAGTTCTTATATGATATAATTTTATTATTGAAAGCTCGGGAATATATCACAGATCTTCTGTATTGATCATATCATGTGTTTGTATTACCAATAATCAATTTCTTGCCCTATTTTCAGCCAAATTGGAGTGCAACAAACTTCGAAGCTCATCAACAAAAACAGGAATATCCCATGAATATATTCTGGAGTCCAAACATATAGCAGATTCACTTTGTAAGAATGTAAGAAATAAAGAAAAAAAATACTGGAATTATAAAGTGGTAACTACTCACTTTTCTATCCCTGAAATTTTTCTTTATTCAAAATAAATTAAACCACAAATTCAATATATCTACATTTATTACAACGGTCTTACAGCTCTTAGCAATGAATTGGTATCCAATATACAACAAATGTTCCTTGCTATAGACTTTTCGACCTCAGATACAGTTAACTTAGAGAATACCGATGGAAAATCTGAGAAAAAGGGACAAAGACATACACATTCCTGAAGTGGAATACCCACTTTGAAAAGCATGAAAACCTGCAAACGTTTCATGTATTTTCAAGGCCATCAATTATAGTAATTGCACAATCATTCAAACTACAATAAAAGTGTAAGGCATGAATTCTACGGAGTTTAGACTTGTGTTAATTATGGTGAATGATCAATTGAATTTCAAAAGGTGATGTTTGTTAGAGAAGAAAAAACTAATAAAATATGAAAGGGCCAGAGGCAAAAGCTTAAAATTTAGAGACATGTAGATTTGTTGGAGTTCCTTGCTAGTTAGCTAAACTAAAACTGATAAATTCTTTTAACTGGGTTGTTACATTGAAGATTGGTGTGCTACAAATATAAGTGAATTAATAGTCATCTCATTTCAGACTAAATTATTGTATCATGATTGTAACAATTCATGTTTTTGTCTTTACTACTCCAACATAATTTTTTCATGATTATTTGTCTTAAATATTAACTGCACAATAAAATTTGTTCCTATTGTTTACACCAAATTTTTATTCTGTACGATTAAATTTAATTTTAAATTTATTTTATTTTAAATAAAATTATAATATTTATTTTATTCAAATAAGAAAATTTTCAAAATTATAACTAGGTATTTTTTGTATTTTAGGTAGAGATTATATATTCTCGTATTTGTATACAAGATCTCATAATTTAGATGCTTAAATAATTATTATGTAAAAATTTTTATTTTAATCAAGGGTTGTCTCTAAAATTAATTCAAATACGTAAAATATTAATTAAAATATAATTTATTCTCAAAATTATTTATTTAAGAAAATATTTGTTTGATTTTGTTAAACCAAGAAGTTCCGAATAAAACTAGTTGATAATTCATATTGAATTTTATTAAAATTTTTAGACAATTTATTAAATTTAATCATAATTGAAATCAATTTGACCATAGTGTAATTGGCCAATTGATTTTTAATATGATTTAAATTTAAATAAAGTTGACTAAAATTATAATTTAAGACTATTTATTAAATAAATTAGTCTTAAATCCTAATTAATCTAGACCCTTTCAGACTTTTTTGGTCATTTCTGCCCAGCCCAAAACCCTATACTCCCTCTTCTCAACCCAAAAAAAACACCACCCCAGTCCATTCAGCCCAAGATCAGTTGACCCAACGCAACTATCCTCCTTTTCTACCTAACCCAATCCAACAACACAATACCAGTAATAATTTCAACGTCACCAGCAAACAATGAGTTCAACACCAACACTTCAGCAAACAACATACAACGACCATATCAACATCAGTATTCAATCCCAGCAAACAATCGAACCAACTCAGCGAACCTGAATCCAATTCAAATAACGACACTTTAACTTCTTTTTTTTCAATTTTCAAATTTGAATTTCAAAATTCGTATACAATTTATACAACGTCGGCTATCAAACCTTATCCCTCAACGAGAGTCCCAAAATTACCCTCAATTTGTTTGTTCCTACATCACCTAAAAGCTGAAATTTGATCCCAAAATTATTTCTATAAAACCCCATCACTCCACTGTTTAAGGGGTATTTTTTTGAAAAAAAAAGAATTAAAATTCTCTACACGGTTAGGATTTGGACTTCTGTCCCCAACCTGGAGTTATGAGAATTTGGGTTCAAGTTTTATTTTTTCTTACCGTTTTCAATCGGAGTCAAGTGGTGAAGTAGTTGTCGATTCGTCATCCCGGTAAGCTTCCCCAAAAAAGGTAAACACACCATTCTCCTTTTCAATTCTTTAGCTATTCGTTATTCTTTTTCCCTATTTATGAGTGTCAATTTTTATCCTAATTGTAGTTATGGTGCGACTTTGTGTTGTAGAAAGCCTTGAAGGCCATAGGATTTTCTGTGCGATGGAATTTGTGGTTATTGTTATGATTTAATCAGTTATTTCAGCTTAATATACCTTGTTTTAGATTTCTTTCAATTACCTTTTCCCTTAGATTTCCATGCTTTATTGGCGTTGAAGGATGATGAAATAGGCATAGTTGAAGGACTGTGTCTCTTTGCGAAGCTAGATTTAAGTTTGATTTTATTTTGTATCCTAACTAATTGTAAATGTATGTAGCCTTTTTGGTGTAAATGTTTTTGGATTTAAATGCCTTGAATGATATTTTTTCCAGTTTTGTAACAAGTGATTTATTTGATTCATAGCCAAAAATTAGAAAGCAAATGAAGATTACTAATGAATTTTTAAGTTGGTCTTAATAATAGATGCTCAAAACTATTTTTACCACATTAGTTCAACATTATGATATCTCACTATGGGTTTGGTCCATGCTGGAGATCTATTTTTCTAAAGCTGGGCATATTCTTTCAGACTTTCTACTTTGGCAAAATTCCCAAATGATGAATGATTTCAGCTGTAGCATCTTTAAAACTCTATCATACTAATTCTTTAAAAAAATTATGTTTATTCATCCCAAACTATGTTAGTTTGGTATTCTGTATGTTTCAATTTGAAATTTGTGAATCGATTTCCTACTTATTAAGTTGGTAATAAACAGAAGTGTGCCTTAATTTTGTAACTGTTTGTTTATTTTCTGATGAGTTAGAGCAGATTGCTAATTGTTTTATTTCTATAGCATGATACTTTTATAGTTACTTTCTTTATCAAAAGTATGGTTCTTTTAAAGATTTATGGGCTGATCAATTTTGTAGTATAAATCTACAAGAATTACTTACAACTTGTTTGAGATGTTACCGCATAACTTGTTCATCTCTTCCTCGATTTTACTAGTAAAAGGAGATTAAGTCATATGTCATCTCGTTATGTATTTCTCTCCTATAATACATGCGTTCAACTTTAGTTTAAAGGTTTGATTGCTTGATTATGTTTGTGGTGAACATGCAATCAAGAAATTTAGTTAATGATAATCGATTCTTTGAAGTATGTTGTAGTATTAGTTGAATGCTAATTATTTTCACTTGTTTCCATTTCATGTGATTCTCAATGAGTCCAGTTGGACTCCCACTCTTTTGCATTCCTTCACCTTCGAGTCAAGCCTCCTCAAAATATCAAAAATGGACTAAAGTCAGGAAGAAAATAAGTTTGTGTACATGGATATACAATGATATACGGAGATATACAACAATAACTGCAGGCATGGAAGTGAAGATACCAGTTTTCACTGATATATAGTGTGTATACAGAAAAACGCACCAAATGAAGGTTGATACACAGTCAGTATACAGCTGATATACACAGCTGAAAATTGTCCAAAGTCCATAAAAGATAAAGGCCCAAAACCTGGGCAGATTTGAAAATGGGCTAGAAAGAGGCCCAAATCTCATCTTCGTCCTTTATTGTTTTATTTAATTTGATTATTTGTTTGTAATTTAATCTAATTTAGATGAATCTCCAAGGAGGAAATTACATCAAAATTATTCATTTACATTGATTAGTTAATATTTTTAATATTTTGATATCTCTATTTTAGGCAAACTAAAGCTCATAGAATAACTTGGGGAATTTTTCATATCCCTTCATAGTTATTAAGTAGCTTAAATTCACATTTAATAATTGGGTTAATCATTTAGTCCAAAGTCTTAATTCAGATAAAATTGTTAAAAGTTAGAATTATTTTAAAACTTTGATATTTAGTTTATTTTATTACTTAGAATAAATTAAATGAATTAGTATCAAATAAATTCTATTTATTCAAACAAAGGTTTTCAAATAAATTCAAGATTTTTCTAAAATGATTTCAAGACTTTAATAGCTTAAAAGTTTTCGAAATTAGCTAAATAAGTTTAATCTATCGGGAATCACACTTTGTGAATTTTCGAAAGTGCCTAACACATTCTTTCGAATTTACTTAAATCCTTACCTAGACTCTGGTTGTTTCTGTTAAAGGCTTTTCTTTAAAAATTTATATTTTATTAAATGGTTTCTTAATTTTTTTAAAATTAAGTGTCGCCTCTAAATTATTTTTTTCAAAATAAATTCAAATAAACTCCTTTCTTTTTCGCCACGAAGTTATGAAACGTTTTTTATTAATTTTGAAAATGGATTGTAACAAAATGGCGACTCCGCTGGAAATTCTTGTAGGTTCTAACCATAAGAATTTTATGTGTTTGGTAAATTTTTGTATTAATTGTTACTTTTATAATTATGTGTTTAAATTTTTGCAATTATTAACTATTGCATTTCATGGCATACTTCCACATTTTGATTATTAAACTGCTTTGGGGTTCCACAGATGTCCCAATCCCTATTGTTAAATTTCAAATCAAGTATTAGAAATACAATGGTTTATTGGCACGTTAGGTGTCCGATGGCGATTCGTATTTCCAAACCCAAGTTGTCCACTTGGGAACCTGGTCGAAGCCCACTCTAGATACCTAGGATAGAGCAAAATCAAAATCTATTTTAGGCATGAGCCTAGGACGACCCAATATCTGAGGAAGTATTGGGCCCATTAGAAACCTACCTTGCATCTGTTGACCACGAGTCATAACAGACAATCATCCTTTATGTGTTAAATTGAAGGATATAATATTGGATTGTACGGACCATTGCCCCTTGGGTTTGAGGGTTTATTTTATTGTAATTTAGAGGAGATCTTCAACCAGAAGGTATTCAGCAATTTCAAGAAGTTCAAGATCAAATGATTCCTAAGGAGGTTAGTTTAGATTTGCTCCCATGCGTGGGACTGATATTATGTATTTTTCCTTTCCCTCATTTTGTATCCCCATTTGATATACTTATAAAGTTTGTATAGTATTTTGGTGGCAATGAAACATCTTACAAACGGGTTGTATATCCTTCAAACGTTAGGCTTACCTTTGGATTGAATGGTTTCATGTATGCTAGGACGCGTTAAAAATAATTTATGCCTTGGTCTGTCAAACTGACCATCGCACTGGGACCAGAACTGGAAATTACTGCCTTGGTGCGACGGTGGGGTGCAATGGTCCATCGTTGGGTTGACGGTCCGTCAGTCCTGACCGTCGCTTCTAGGCTTAGGGCCACACTATTTTTCTTGCGACGATCTATCGCTAGTACGACGGTACGTCGGCCTGGGCCGTCGATCTAGGGTAGAAGGTAGTCACACTGCCTCGCTGTGACGGTCGTGGGTGACGGTCCGCCGCTAGTCTGATGGTTCATCGGCCTCACCGTCGCACCTAGACGGTTTTACTGTCTTCTGTATTTCGGCCATAACTTTCTCTTTCGATGTTGGATTTTGATGAAATTTGTGTCGATGGAAAGCCTATTCAATTTTCCACGTGAAAAAAAAAGTGAAAATCTAAAAATACCACGTGTATAAAAGTGGATTCATCTTTCAAAGAAAGCTTTTAACATTCTTAGAATAAATTTCAAGCTAGGAAAAAGTATGGGGTATTACACCCACATTCATCAAACATGTGCCCCTCACAACAAGAGAGTTACCCATAATCACTCGCAATAATGCAATTCATAATATGATGGGTATACAAATCAAATTACGCTCACTCTCATAAAGAATTCACAAGTTACACATAATGAACCATGGGCTTGCCCTTAGTGTAATGCTCCACTAATAGTTGAATGTAAAGCTTAGGATCAATTAGGACTTTTCCGGTTGATTTGGACTTTTATTGAAAAAAATCAAACCAATTATGTCAGTTTATTAAAACTATAAATCAAATCAAACCAACATAAAATCAGTTTTTCGGTTTAGGTTTTAGTCGGTTCTTTTGATTTTTTAGAGTTTTCTCATTTTTTTTTGTATAATCTTTATCTTTTACCATTATATTGTGATTGAAGATTAGATCAAGTATGTTTTCACTCATGTGCTAATGAAAAATCACAATTATGAAAAATTGAGGAGAGAAAAACTCTTTTGAAACTAAAAAGTAAGATGAAGAGTGAAAAATTTATGTTTTAAGTTTATATTATCATTTTATTAGCAATTAATGAACAAATGTTACAACTTAAAGGCCTATATAATGTATATATATATATATATATGCATCTACTTTCTAAATATTGAAAATTAATAAAACTAATTGAAAAAGTAGATTATAATTAATATTTTATGTATAAGAAGTTAAATTATATATATGCGTATATACATATACATACATATATATAAATGTACATATATTATATCGATTTAATTTGGGTTCGGTTTGACTTTTTAGGTTAACACCAAATCAAATCATGAATGGTCGTTTTTTTTTTAAAACGCCAAACCAACCAAACCAAATCATAAGTTGTTATTTTTTCTCGATTTGGTTTGGTTTGACTTGACTGTTTGATCTGTACACCCCTACTCACATCAATGTGTTTTGTTCTTGCATGGTACATGAAAGTCTTGCTCAAATCTATTGCACTTTGATTGTCACAATAGACAACATACTTCATTTGTTTCAATTTAAGTTCTTGAAGGAATCATTTGAGCCATATCATTTCGTTGCCAACTTCAATAATTGCAATATATTCTTCTTTAAGTGCAAATAGTGCGGTACATTTCTGTAACTTCGATTGCCATGATATAGCTCTTCCTGAAAATATAAGGAAAAAATCAGTAGTAGATTTTCTGTTATCAAGATCATCTTCCATATTAGAATCTATATAGCCTTTCAATATTGGATCGGATCCTCCAAAACACAAACAATCAGCTGAGGTACCTCAGTATCTATTTAATTGCTTTTCGGTGCTCCTTTCCTGAATTTTCAACAAAACTGCTGACAACACCAACTGCATGAGCAATATTGAGTCTAGTACACACCATTGCATACATTAAACTTTTGACAATAGAGTAATATGAAACTTTAGCGATGCTCTCTTTTTTTCCTTCGTTGTAGGACACATTTTCTTACTCAACTTCATATGATCAGCAAGGGGTGTGTTAACAACCTTAGCATTTTTCATGTTGAAGCGCTCCAACACACGTTCAGTGTACTTCTCCTATGACAAGTAAAACTTTTTTTTCATCTTTGAGACGAGTAATTCTCATGTCCAAAATCTGCTTAGCATGATCTAAGTCTTCATAGAAAAAGACTTGCATAATTATTTCTTCAACTCGTTAATTTCGAAAGTATTTTTGCCCATAATCAACATATCATCCACATATAGTAGGAGGATGGTAACATCATCATCAGAAAAACTTTGTGTAAACACACAATGATCTGAAGAAGTCTTCTTGTGGCCTTTCTCCCCATGACAGATTCAAACTTCTTATACCACTGTCTAGGATCTTGCTTTAAGCAATAAAGACTCTTCTTAAGTTTACACACATAATTTTCTTTGTATTTTACCTTGAAACCCTCAAGTTGTTCCATATAAATCTCCTATTCGAGGTCACCATGAAGAAAAGTTGTCTTCACATCCATCTGGTCAATCTCTAAATCTAGACTAGCATCCAACCCAAGAACCGTACAAATAAAGGTCATTTTGCCGACAAGAGAAAATATTTTGTCAAAGTCAATATCTTTTATTTGACCAAATTCTTTGATAATCAATCTAGTTTTGTATCTGGGATTCAAGCCTTGTTCTTCAAATTTTACTTTGAACACCCATTTATTCTTCAAATCTCTCATGGCCTTAAGTAATTTCATCAGCTCATAAGTGTGATTTTCATGCAGAGATTTCATCTCATCTTGTATGGTTTTAATCCATTGATCCTTATGCTCATTTTTCATGGCCTCCTCATAATATTCAGGTTCTCCCCGTTAGTGAGTAACACATATTCACTAGGAGAATAATTAGAAAAAGGAATACATTGTCTTGTAGACCTTCTAAGTGAGACATTTGACTCATCCATAACCCATTGAACTGGGGAGTTGTCAACAATAACATCATTGTCATTATTAACATCAACCTTTTAATTTGGAACATGATTCTGGGTGTCATCGTGATTATCAATCCCACCAACATCTTGCACACTTGTATGAGGAACTTGATCAAGATTAACCACACCATTAGAACTTGAAGATTCTAGCTTCTCCATTTTATCAATATCTGTAATGGTTCGATTCTCTATAAGGTAATGTCACGAATTCTTACAAGCTTTTTATCAACTAAATCATATAGCGTATAACCAAACTCATCAATCCATAACCAATGAAGATGCACTACCTTGTCTTGACATCTAACTTTGACCTCTCATCTTTGAGCACATGTACAAAAGCTTTGCAACCAAATACTCTCAAATGGTCATAGTAATACCCTTTCTATACCAAACTTTATTTGGTACATCACTTTTCAAATCAATAGCAGGAGATAGGTTAATAACATGTGCAACGGTCAATAAAGATTCACTCTAAAAGGAATTTGACAACTTTTCCTCAGAAAACAAACATCTGACTCTTTTCATCAAGGTCATGTTCATCCTTTCTGCCAAATCCTTAAGTTGAGGAATTTTAGGAGAAGTATTTTGGTGTCTGATACCTTATTACATGTGGTATTCGTCAAACAGTCTACATTATTCACCATGTTATCAGTACCAATACACTTTAAGTTGTTTTTTTTTAATCTTTC
This sequence comes from Capsicum annuum, assembly GCF_002878395.1. NCBI lineage: Eukaryota > Viridiplantae > Streptophyta > Magnoliopsida > Solanales > Solanaceae > Capsicum > Capsicum annuum. Next base: position 175,714,147 of record NC_061117.1, on the reverse strand, counting down.
AACGAAAGCCTGAAACTGCTTAAAGATACCCAACACTTGATCTTTAGTCTTTAAGAAATATACCTAGAGTTTTCTTGAGCTATCATTAATGGAAGTGACAAAGTAAAGTGAACCATCCAAAGTCCTTGTCTTCATTGAACCACATAAATCTGAATGTATCAGATCAAGCAACTTTGTCTTTCTTGAAGGAGAATGAGATTTAAAAGAAACTCTATTTTGTTTTCTAGCCAAACAGTGATCACATTTTTCTAATTTAGCAATTTCAAAATCTGATAGCAACTTCTTCTTGGCCAGAACATTAAGTTTTTTCTCGTTAATGTGGCTAAGACTCTTATGCCCAAATGTTAAAGAACTAGCCCTTTCAACTGCATTCACCATATTAGCACAAGTAGAAGTTGTATTCCAGTATATACCACAACGCTTGTCACCACGAGCCACAACCAAAGAACCCTTAATGAGTTTCCATTTTTCACTATCATTAGTACTAACATATCCCTTATTATCTAGCATGCCAAAAGAAATCAAGTGTAAGCGAACATCAAGTGCATGCTTTACATTATTTAAAACTAGTTTATATCCAGTATTAGTTTCTAAACAAATTTTACCAATACCAATCACTTTAGAATAGTCTCATTGCCCTTCTTCTCCCTTTCTCTTTCTTTTTTCTCCCTCTATGTAATCCTTTTCTCCTTCTCTACCTACTGCCACCATTTCTACCGCCGCACTCACTACTCAGGTATTGTTTTATGTACTCTTCATTTCTCGTTATGCACCATTCATTTTCATTTTATTTTATTTGAACTGAGATTCCTGAGAATCGACATATAAAAGTACTTTGAGTTTCTTTTCAATTTATAATTGTGTGAAAGAAATACCATGCTATACTACTATAAGTGTATAGGCTTTATGTATGGACCCAAAAATATTGTTTCTAGTTCAACTTATATATAGCATATTTACTAGAGGAATAAATTTCAGAAAAGCTTTATATAACCTGTTTCAGAATCTCATCGTCTTTTTTTTCTACAGTTTGCATCTATTAACAGAAAGAAAAGCAAACTGGACAATTCGCGAGAATTGTTTCAAATTTTGCATCAGAAAATTATTCATTCTGATGGCGTCATTTTAAACCGTATCGAATCCTGATGCTAACTCCAATCACTCGCGAGAATCCAAGCGTAAAAAAAGAAGAAAAATTGGAGATGCTGGTGAAATTGAGCTACTCATAAGCCTTGATCAATCAAGGTGGAGAAATGATAGCGAGCAATAGATCTACTCTTCCAAGCTTCTCCAGGCTCTCCATCATGTCCGTCGGATAGCAGTCAATATCTTTAAATTTGCCTCTGAATTTGCTTCTATAGTGTTCTTTATTTTGAGAATCATGATTCTTGTTTTTCCCCTAGTGCCAGTCACCAAGAGATCAGACGAAGAGAAACCTTGAGACTTTTGTCTTATCTCTTCATTAAGAACGCTGCTCTTGACAAAATTCATAGAGATCACGCCATCGGAAGCAAAATTTGATAATGAAGTTCTAAATGTTTCTCAATAGTTTGGTAGAGAATCAAGTAGAAGCAAGCCTTGAATTTCTTCATCAAATTTAATGCCCATAGCAAATAACTGATTCATGATCCCCTGAAAATTATTCAGGTGATCTGTCATCGGAGAATTATCATGATATTTTAACATCAACATTTGTTTTATCAAGAACATCTTATTATTTTCAGTCTTTTGAGCATACAAATTTTCAAGATGCTCCCATAGGGACCGAGCATGTATTTTCTCAGAAATATGGTTCAACACATTTTCGTCAATCTACTGCCAAATAAAATCGTAAACCTGTCTGTGCAACAGGTTTCACTCTTCATTGATTTTATTTTCAGGTTTTATAGTTTCAAAAATCAACTGATAAAAATTCTTGACATAGAGAAGATCTTCCATTTTTCCTTTCCAAAGCCATTTAAAGTAACCATTCTACTTGTGTTGGCTTTCATTGTTTATCAAAAAATATAAATATAGCAAACTATGAGCTCTGATACCAGCTTGTTGGGTAAACACAAAATAACAACAAAAATATTTGTGGCAAAATAATTAAAAAAATAAAAATAATGAAATCAAGAATTTTACGTGAAAACTCTTTTAAATAAAGAAAAAATCACGAAATAAGAGAAGCATCTAATAGTACTACAGTAATAAATTTTACACTGTAGTCACAGGTACAATACTCAAATAGACTACTACACACTCACAAGAAATAACCCTCTTTTGACTCCCATCATACTAAAATATCGCTCACTCTAATTTTTTTTTCAAGACTATTTTTTATCACAATCTATGGAATACCTTACTGCTTTCTATATATTATTTTCTCTCTGTTTGGTGTGAATTTTAAATTAGCCGAAGCTCTCAATTTATAGCAGAGAAATGTTATTTCTAATGTCATTGGTGACATAAATAAACGTTGCAATGTCAACAATTGCAACTAAGGAGATATTGATTGATTTCTCCCTGCCAAATATTTGAAAAAAACAAGCCAAAGGGAAGAAAATATTTTCCCTATATCATGGAATGCCATGAATAAATTTTTCAATAGCATTAATGAGGCTAAACCCCACAATATTTGACGGAGGTATTGTCGAACCATACACTTTGAAAAGTTAAATTAGAATGTATCATTTACAAGATTAAATGATGTCTTTATTAGAGAGAGAAAATACACGTTATATTCTTTTTTCTTAGCCAAATTTTGCCTCACTGAATTTTCTTGATAAAATTTTTAATGAGATAGTAAGCAATGTGTACTAAAATATATGTGTACTCTTTTTTTTTTACTAAGATTTTTTTTCACAAAATTTTTTCTTAATAAGATTTTAATAAGACACATTATTTATGGACATTTAAGAAAAAATGTTATGAAGTAATATTTATGTGGATGTTCATAACTCCCAAGAAGTTACTACAACTAATTCTTCTTCAAGCTGAATAGTTACTTATCCATTACTTTACGTACCATTATGAATATAACTCTCACATTCCTTAACCCACCCATGATCTTCCTTTTTAATGTTATGGTTAACCTTTCATATACCTTTATATGAGGATTATAAATAGAAGTATAATGGTTCATATTGTATACACTTAAAGCACTTGTAAATTTGATATTTAAAAAAATGACTCATCTCTTGTTTTCTCTCAATATTTTTTTGTCTATTGTTCATAGTATATATCTTTTTGCATAGTTTTAAAATAATATGAACTTGTTTTTCCTACTATTATTTTAAAAAAATCTTTTTTTCTCCTTATTAGAAAACTTATTTTTCTACTAAACATACTTCTCCGTTTCAAAATAATTGAATTGTTGAAATATGACACATATGTTACGAGAAAAAGAAAAAGGCATAAATTAGACATATTTTTTTATTTTTATCCTTTTCAAATTTCAAAACATTAATAATAATTATTGAAACACAACCTTGAAAATTTAATTAATAAATGGTAAAATTAGAAAAAATTTCAATATCTGTCTTGAATAACGAATAACTCAATTATTTTAAATATTAAAAAAAACTTTAATAATTTAATTATTTTGAAAGGGAGCGACAATTTTTCAAAAATTTTATGAATTATTTTGGAAGGGAGCGAGAATTTTTCAAAATTTTTATAGAATGATTTATCTTCTACTCCAAATACCCTAAGACAAAAAAACACAACACAGGGGAGCTTGATGATGTGCGTGAGTTCGTGATTCTTTGTGAAGTATCACGGCTTATGTATAGTCCCAGTATTCAACCTCCTTCAGACGGGAATCGAAGTGCCTAAAGTTCCGCCACGTGGCATCACTGCCACATTTTTCTGCCACGTTATGGCTCATAACGGCTCTGTTCTCTCATTTTCTGTGTTTCCAATTTCATTCTTTTATTCCTTTCCCCATATTCATCTTGATATTCTTTTTATTAATTTTGACATTGGTTCTTGATTTTGATCGTCCTGTCAACTTCATTGAAGCAGTAAACTGAAGCTTTTTAAAGTAGACGGCACTCAATTTATAACTTGATGGAAGTGCCAGTAGGGTTCTTAGCCAAGCTTTGGAGCTTTATTTCATTTCTTCCTTTCTTCTTCTTGCTCTTCCTCCTTGGCCTTCTCAAAGGTGCACTATACTATACTATTACTGTTTCTCTATCAATCGTTTTCTTTGCAGTGTCTTATTTTGATTGGTAAAAGCAAACACCCTTTTGGAAATTGTACCAAGAACCTTGGTTTGAGCAATTTTAAGACATTTGCACTATATTTGTACATATAACAAGGTACAAGTAAGTGCAGCATACTAAACTACTACTATTACTACTAGTATTACTAGCAGTATGTGCAGTGTATTTGTTCAGAGGCTAATCAAGGGTTTTTAACTTTTAAAGATTCAATCTTTAAGGTTCTAGCACTAAATTACCTTGTGAAATTTTGCAGAATTTAATATTTGTTGAAGTTTAATTGACTTTCCATACACAATATATCTTTTGCGTTGTCTGAAGATATTGGGCTCAATTGTAAGACTTACATGCATCTTTGCAGTATTAACTGAAATTATTTTTGACCATTACCACTTTACTCATTTTAAGCCTCTGGCTTTCTTTGTTTTCTTCATCTGGGCACGCTTTTGAAGTTTGACTAGCGACATTGACAAGATGGATGGGGATATATGTAAGAGCATATTAAATGTTGTGGATATTGACAAGTGTGATATTTGTCTGGACAGGGTTAGTAATTGGCCCCATTGTGACAGTCATCATAGCTGTTGGGAATTCAGCAGTTGTAATTGGACTATGGCCTGCACATTTTATCTGGACCTACTTCTGTGTAGCAAAGTATGTTGTTTTCCTGCCAATGCTCTTGTTATATGGGTTATAAAGTAGTACAGAATGTTGCCCAGTGTGTATCTGATACAGTACTCTGTTGGCTTTTGTGCTATTTGTTTCACATTTCAGAAGCAAAAAGCTTGGATGGGTTTTGAAGATATCGCTACTGGTTTCATTGCCAGTTCCTCTGATTCTTTGGCCCATATTAGCCATTATTGGGAGCGTCCTTGGTGGGATTGGGTATGGTTTTTTCGCTCCTTTGATTGCAACTTTTGAGGCTATTGGAGAGAATATCACTTGCAAGATCTACCACTGCTTTGCGGTGAGTCTCAGCGTCCATATGAACTGTGTTATCTGTTTATCAATGATAATTAGATGAATTGCTCTAAGCTCCCATACGAGACATCAGTATTGTAGTAAAAAAGTGGACATTTTATTTTCTTGATATGCTGAACATTTGTGGGCTTTTGTTTGCCAGATTAGTCATGATTCCTGCTTTATGTGGGCAGTTGATTGGCAAATATAAACTTCCAGGTCATATGATGGCGTAATTCATCTGTTTATTTAGTTTCTTCTGGATAAGCCCTTGCTCAAATAGTCTGCATTCATTAACTATGCCTCCAGAACATCCAAATGTTTTGAATTCATAGCACTGTCACTAGATGGCTGTGATGTTCAAGTTGGTCAAGTAGTTCTCTGCTTTTCTTCCTCAAATTGGAAGGGAGAAAAGATTCCTGCTTATAACCTTCATTCGTCTTACTTTTGTAGTCTTTTGCTTTTCCTTTGTGAATTTCTGTCAAGTTTTTTTATGCTTTTTATTGGCCAATTTTTGTAATTGATTACTTATTTATTGTTTTATAGTTAATTGTTTATTAAAAGATATAAAGATCTAGCTCTGCAATAGAATAATATGTGCATGAAATCTACTGATGGCTTAACTATGAACATCCCTGCAAGTTCTTTCTGTTTGTTCAAATGTAATCGTGTCTCTTACATGCCAAAGATCATAGTTGATAAAATTATCAGGATGGCTGTATTTCTACTATTAAAGGGAGCTGCACAGTAGTATGGGACTTTACAGACTTTTGCTTTCACTCTTACTTTTCTTATATGGACGAGCTTTCTGAGGAAATGGATCCAGATGAGAAACGAATAGAAGTGAAGTGAGTGATATCTGAACCTTCTTCTTAAAAGCATTGGACAAAGATGGTAGATTACAGTGTACTATATTTTCATTATCATGATCTGTCCTAGGCTGTCAAAGCTGCCAAGTTGCATTTTGGTTTCTCTGCTTGCAATTCCAGTGGATGTGCCCTTTATTACAGCTCTCGCTCTTTGGAAGAGTCCATTCATGCTCCTCAGGGGATGGAAGAGGCTACTAGAAGACTTAATTGGAAGGGAAGGCCCATTTCTGGAGACGGTTTGTGTTCCTTTTGCTGGCCTTGCAATCTTTTTGTGGCCTTTAGCTGTAGCTGGATTTGTGGTAGCATCCTTCTTTTCAAGTTTTGCTCTCGCACTTTACAGCGGGGTTGTGGTGCATCAGGTCTATTTTCTCTCCTCCCTCTACTTTCTCCGTTTTACTATGTAATCATATGAACCAGCTTTGAAGTTTGAGAGGCACTATGTCTCATTTAGCACGTTGTCTTATTCTAACTGAAGCGACAAGATTTTTGCTAGGAAGAGTCGTTTCAGCTGGGACTTGCGTACATCCTAGCTGCAGTTTCCATATATGACGAATACACAAATGACCTACTTGACATGAGAGAAGGGTCATGCTACACGAGGTATTGCCTGTATAGTATAGCTCGCCAACTTTCGTTCATTACATTATGATCTGAAAGAAACTGAGTCATTTATCAATGTTGTGTAACAACTTGATGATGCCATCAACGATGATGTTGATTCTCTGATTCTTCCGGCAGCCAGGCCTAAATATAGAAGAAATATGAGCTCCTCTGGAGGCCTTGACAGTAAGAGCTCAATTGAGCTGAGAAATGAAAAAGAAAAAGAAGGATCACACAGCTTGAAGCTTGTTTCGCATGGATCAAGAACCCTGAAGCAGGCAATCCAACAATATACGCCCATGCAGGTATAAAAATCTTCCTTTTCTCTGTAGGCTATGTAATGTTTTCCTTATGATTTACTATGTCCTCTTTGATTCTATATTTTTCTTTTGTACTGGCTTTGATATGTGTTACTTGAGCCCTGAGGGTCTTTCAGAACAACCTTCCTACCTCCACGAGGTAAGGGTAAGGTCTGCCTACACTCTCCAACTCTCCCCAGACCCCAACCGTGTTGGGACTACACTGGTTATGTTGTTGTTGCAGATGTAAAAGTCCATGTGTAATTACTTCAGCAACTTAAGTTCTTTGATGTTATGAACCTAATGTAACTCTGTGGTAGGTATGGGGTTGGCTCTTCAAGTCCTGCGAGGTCAATGGCAGAATACTCCTACGTGAAGACTTGATAGATGTCAAAGATATTGAGGAATGTATTGTCAAGGGGGACTGTAAGAAGCTAGGGATCAAATTGCCTGCTTGGACCATTTTACAGTGTCTGCTTGCATCTGCAAAATCTAATTCTTCGGGCCTGCTAATTTGTATGTCTTCCCTCAGGTTGCCTTTTTCTCTTCATCGTCTTCCGCCTATTTATTACCTTTAGGAAGAACTGATGTCTTTTGTGCTCTATACAGCTGACGAAGTGGAACTGACAAAGTCCAACTGGCCAAAGGATAAAGTATTTGAGTGGTTCCTTGCGCCGCTCTTAGTCATGAAGGAGCAAATAAAAAAACTACAATTGGAAGAAGATGAAGAAATTATCCTGAGGAAGTTGGTAATGTGTTACAAAAATGAAAGACCAGAGGAATGGGATAACACGGGATTTCCATCCACTGATACTGTGAGGAGAGCACAATTGCAAGCTGTAATTAGGAGGTAAGCTTATATTTATGAAATGCTTTACGAACATGTAATATTTTGCAATCACAATATAGTAGCTTCTTCAGCTCTTCCATGGTGCATTCCAGCCAGAGTCCGTAATGTCTTTTTGCATATGTAGGTGAAGATGTATCCACTTCTTATAATACTATTATGCAAGTTCATGCGTACCTGTTTGACCATAAATACTATAGTATTTCAGTATTTGCAGTATTTTTAGAATCTGGTTTGACCATCAGTAGACACAGAACTCTAGTATTTGAAATATTGTAAGACTATTTATGGAGTATTTCGAGTGAGATAGTAATGATTCTCACATGTACAAGCAGAATCATTCAAACTGTCCATGGCCCTGTTAGTTGGAACTTATAGAATTCTAATTTCTATTGAAATGTGGAGCGACAATTGAACTATGTTTTTACGAACCAACAGGCTGCAGGGAATTGTTGGTTCATTATCTCGGGCACCAACATTCAGAAGACGCTTTAAGAATTTGGTGAAGGTGTTGTATTTGGAAGCAATCCAGATTGGTCTTGTTGCTGATACTGATGGTGGAAGCTCAAAATCTGGAAATAGAAATAGGCATCGCGTAGAGGGGGATAGGAAAAATACAGATGAGGGAGAGCAAGACCAGCAAAGCAGCCGAGATGATGATAGTATTGTTTGACCATTCTGTAGGTAAGATGTCCTTATTGTAGGTCCATGTAATTTCTCTCGACTGAAATACTTAGGCATGTACTGAGTAGCTTTACATTGTGGATTTTGAATGAGCTTCTCTTTGTTTTAGCTTCTATTTTCTGATGTAGGAACCATAGTAAAAGCAGCTTGGCAATTATGTTTTAGTTTCTGCATTGCGACAGAACATTTTGCGCTATTCCTTTCCAGACTTCCTGTTGTGCAGAGGAGAATATGACTGTGACAAGGATATCCTCTTAAGATCATAATTGATTTGCAAGTTCTAAGCAAAAGAGAAGTTGATTTCACGGATAATAGCAACTAGCGATTTTTTTAACATGCATCTGTGAGTTAGCTCGAAATGGTGGTTGCATTTCGCGGTGTCATCTGCTTTACTTTTCATAGCTTCTGTTGGGTTCAACTTATATACCCAAATCTGTTGCTCTTTTCAAATTTCATCCATTGTGACTTAGCATATCTATTACACAACACTAGTCACTTTCTGTTTTCATTATACAAAAGTTATTTTACTTTTCTTCGATCATTACAATGATCCGATGACTATTTAATTTTATACAATACATTAACTTCTATAAATATCACAAATATTGTATCTATTTCGGAAAATCAGTTCGGATTTATGCCCGGCCGCTCGACGACGGAGGCAATCCACCTGGTACGGAGGTTGGTGGAGCAGTATAGGGAAAGGAAGAAGGATCTGCACATGGTGGTTATCGACCTGGAAAAGGCTTACGACAAAGTCCCCAGGGAGGTGCTTTGGAGATGCTTGGAGGTGAGTGGAGTACCGCAGGCATATACCAGACTAATTAAGGATATGTATGACGGAGCGAAAACCCAAGTGAGGACGGCGGGAGGAGACTCAGAGCATTTCACTGTCCTGACAGGATTGCATCAGGGATCTACTCTTAGTCCCTTTTTGTTTGCGTTGGTGATGGATGTGTTGACGCGGCGTATTCAAGGGGAAGTGCCGTGGTGTATGTTTTTTGCAGACGATGTAGTTCTGATATATGAGACTCGAAGGGGTGTGAATGACAAATTAGAGGTGTGGAGGCAAACTCTTGAGTCTAAAGGGTTCAGGGTGAGCAGAAGCAAGACAGAGTATGTGGAATGCAAGTTTAATGACGTGAGGCGGGAGAATGAGGTAGTGGTGAAGTTGGAAGCACAGGAGGTATGTAAGAGGGATAAGTTCAAGTATCTTGGGTCCGTGATCCAGAGTAACGGTGAGATTGACGAGGATGTCTCGCACGGTATTGGGGCGGGATGGATGAAGTGGAAACTCGCGTCGGGGGTGCTGTGTGATAAGAAGGTGCCGCCCAAGCTTAAAGGCAAATTCTACGGGGTGGTAGTCCATTCGGCCTTGCTGTATGGAGCGGAGTGTTGGCCAGTTAAGAACTCCCACATCCAAAAAATGAAGGTGGCAGAAATGCGGATGTTGCGCTGGATGTGTGGACTGACTAGAGGGGATAGAGTTCGGAATGAGACTATCCGGGAGAAGATTGGTGTGACTTCAGTGGAATGCAAGATGCAGGAAGCACGATTGAGATGGTTCGGACACGTGAAGAGGGGGGGCATGGATGCCCCGGTCCGTAGGTGTGAGAGGCTAGCGTTGGATGGTTTTAGGCGGGGTAGGGGTAGGCCGAAGAAGTACTGGGGTGAGGTGATTAGGCGGGACATGAAACAGTTACAGCTCACCGAGGACATGACCCTAGATAGGAAGGTCTGGAAGATGCGAATTACGGCAGAGGATTAGGGCCAGTTTGGGTCGCTAGTGTAGGGATTACTTGGTGGGGGTTTTATTCCTGTTATGATTTCGTATTCCGTGTTTCATGTTTTATTACGAATCTGTGTGCTTTCCTCTGCTTTCCTCTATTTTATATTACTTATGGATGCCGTATTTATGTTATGTAATCTGTTTCTGTGCTTTACTATGTGTTTGTGTGGTATCTCGTGCCCTGAGCCGGGGGTCTTTCGGAAACAGCTTTTCTACTTCATCAGAGGTAGAGGTATGGACTGCGTACATCTTACCCCCCAGACCCCACTAGGTGGGAATACACTGGGTTTGTTGTTGTTGTATTGTATCATTTCTCATGAAAATTTCAATTATCTTTAATAGGCTAATTAATTTTACATCTTAAGCTCATTTTTTAAAAGAAAGTCATAAGATCATTTTTTAAAAGAAAGTCATGAATTCAAACTTATTATTCAAAAAAAAAAAAGAAAGTCATGAATCCAAAGTTATTATTCAAAAGAAAAAAAAAAACAATGAAGTATAAATTTTTTTTGAGCCAAATTGATATTAACCAAATTGATGGATATGAATTATATTTGATTTTAATAATTGAAAAATCGACCAAAATGATTTTTTTTTAGTTTTAACCAAGAATGACCTAAATCGAACTCTAAAACCGCTAATAAAAAAGTATAAATAACATAAATATCAACCATTTAAAAGTAATTACACTCTCTTTCACCTTTTTAATTACTTTACTCTCTCTCCCTATTAATATACATAACATAGCCGATATATACATAATATTCTGTATATATGTGGGATTTTTGTAATATGTTTAGGGAGTTGGAATTTTTTGTAATATTGAAACATAATTGTGTATTTGTGCAATTTTTAGTAAAAATCACATGTGAGTTTTAATATTAATTAATTTAAATAATTATATAATTATAATACATTGCTAAATTAGCAAACTTAATCGTTATTGCTAAATATTTTACTTATTTTTTATAATTTCTTCTAGTATATTTGAACTATATAATACTTGATAATTATCGTTTAGAATATTATTTTTTCTTGAAATGAGTTACTTTGTTCTGTTCTATCAAATTTAATACATTTATCTTTATAATTCCTTTGTAATAACAGATTTTTAACCATAATTGTTACTTAATTTAATTATATTTATAGTATTTATAAACAAAGGTTTACAAGAAAAGATATGTAGGGAATAAGAAAAGAATACAACATGGTCAACTTATGGATTAGATACTTATAAAATGGATCAAGATATGGATCGTAAATTATTATTTTTTAAATTAAAATTTAAATTTAATGAAAGTTGTCACATTATTTTTCAGGTGAAATTATTATAAAATTCATACCAAGTAACTTTTGTGATGGTCGGAACAAAATAAAATAACTTTGATGTAATAAAAAGAAAAAGGAAAATATCATTAATGTAACAAACACAAAGTTAAGTGATCATAAATGATATTTTCTCACTCGACCCTTTAGCTTACCTCAGCTTACATTGTGCCATCTCATTATGCAATGGCAATAGCTTACATTGTGCCATCTCATTATGCAATGGCAATAGCTTATCCGTGATTTTGAGTTACATGTTCAATTGAGGATTGATAAGTTGAAATTTTATTACTTTATCTTTTATTCATAGATGGATTTTTATTAATATTTGATAAAGAAAATAATGCATTTACTTTTTACATTACAGTTACAAGTTTATGTGATTGAGAAGTAATTAGCAAGATACCAAGTGAACATAAGTTTGAAAAGAGTTCGTCTGACTGAAAAAAGAAAAAAGAAAAAAGAAAAAAGAAATCTGTCGAGTTAATTCACTTCTCGATCACAAAGTGGATCCCCGTGACGTTGATGTTATCAGCTCTAGTGACGTTACCACTTACCTCGGTGAAAAAAAAAAAAGAAATAATCCACCATAATCTGGAAGCATTGTGTACATTGTACAACAAAAATGAAATTTGAAAAAAATAACATTATTACAATAATTATCTTATTATATCTATATATAATTAGAGCTGTCAATACGGATATGGGCTAGCTCATACGGACTTTGAGTTTGATGGATCACGCCGGGCTGATCCATTTAAATGACGGGTCAAAAAACATCAAGTCCACGCTATTACCCTGTGGGCTGCGGGCCTCACGGGCCAACTCACTTTTTAAAAAATAATATTTTATAATTTAATTTTACACTGTTAATAAACATAAATATTTATCACACAATAACACATAGTATTAAAGTTTGTTAATCAAAAGGGAGCCAGAGCTCGAATCACCCAAAGTAGGAAGAAAATAAAGAGGTGGCACTACTCAATCGAAAAGATCACGGTTGAAAGTCGATGATGCGTTGAGGGAGATGTAGTGAAGAGGAGGCGGCTAGCTGAACTACGGAAATTAGGAAAGTGAAGAGTACAATGTACTCTTTATGTTTTAGTCGTAGATATTTAATTATTTTATTATTTATTAGATAGAAAATTAGGAAACTTTCCAGTTTCCATTTACTTTGTTAATGGAACCAGTCAATGGTCATCATTGGACTTGATTGTTTTTAAACTTTTTTATTATTTTTCAGTATTTTATTTTATTTTTAAATTATTTATTATTTGACTGACGGGCCGGGCCACGGATTACCCCAACCCACAGTCCTCAAGCCCTACGGGCCATGGGCTTATTCGGACCGGGCTAAAAAGCCCTGCTCGTAAAGGGGCTACAAAAATTGAATCCCACCCCATCAAATTACAAGCCGGGCCGGGCTGGCCCACCGGGCCTTGGCCCATATTGACGGCTCTATATATAATATTATATATTTTATTTAATTACATTTATCTTATATTTTTAGTAATATATTCACTTGTCAAACTTAATTAAAAAAAGAGACGTTACTTTTAATTTTAATTTTGATCTATTTTTTAGAATTTGGGAAAAGATAATAGAAAAGGTGTGAAGCATGGGTCTATTTATAAACTTTTAAAAATTATTGTCACCACTAAATATTTTTAAAATATTTTTTACTTATATTTTTTTTTAAAATACCCGTCAATTAATTTTCGCTCTCTTAACTCTCTTCACCTTTTCGTCTTTTCTGCATTTTCTTTTCAAAGCTCCATTTTTATTTTTTCTCTTCTTCAAAGATCGAATTTCGTTCATCTTTCAATTAAGGTAAGTTTGCTCCATCTTCCAACTAATTTCTACTCAATATTAATGATTTTTTTTGCGTTTTTGTATGTTTTATTTCTATTGAATTGATATTGGACAAAATAATTTGAAATTTCTAAAAAATGGGATTTGATTTTGCTGAAATGTTTTGTTTTTAAGTAAAAATTTGTCTGATTCTTGATGAATTTTTGTTGGATTTTGATTATCGTTGTTGATTGCATGTTGAATTTTTTCGATTCTATCGGTTATTGTGCCTAAAAATCTAGATTTTTAAAATTTTTTTTTTCTTCAATGTAATAGTATTTTAGATTCCTGTATTTGAGGTTTGGTTCATACATTGCTGTTGTTCTGTTAATAAATCGTTCAATTGAATAGCTATTTATTTGATTCCTGGGTTTGATTTTCAATTGTTCTTGATTATAATGTGTTTTAGATATATTTTTTTTATTTTTAATTTTACATTTATCTGTTTGTGTTGTTTTTCTATTAATAGACTGTTAGATCGATTCGACACTTTTTTGATATAACAGTTAATTGTTCAACTTCATTTTGTACCTAGATAAATAAAAATGACTAGATTTAGGGGTGCAAAGATTAACACTGATAATAAACACAAAACTGAAGAAGCTGAAAGGGCTTCAAAAGGAAAGATAATCAATGAGTCCGAGCATAAAAACTCTAGTGATCAAGGAATTCAAGCTTCTAGTGGAGATGATCACGAATTTGAGTGTAGGATAGAGAAAGAAGACGAGTAAGGATTGATCTTGCTCCACTATGCAAAATTTATTTCCGACGAGAGGTATGACCTTACCACATTCATGAATGATATTGGATCTTTTTTGACGTCCTTTTCGGCTAAGATATTCGTTAGGTCTCGATTGAATTTGTTTTATGAATTCCAACATGTGATGGTTGTAACGTCTCAAGTTGAGGTTCAAGGAATCTTGTATGTTGAGAAGTACAATATGTTGCATGAATGTAGTTCTGCCTCAATGACAGGCCGACATATTTTGGCCTGAAAAAGTTTGCACTAATAACGTGGTTAAGTTGTAGGCGATATTTTTGTGATTTGAAATATTTTAAAGTCAAGGAGGAGGATAATTTTTTTTTTAAAAGGTTGCGAGAAAGAAGACTGTTTCTAGAATGAAATTATTGAAGCTTTTCAGAGATGGGGTCTGGACAAGGAGAACAAGTTCAAATGCTATTTGATTTAGTTCGTGCACTGCATATTTCTTGCATGACATTTGTCGAAATTAGTGAATATATGTAGATATGATGAAGATGGTGGATAACCTGAATTACTTTAAGAGATACAGTAAGGAGTCATTCATATTAACTCTAGACTATCTGAAGAAACAAATAAACTCACCAGAATGCATACGTGAAGACGGGATCTTTATCATACACGCTCTATGAATTTTCTTGGACATTTCTAATATTGATTATCAATCATTAAATTAATTTATTCTATACCGACATTCATTTATGAAATAGATTTGGATATACAAATCAATTCCCCCAGCTCGGTAGGAGAAGTGAAAAATCAAGAGAAGACTCGCTGTCCATTTCTCAGTTGTTCAGATAGCACATCTCAAAAGGTGATAAACTGATCGAAAGTGATCCATATGTAAATGAATGGAGCACAAAGGTATGAATTTTTATTTATTTTTTATTATGTTCTAACAAAAATGAGTTTCTTAATAATCACATTTTGCTTATTTGTCTTTAGAAAGTGCACCCGTACCTCATTCTAATGGTACATGAAATGAAGCAGCAATACATGATGAAATTTAGAGCATGCACTGACGAGACAAATGACTCATTCAACGATGACTTGAAGGACAATTTGTATGGTGTGACTGTGATCACTTCATCAGTGGATGGTGAGGATTAGATACGATAACCATAATTTGAATGAAAATATTGTGTCAAGACATGTCATTCACTGTGCGAGGTCAAGTAGATGAAGAACAGTGAATAAGAGATCGATGATTAAAAATTTAAAAGAACACATATTTAGATGGGAGGAGATAATGAATGATATGATTGATTTCGTCAAAGAAGAGAGATTAAGGAGAACAAAAAAGGAGAAAAAGAAGAACAAGGTAATATCTTCTCTATTTATTATAAAAATTGTATATTATATATAATCATTGTTTGTTATAATAAAATTAATACCATAGCTTATTGACAAATATCATAATTTATTATAGACCTCAAATACTTGAAAATGTAGATGTGTAGCTTCCTAGTGAGCATTCAGCAGTGAAGGCTATTCGCAATGACTGCAGCATTAAAGAATGTTCCTTAAGGCAATCTCGAGAACAGACCTCTGTCAATACTGATGAATTGATGATCCTTGATAAATCAACCGATGTGGTTATAAATCAAGCAGTAGAAAGCATAATGAGGAAGAATACAAGAAAAAAAGAAAAAAGAAAAAAAAAAGAGAAAGTAAGAACAAAATAAAGAAGAAGATATAGTGAAAATGAGAGAAGTTAAAGAAACTAATGCTGTAGAGGAAAAAGAGAAGAAAGAAGAAAACAATGCAGAGTTGGGGAAGAAGAGAATGAAAAAGAACAAAAGAAGGCGTAATCAATGAAAGAACAAAAAGAAGTAGAAATGAAGGTACCAACAAAGGAAAATGAGAAGGAAGAAGAAAAAAGACACCAACAGAGAAATACGAGAAAGCAGAAAGAAGAAAGAAGAAAGAAGAAAAAAATAAAATAATAGTGGAAGAAGAAGAAGGAATGCAGGCACCAGTAAAGGGAGAAGAGAAAGAAGAAGAAAAAAAAACAACCGTGAAAGAAGAAGAAGAAGAAGAAAATACGTCAAGCGAGTGACTATGGATCATGTTCTTAAGGACGTTGTTGATGAAATCAGCAACTTCATTATCGGAAAGAGGACAACTGAGGAATTAGAAAATAATTTATAATTTTTATTTGGGTGTAATATGTTTATTTGATTGGCCTTTGAGACAATAATTTTTTCATTTGTTGTTCTATTATGAGGTTTGAGTTGAGACAACAAAGTTTTTATTAGAAAATGATGGAGACTAACAATTTAAATTTTTTTGCTTTGAATGAGTAATGATAAACAATTATTTTTATGAAACTGCTTCATGATAATGTGAAAATTTTTAGTATGTTTACTATTAATGTGTTACAATTTATATAATCAATGTCAATATTTTTAGATGATTGTCATCATTTAAAGACACTGAATAAAAGATGAAACATATATAATGTAAATATAGAGTACTCGATGAATAAAAAGTAAAACATAGATAATATAAATTTAGAGTAGTTGATTAATAAAAGGTAAGGCATACACAATATAAAGTAAATATTCATACTACGTTCAATACCACTACACCCTCATTACATTTGTCCAAAAGTCAATACTAATAGTAAATCATACAACATAATTTTTAGGTCTTTCTCATTTTTCTTCGGTCACAACCAACCTCTGTTTAAGTTGATCTCTCTCTACTTCAGCGTCTTTCAATAATCATTTTAAGTGATTTATCTTGTGTTTCAATTCTCTATATAACATCATAAGAAGAACTTTCAAAGGCCTTTTAATATTTCAAACTTTCCAACGCCTTGAAATTTTGATTACTCAAATTCGAGAAGAATCTACTTAAAATAAAAATATTCACCATTATCCTAAAATGACGAAGAAAAATTAGAGAGTTTTATTACTTAATGCACATAAATAATGTATAATTTTTAATTAAAGAGCACACCTTTTTAACTGCACAATTATAAAATTTTTAACTTGAATTTTTGTAGATTCGCATTGTCTTAAAATAGCGAAATTACTGTAATGAAAAATTTAAATATTTTTGAATGTTTGATATGTTGTTTTTGTTGAAAAAAAATAAGAAATGAATGAATAAAAGAACATGAAGGAGTTTAAAGAGGTCCCATGCATTTATATAGTAGGATTGACAAAAATGTGATCGTTGGAGACTTGTACTTTTTGATCATTGGGACATGAGTGTAGCCCATACAAATGATTTATCATTAACATTGAAAGTGGTCTAAAATAAATTTTGTGGTCTAAAATTGATCTTTGTGGTTTATTATAGACCCTTTCTTTGTGTGATCTGAAAGGACTGTAATGTTAAACAAGTTGCAGTTGGGACTTTCTAAAATTGATAAAGTTTGAAACATCCAATACATAGTAGACTATGCACGGGTATATCATCTTCTTATGTCATTATTGATAAGAAAATATTTTCTAGTATATTATAAAAGAATCTATGCATCGATACACAACTGCTTGAAATATTGAGGCTCGACTGATTGAATCTATTTTCAAGTAACATAGAACTAAAAAAAGAAAGAAACTATATAAAATAAAATAAAAGTAGGTCAATTAACAACATTCAAATATTTTAAAGTAATTTAACTGCATCTATTTTGACTCTATATCACTTTTGAAAATGTTCAAGTGATATTTAAGACATGTAATTATCCTAAATTACTAAGATAGGACTAAAAAGTGAAAAATAAAATAAAATAAAAATAAATTAACATCATTCAAACAATGTAAAATAACTAAATCATATAATATGAGAGTACACAATAATTAAATACATAATCTAATGAGTATAAGAAAGAGTTGTGTTTGTGAGTGTTCATATGACAAGTAATGCTTGAAACCAGATAGTCCTTCTCAAAGCATGCATTTGTTCTGAGTAATTTATTGTTACTACAATTACTCTTCCTTACACACATTAGATCAGGGTGTTCAATTATTGTGTACTCTCATATGATGATATTTAGTTATCTCGTGTTGCTTGAATGATGTTGAGTTATTTTATTTTATTTCTTCTTTTTAATCATATCTTACTTGAGAATAGACTCAATCAGTCGATCCTTGACCTTTTAAATAGTTTCGTATTAATACATAGATTGATCTATAATATGTAAATATACAACAAATTTAGACATCTATAACAAATCATAAACATAATATATATATATATATATATATATATATATATATATATATATAAGATATCTTTATAGGTCTAGCATCAAACATATGAATATTAACAAGTAAGATGGGAATAAAAAGGAAGGAATGAAAGAAAATAAAAGAATTAACACCGCTCAAGCAATGAAAAATAACTAAATATCATCATATTCGAGTAAAAAATAATTGAACACACTATCTAATGAGTGTAAGAAAGAACAATGATAGTAACAACCAATTACTCAAAATAAGTGTATGCTTTAAGAAGGACTACTTGCTCTCA
The DNA here is from genome assembly GCF_002878395.1 of Capsicum annuum. NCBI lineage: Eukaryota > Viridiplantae > Streptophyta > Magnoliopsida > Solanales > Solanaceae > Capsicum > Capsicum annuum. The sequence continues at coordinate 175,695,472 of NC_061117.1, read as the reverse complement.
AATATTACTTGTCATATGAACTCTCACAAGCATCACTCTTTTTTATACTCATTAAATCATGTGTCTAATTATTGTGTACTCTCATATTATGTGATTTAGTTATTTCGCATAGCTTGAATGATGTCAATTTATTTTATTTAATTAATTTCTCCCTATTAGTCCTATCTTAGTGATTTAGGACAATTGCATGTCTTAAATATCACTTGAACATGTTCAAAAATGATATGGAGTCACAATAAATGTAGCTAAATTGCTTTAAAATATTTGAATATTGTCAATTGATCCACTTTTATTTTTTTTTAATTTAATTTCTCTTTTTTTAGTCATAGTTTTAAGTTGTTCATATATTCAATCATTCGATCGCCGACCTTTGCATATGCCATGTATCGAAAAATAGAAATATCTATAATGTATTGTATAATTTATTATATGAAAAATGATGTCCGTATGTGATATATTATTATTGTAACTAGTATTTGTTGAATATTTCGATCTTCGTCAGTTTTAGTGAAATATTTTATTATTTTATCCCTTTTGGGCATATGGTGCGTACGTCTAAAATATATCTTCAAGGTTCACTGAATAATATAAATGATCAAGCATCGATTATGTTATATAAAACTTGAAGAGAAAATTGAATAGAATTAAAATACAACATAATACTTGAATAGAAATTGAACACAATACTTGAACAGAAATGAAAGATTTTATATTAAACTTAAAGAGTTTATTTTTATTACATACATTAATAGGTAAATAATCCAACAAAAGTGCAAAAAATAAAGCATTCATTTATAAAATGAAACCACTATGAAAGCTTTTGAAATAAACTCTAAGCAATAACAACAAATAAAAGACTACACTACACTACAAAGATGTTGGGGAGAGGGTGATGAGGTAGATGGGATCTAGTCGAAGCCTCTCCACTATGACCCGAATAAAGTGGGCCATCCGCTGGATATCCATCTAACGCTAATCAGCAGTGAGACCCTGAAAGAGAAAATCTAGGTCGCTCCTCATCCTGAGCAGATTTTGATTGGATGTGGTTTGTATTCTCCACAGCAGTCTAAAATTATAAGTCATTCTTATCATTGTTGTAGTTTATATGTGCTTCTTGAGGAAGATAAGTAAGTATAAAATAGACTTCTAAGTTTGTTAAATAGACCAATGAAGAAATAGAGGAACCAATCGTTGCTCAACATGTGTAGCGCGTACGTAGACAAGGAGGCGTGTAAAAATGAAAAGACGTGTCAGCCGAATTAGTTGAGTCATTTCAAATGGGCACTTGATCCCACACGTCATGGTTACATTGCATTATTCAGTGTATTTAGAATAGAGTTTCTTGAATAGACCATGACAAGGGTCTATTTTAGGTTACGAGTTTAGGAATTCATTTATATATACCAAGCATACAGTTTATTATATATTTAACTAGTCAACAGTATGTTGTGTATAATCGATTACTTTAATATTATATAGCAAATTAATTAAAGTCGATAGTAAAAAACAAGTTAAGTCGATTAAAACTGTACTTTTATTACATTTGAAAATAGAACAGTGACAGTGGCATTATAACTTGTCAAGTGCCTTTGAAAAAATAAAAATTACAATGCAAATCCTATATTCTTACAGTAAGGTCTCATGTTGTTCTCTTATGGTCTATTCTTTTACACATGGAGTAATTGTTCCTCCCCTTGGGCCTGAAAGACTCCGATATACCCTTAATGCATTTCACCCTCTTCCTTCATAGTTTGGAGTCAAAATCAGGTGAAAATACCTAGATTACTAGATATTCTTATGCCACACTCTATTTCGGCTCTAGAAGGATTATAAAAATAGGTTCCAGGTATTCAAGGAGGGATAATGCTTTTAAATTGATGACAAAGAGTAGTCGTACATGCTATTACCATAATCATTCCCATGCCTTAATTGCAAGGCTGCCATCGCGTGAGCACATGATAATTTTATCAAGTTATATTGCCTACAAGAACATGACTTTTTGATAGATTAACTTTGGCAAAAGGACCAACATCAATTATGGTGAATTCATTAGTGCGATTATTTATATTGCTCACATACCAGGCCTCGCCCCCAGTCATATTTTTTCTTAAGATCTTCTCTGCTTTGATAACAAATGTATTTGTTGAATTGCTCACCTCTACATACTTATTCCCGAATAGATTGCCAAACTAATAAGCAACTGATTTCATTAAGCGACTCAGTGATGTTTGTAGTCATAATGTTGAATCTGTTTCCTGGAAAGTGTGCCCTACTGCACTTTTTAAATTCAAATCATGCTTGAGGCAAGCTATGGTGTCGAGGTATTTTTATTTGAGAAATTTGAAGTAATCATTAAACTCATCAAGGTGTATTCCTTGGTTGCGTGGTAGTACAATAGAGATAACGTTAGTAATGGTGATTTGTTTGGATATTTTCACTGAGATGGCTCATACACTTTATGTGATGTTCATGCGAATAATTCCTTGCAAGGACATTGACTATGATTATGTGTATATCAGAGATGCGACATAATTCTAGGTTGTTGATGACAATGGCCTTAAGCTTCGTAAATAAAAAAGATCCACGATACATCAGTCTCCTTGTCCAACACACAATATGCTATGACATAGATATGATTTTGTGTATTTTATGCGACAATGGACAACAACACACTCTAAAACTTTCTACACAAGTGCGTTCCATCAATGACAATGATCTTTCTCATGTGTGCATATCCCTAGATGAAAGCCCCAAGCATCATACAGTATACATAAACTTTCAAGAATTCTTATCGATCATGAGGGAATTTATAGACCTGGATTTGAGGCCGTTAAAAATGTATGAAAAAGTGGAAAACACAGGATAACCATGCTCCGGTGTCTCTCAAACAATATTCTTTGCAATGACATAGTTATGATTCAAATCTATCGTGAGTGACACCCAAACTACTCACCTGGTGGGAGAAACATCTACTCTAAAATACCCAACTTTAATCAATATTTAGAAGAGTCAGAGAAATAATTCATCAATAAATAAATTCAAAATCAAACCAAAATGTAAGTACAACTAAAAGAGAAACAATGTACTTAACCATAATCATCCCTAGACAATGAAAGTTGTCCATACCAAAACTACTAAAGATTGTCAAGAAGGAGACACAATCCTAAAAACTAAATGAAAAAACATAGATCCAGGAATAAAGACTATGTCATAATGGAAAGATCTCATGGTAGCCCAAATATGCTGCTCACCCTTAAATCTGAAATCAACCACTGGAATCAGAACTGAGGTCTTGTTGGAGCAACTAAAATATGCGTTACACTCACAAAAATAAAAGCAGGTGTAGTATCAACATAAAAGAAAATAATAACATACTGATAGGGTCATTTGGCCAAACCAAGATCAGAATATGAACACAACAAACTTATAATACAGTAATTTAATCCATGTTTAAATAGCATATACTTAGCATAACAAGCATCAAATAATCAATTTAAGATTACAACCAACAAGACAATAAAATATCATCATGTCACGTTCAACCAAGTCAAACCAAGCCATGTAAGCAATTATAAAGCATAAAATATATTTCCAATTCTGTCATGGAATCGTCAAGCTTACCTGACCCTCGTATACACACACTATGGGTAAAACGTCCACCCTCTAGCCATGACTTCCATGAGATAATTACATGTGCTAAATCCCTGACATAAGTATCTTCCAACCTTGTTTCACCAATAACTCATGAGAATGTTTTAAATATCAAAACATTCGATATTTAGCAATGAGATAGGTCAAAATCATACAACATAAAATTATTTTCATTGACCGCATCAAACAACATGTACTAACTAGCCATATTTCAAAGTAGTTAACATGAATATATAGATCAAATTGGATTTAAACTACAATATAGTCACCTACCCCAAACCAAGATTGCGCAACTCCTCTAAGATGGTACTTAGCTCTGTCATGCAATTTTTTCTTACTCTTAGTCTAGAACAAGCATATAAACACATAATTAATAAAATGACCTACCATATTGGAAATTATAACTCACACCCACTCCTAAGGTCAAGTTCACGATCATTCCCTTTCTGTTCTAGGGTAGTCCTATCGTAATTCACCTAAAACTATCAATTTTAGGGCTAAATTAGTAAATTAACAAAATGCAATGGTAAATTAATCGTTAATAATCAAAATCCATCAATTTATTACTTGTATCACTCTCTTACACTAGAAAATAGCAAAAATTCATCTTAAAATCCACTCCAAACTCCGTAAATTAGCTATTCTGAGGACTAATTATGAATTACTAGTTAATGAGAGAGAAATTCATGCCATAACAAAGCCAAAAAAAGAAAATCTGGTGGAAACCGTCCCTCTTTTTTGCCAAAATGAGTTTTAGAAAAATAAACTATTCTAGAAAAATTATTAATTAAAACTGCAATTTTTGCCTCTATATGCCGCTATAGTGCGCGTTGACCAGGTCTGACTGTCGCTATAGTGGGAATTCATCCACTATAGCCACACCCTACTATAGTGGAGTACCTGCCGTATAATAACATCGACAGGACAAAGTATCCATTTTCACCCAAAGATCCTAAGTTTTGCATCACACCTTAAACCAGGGACATTTCCAATAATGCCCTTTATGCTAAGATTAGTTACAAGAGTTCTACTTACTCCCAAATTTGTTTACATAAATTTATACTATTCCTTATTATCTTAGACTACTAAAAATTTAATCAAACACCACCACACTTGTCCAAATTGTCTCTGAATTTGCCTAGATCATATGTCGCTCCAATTTCACTCGAAACTAGCCTAGCACGAAATGTATACCTTCAAGTCCAGGTAGAATTTGAAAATGACATTACAATCGGAGTTGTATACATAACGATAGAATCGGTCATTACAATATATATCAATTTACCCATCATTCCTCCTTGAATGATCAAACACAAAAATAGGCTAAAAAGTGGAGTGAAGAGAGTACCTATATCCTCAAACAACTGAAGGTACTTGTCCCTTCTTAATTTTCTAAGAGCTTTCTCAATCGAACAATTCTTCTATTGAACCTTAACCAAATAAATTTCCTTTATCCTTAATTTCCAAACATCCCAATTTAGAATCGGTAACAGTTCCTCCTTGTAAGTCAAGTCTTTATCTAAGAAAATTGATTCCCTATCAATGGTTTAGTCCCATCTTTGCAGTACCTATTGAGCATAGAGACATAAATATCGAATAATGTAATACCCCATACTTTTAGCAAAAATTCGTCCCTAGAATGTTAAAGAATAGCTTCCAAAATAGATGATAATTATTTCGTGTGGAATTCTTTGGATTTAGACTTTTCATGGTGTGGCAAATTGATTAATATTTCCATCGATATCAAATTCGCCCAATTCCGACACTTGGTGAAGGAGTTATGCCACTTTTAAGTTGACAGTGTGCCACCTGGCCTTTAGCACGTCGCAAAGATGAGCAAATTCACATTTGTCAATTTCTAGTGGTCCTCCGCGATATTAGCGTATTGCGGAGAGGGACAAATCACCAATTATCTGATTCCAGTGAAGGTCTGCAATATTAGCGTGTTGAACCAAGTTTTTAGGCCCCATCTAAGGTGGCAACGCGATACCACCACGTCGTGCCACTATGCATATTCCCAGTTAGCATTTTCTAGTGGTTTGGCGTGATAGTGCGTGTCGCGCCAAGGGTAAAAGTAGGGATTTTGGTCATTTTTTTAGTTTCATTTATGAGTTTAAAAGGGGTATTTTGATAAAGTACCCAGTCTTAAATCCATCCAAAAATGAAAGATTTATCAAATTTCAAAGCACTTTATGCTACATTCATCATTCTCTCTCTATCAAAACCCTAAGGCTCATACTTCCCTCCAAGAAAACCCAAAATTCCTCTATTAATTCTCCAAGATAATTTAAGATTGAGGTTTCCCAATATAAGAGCATTAAGAATTCATCTCCAAAGCATCAATAAAGATCCAAGATTCAAGTCTTAGCATCTAGTTCATCAATTAAGGTATGTGGAGTTTGAACAAGGATAAATTTTTCATCCTTGTGCCTAAAACTATATTTTTATTACAAATTTACTGCAATTTATATGATTTCCCATGAATTTGAAGTTAGGGTTTATACCCATTATCATTATTTACAAGATTATAAGATTTTCCAAGATTTAAAAGTTGAATCACATGATTATGTTTATATTTCCATGCATATTGTTGAGATTTCCAGATTTTAAGATGATTTATGAATGTTTATATTACCAAGTATGAATTTTGAGATGTTTTAACATGAGATTGATGCTTGGGTCACTAGACCTTATTTAAAGATTGTAGTTTCAAGATTGTTTGTGCTATAAGTATCCCATGACTAGATTATTTTCAGATTTTAGATAAAGAATCCACTTTATTTCATAAGACTTGAGATTTAAGGAAAAGCAAAGCATAATTGGTTTTATTGTAAACCCTTGTACTATTTTTGAAATGGATTTCTTAAGATTTTGAGCATAAAAATGGGAGTAGTATTTATCACCAAGATGGGTAAGTTACTACGGTTTTATACCCAGAACTACGTGCCATCGTAGGTACAGATTATCAAATTATTTCCACTTCTACGTGATGACTCAGATTATGGTCACTCAGATTAGATTGTTCTATTTCAATAGAAAGGGTAGAACAACCCTACCTAATGGGAGCCAGTCGTGGGAATGCATAGATGCTCACATGGTGTATGTCGGTTAGAAAAAACTCCCAAACAGATGTCCCCTACTCTTAAAATAGTTTAATTAATTTAAAGCCTTAAGATATACAGAATAAGTTTCAGACTTTATTCAGCCTATATGATTTGAGAGTAAAAACAAAATACAGATTTCAGAACTAAGTGTAATGGCTCACAAGATTTAGATTGCATGTTTTATTCTTCATGTTTTGACTTTCAGATTTCAGATTACTCATGCTTAAGTGAGTAATTTACATTTAGCATGGATGATATTTTCTATAAACTGTGATGATATTATTTACTTATTTCATGCACCCCCATATACTCAGTACATCATCAAAGTACTGATCTACATATACATCTGTGTGCTACATTGTCTCATAATTTAGGTTCAGTTGCTCATTCTCAGTAGCGAGAGTGATTTTCAAGTATCTCATCTACATCCCTGCAGTTGGTGAGTCCTCTTAGTTCGGGGACTTAGCTATTTAGATTTCCAGTTGTTAGTAAATATTTTTATTAATCTTTTTAGACAGTCTGAGTTAGCTGGGGCCTGTCCCAGTGGCTCTCTAGATTCAGTTAGTAGAGGCTTGTCAGACTACTAGATTCAGTCTTAGATTTCAGATGTCATATTTTGAACTTTCAGTATTTGTTTTATCAGATTGATGTGATCAGTATTTTTAGATATACTCAGACTTTTCAGATAGTTTTCAACATTGTCAGTATCGTATATTCATATTTCCCTATTTTGATATTCTGAGCTAATAGAAAGCTGCCAAGTTTAGCTCAGGACTACTTATAGTTTAGAGCACCGTGTGGCATTCTAAGAATCAGATTTTAGGGCGTTACAAACTTGGTATCAGAGCCTAAGGTTTAGAGAGTCCTAGGGAGTCAGACAAGCCATGTTACATAGAGTCTTGATCATCGGTGTGAAGCGCGCTACATCTATGAGCAAAAGGCTATGGATCTTTTTAAGAAAATCTTATTTTTCTTTCATAATCCATCGTGCTTACAACTATCTCTATATGCTATTAAATCATGCTCTTTTATGTCAGAATATGCCTCCTCGCAGAGCTAACACCCGTAGGAATGATAACTAGCCACCTCAGCCCACAAATTCTTTGAATGAGAATGTGTCACATACAGAGTTCCGGGCTGCCTTTTAAGTGCTAGCCCAAGCTGTGACGGTAAATGTTTAGGGTAACCGTCAGGATACAGCCCCATCTCAGCAAGATGGGGACTTAGCCGCAGACAAAATCAGAGATTTTATAAGAATGAATCCGCCAAAATTCTTTGGGTCGAAGGCAGGTGAGGACCCATAACTTTATCTTAATGAGGTAAAGAAGATCACTCGAATTATGCATGTTTATAAAGAGGAGAGCATAGAATTGGCATCCTATAGGCTGAAGGATGTTTCTTATGATTTGCTGGTGATGTGGAAGAAAAGTAGAGGAGAGAATGCAACTCCCATGACTTGACAGATTTTTTAGGATGTATTCTAAGACAAATTCTTCCCACTTGAGATGAGGGAAGCTAAGATAAAAGAGTTCATGAACTTGAGGTATGGATCTATGATAGTAAAGGAGTATTTCCTCAAGTTCAATTAGTTGTCTAAGTATGCCCCTGATCAGATGGCTGACCCTAGGTCAAGCATGAGTAAGTTTGTGACCGGTGTATCTGGATTGGTAGTTAAGGAGTGTAGGACTGCTATGCTCAATAGAGACATGGATCTTTCTAGATTGATGATGCATGATCAGCAGATTAAGGTAGAGAAGATAAAGAAGAGAGAGAGAGAGAGAGAGAGAGTAAATAAGAAAGCTAGAATAGGACAATTTAATTATGGTCAGAATAGGTCTGGAGAAGGAAATCGTTCGTACTTTTAGATTCGTTCATCTATGCTTGTACCTTTTTCATCCAGTGCTCCCACACCCAGAAATAGACCAAAATTGGGGTAAGTCTTCTATGTCCATATCTCAGAATAGTATGAGTAGAAAGCCTAATCATCCCCTATGTCCAAATTATGGTAAGAATCATAGAGGTAAATGTTTGTGGGGTTAGAAAAGTTGTTATGATTGTGGCCAGGAGGGTCACAGAATCAAGGAATAACAGCATGATAGATAGGGAAATAGAGATGCACGTCCCTAGACTCAGGCTAATAGTGCACCAGCTCCTCTAGGTCGCCCAGCCCCTCCTTAGGGCGCTTCATCCAGTACCAGTGATGGTTAGCGTCAAAATTGATTCTATGCTTTACCATCTCTCCAGGAGCAGGAGGATTCTCTAGATGTTGTTACCGGTATACTTCGTGTTTTTTATTTTGATGTTTATGTGTTGTTAGATCCTGGGTCAAGTTTCTCTTATGTGACCCCGTTAGTTGCTACAAATTTTGAGATAAAATCTGAAAAGATTCCTGAGCCTTTTTTGGTTTCTACTCCAGTAGGTGAGTAAGTTATTGCTAAGCAAATCTACAAAAAGCGTCCTATCACTGTCCTTCATAGAGTCATGTTATCAGACTTGATAGAGTTAGACATAGTTGATTTGGATCTTATCTTGGTGTGGATTGTATCCATTCGTGTTATACTTCTATAGATTGTCGTACCTGAGTGGTGAAGTTTCAGTTTTCAGATGAGCCAGTCTTTGAGAAGTCAGGTACTTCAGTGTCTCCCAAGAGTTATTTCATATCTTATCTTAAGGCTTGAAGGTTGATTTCCAAAGGTTGCATTTACCATCTAGTTCGAGTTAGACACAAAGTCTTAGGCTCCAACAGTTTAGTCCGTCAATGTAGTAAATGAGTTTCCTAATGTCTTTTCAAAAAATTTCCCAGGGGTACCTCCCGATAGAGAGATAGAATTTGTTATTGACCTTGTTCCAGATACTCAGTCTATTTCTATCCCTCCAATTGTATGGCTCCCGCAGAGCTTAAAGAGTTAAAAGAGCAATTCAAAGATCTTTTAGATAAAGGTTTCATAAGGCCTAGTGTTTCTCCATGGGGTGCTCCCGTCCTATTCATCCGAAAGAAAGATAGTTCTTTGTTTATGTGCATTGACTATCGTCAGCTAAATAAGGTCACAGTCAAGAGCAAATATCCTCTTCCTAGAATTGATGACCTGTTTGATCAATTATAAGGTGCCAGTTATTTCTCTAAGATAGACCTTAGATACGGCTATCATCAACTTAAAGTAAAGGAGTGTGATATTCCAAATACAACTTTTAAAATCCACTATGGTTATTTTGAGTTTCTACTCATGTGTTTTGGGCTAACCAATGCTCCAACAACTTTCATGGACCTCATAAATCGAGTGTTCAAATAGTATCTAGACATATTTGTCATAATATTCATAGATGATATCCTGGTATACTCTCGCAGTGAGGATGACCATGCAGATCATCTTAAAACTGTCTTGCAAACTCTTAGAGATCATTAATTGTTTTCCAAATTCAGCAAGTATGAATTTTTGCTAAGATTAGTATCCTTTCTTAGTCATATTATTTCCTTCGATGGCATTAGAGTCGATCCCCAAAAGACAGAAGCCGTAAGGAATTAGCCTAGACCTATATCTTTGTCAGACATTAGGAGTTTCTTGGGTCTAGCTAGTTACTATCGCTATTTTATTGAAGGTTTCTCATCTATTGCATCCCCGATGTCTAGATTGACCCAAAATAAAGTTAAGTTCCTGTGGTCAGATTCTTGTGAGAAGGGTTTTTAGGAGTTGAAGACTCGACTCGCATCATCCCTAGTTCTAGCATTACCTTATGGTATTGACGACTTTTCTATTTATTGTGATGCCTCTAGAGTTGGTTTGGATTGTGTGTTGATACAGAGAGGTATGGTCATAGCCTATGCCTCTAGATAGTTGAAGCCTTATGAAAAAATTTACCCAACGAATTAGTTGCTGTGGTGTTTGCTTTGAAAATATGGAGATATTATCTGTATGGTGTGAATGTAGATGTGTTCACGGACCACAAAAGTTTGCATTATGTGTTTACTCAGAGAGAGTTGAATCTCCGTAAGAGAAGGTGGTTGAAGTTGTTGAAGGATTATGATATGAGTGTGTTGTATCATCTAGGCAAGGCCAATGTAGTGCAAACGCCCTTAGTAGGTTGTCTATGGGTAGTGTTGCTCATGTGGAGAGTGATAAGAAAGAGTTAGCTCGAGAAGTTCATCGTTTAGATAGATTGGGTGTTAGGTTGGTTGATCAGCTGAAGGGAATGTTTGGGTTCAGAGTAGCTCCGAATCTTCCCTAGTTTCAGAAGTGAAAGAGAAATAAGATATGGATTCTAGTTTGGTCAAACTGAAGGAGTCAGTTAAAGACCAAAAGGTAGAGGTTTTCTCCCAAGGGGGAGATGGTGTGCTAAGATACCAAATAGATTGTGTGTGCCTTGTGTTGATGATTTGAGACGGAGAATTATGGCTTAAGAACATGGTGTGCGTTATTCTATTCATCCAGGTTCTATCAAGATGTATCGTGACTTGTGGAAAATCAATTGGTGGAATGGTATGAAGAAAGATATAGCGGAGTTCGTAGATAAATATGCAACTTATCAACAGGTTAAGGTAGAGCACCAAAGACCGAGTGGTACGTTGCAATAGTTTGGTATCCCCACCTAGAAGTGGAAGAGGTGAATATGGATTTTGTGACTGGTTTACCCCAATCACGTCATCATCATGATTTGATTTGGGTTATTATAGACAGATTGACTAAGTCAGCGCATTTCTTGCCAGTTCACACATCCTATATAACTAAAGATTATTTCTAAGTTGTATATCTGAGAATTTGTCAGATTACATGGAGTTCCCTTGTCTATCATTTTGGATAGGGGTACTCAGTTTACTTTCCAGTTTTGAAGAGCCTTCAAGAAGGGTCTTGGTACCCAAATCCATCTTAGTTCAGCTTTTCACCCACAGACAGATGGTCAAGCAGAGAGGACCATCCAAACTCTAGAAGATATATTGAGAGCGTGTGCTCTTGATGTCAAAGGTAGTTGGGATGAGCATTTGCCATTGATTGATCTCGCTTATAACAACAGTTACCATGCTAGTATTTGAATGGCTCTATTTGAGGATCTTTATGGGAGGAGATACAGATCACCCATAGGTTGGGTTGAGATGGGTAAGGCCATTTTACTTGGGCCTGATACAGTGTATGAAACTGTGGAGAAATTTAAGTTTATTAGAGAAAGATTGAAAATAGCCTAGAGTCACCAAAAATATTTCGCAGATGTGAGAAGAAGGGACCTCGAGTTTGAGGTTGGTGATTTATTGTATTTTAAGATTTCACCCATGAAAGGGGTGAAGAGATTTGGCAAGAAGGGGAAGCTTAGTCCTCGGTATTTTAGCCCTTTCAACATTTTGAGTCATGTTAGGAAAGTAACTTATGAGCTTGAGTTGTCCGAGGACTTGTCAGCTGTTCATCTTGTATTCCACGTTTCTATTCTTAATAAATGCATCAGTGACTCCACCATTGTAGTCCATTTAGAAAGCTCAGATATTCTGAAAAGCCTTTCATACGAAGAGATTCCAGTTGAGATCCTAGAGCATTAGATTCGTAGACTAAGGAACAAAGAAGTTCCCTTGGTTAAAGTTCTTTGGCAGAATTAGTCGGTTGAGGGCACCACTTAGGAAGCAGAAGTAGATATACGAGCGAAGTGACCTCACCTCTTCTCCACAAACTTAGATCTAGCTGAAGGTAATACTCTTCCTTGATTCAGTTCTTTTCTAATCATATATTAAACTATATAGTTGTCCTCATTTAAGTTCATGCACTCACAGAACTACTCAGAAGCTCAGAATGATTTAGATTTACTTATTCAGTTCATTTTAGTTATGCATGCTATCTTATATTATCAGATTCTTTAAAAATTTCATCTTAAATAGTAACATTCGAGGATGAATGTTTACAAGAGGGAGATATTGTAATACCCTATACTTTTTCTAGCTAAAATCCATCCTTGGAATGTTAAAGAATAGCTTCCAAAATAGATGATAATTATTTCATGTAGAATTCTTTGGATTTAGGCTTTCATAGTGTGGGAAATTGATTAAGCTTTCCATCGCTACTAAATTCGCCCAATTCTGACACTTAGTGAAGGAGTTATGCCACTTTTAAGTTGGAAGTGTGCCACCTGGGCCTTTAGCACGTCGCAAAGATGAGCAAATTCACATTTGTCAATTTCCTGCGGCCCTCCGCGATATTGGCGCATCACAGAGAGGTCCAAATCCCCAATTGTTTGATTCCCGTGAAGGTCTATGATATTGGCGTGTTGCGCCAAGTTTCCAGGTCCCATCTAAGGTGGCAGCGCGATACCACCACATCGCGCCACCATGCATATTCCCACTTGGAATTTTCCAGTGGCTTGGCGCGATGGTGGCGCGTTGAGCCAAGGACAAAAGTCAGGATTTTGGTCATTTTTGTAGTTCCGTTTATGAGTTTAAAAGGGGTATTTTGGTAAAGTATATAGTCCCAAATCCATCAAAAAGCATAAGATTTATCAAATTTCAAAGCACTTTATGCTACATTCATCATTCTCTCTCTGTCAAAACCCTAAGGCTCATATTTCCTCTCCAAGAAAACCTAAAATTCCTCCATTAATTCTCCAAGATAATTCAAGATTGAGGATTCCCAACACAAGAGCATTAAGAATTCATCTCCAAACCATCAATAGAGATCCAAGATTTAAGTCTTAACATCTAGTTCATCAATTATGGTATGGGGGTTTGAACAAGGATAAATCTTTCATCCTTGTGCCCAAACCTTTATTTTTATTACAAATTTACTGCAATTCATATGATTTCCCATGAATTTCAAGTTAGGGTTTATACCCATTATCATTATTTTCAAGATTATGAGATTTTCCATGATTTAAAAGTTGAATCACATGATTATGTTTATATTTCCGTGCATATTATTGAGATTTCCAGATTTTAAGATGATTTATGAATGTTTACATTACCAAGTATGAATTTTGAGATGTTTTAACATGAGATTTATTCTTGGGTCACTAGACCTCATTTAAAGATTGTTGTTTCAAGATTTTTTGTACTATAAGCACCCCATGACTAGATTATTTTCAAATTTTAGATAAAGAATCCACTTTATTTCAAAAGAATTGAGATTTAAAGAAAAGCAAAGCATAATTGGTTTTATCGTAAATCCTTGTGCTATTTTTGAAGTGAATTTCTTAAGGTTTTGAGCATAAGATAGGAGTAGTATTTAGCATCGAGATGGGTAATTTAGTATGGTTTCATACCTCAGAACTATGTGCCACCGTAGGTACATATTATCCGATTATTCCTACTTCTACGTGGATGACTCAGATTGTGATCACTCAGATTAGATTGCTCTATTCTGATGGCAAGGGTAGAACAGCCCTACCTAATGGGGGCCAGTCGTAGGAATCCATGGATTCTCACGTAGTGTATGTCGATTAGAAGAACCTACCAAACAGATGTCCTCTACTCTTAAAACAGTTTAATTGATTTGAACCCTTAAGGCATGCAAAATAAGTTTCAGACTTTATTCAGCCTATATGATTTGAGAATAAGAATAGAATACATATTTGATAACTAAGTGTAATGGCTCACAAGATTTAGATTGCATGTTTTATTATTCATTATTTGACTTTCAGATTTCAGATTACTCAAGCTTAAGTGAGTAATTTACATTTAGCATGCATGATGTTTACTATAAACTGTGATGATATTGTTTACTTATTGCATGTACCTCCATATACTCAGTACATCATCAAAGTACTGATCCATATATACATCTGTGTGCTACATTGTCTCATAATGTAGGCTCAGGTGCTCAGTCTCAGCAGCGAGAGTGATTTTCGAGCATCTCATCTACATACCTGCAGTTGGTGAGTCCTCTTAGTTCAGGGACTTAGCTATTCAGATTTCCAGTTGTTAGTAAATGTTTTCATTACTCTTTTCAAATAGTTTGAGTCCACTGGGGCCTATCCCAGTGACTCTCTAGATTCAGTTAGTAGAGGCTTGTCTGACTACTAGATTCATTCTTAGATTTCAGATATCGTATTTTGACCTTTCAGTATTTGTTTTATTAGATTGATATGATCAGTATTTTTAGATATACTCAGACTTTTCAGATAGTTTTCAACATTGTCAGTATCGTATATTCATATTTCCCTATTTTGATATTTCGAGCTAATAGAAAGCAGCCAGGGTTAGCTCAGAACTACTTATAGTTCGGAGCATTTGTGCATTCCGAGAATTAGATTTTGGGGCGTTATAGATAAACTCCCGACAATCTCAGTAGTAGAGCTAACCTATACATAATTGGAGCCACCTCTTTAAGAACCTCGAATGGACCATTCTCTTGTTGGACCTCATGACTCCATTCATGGGAGACAACATAAGTAAATCTTTTTCCCTATTCTTAAAGTTCATGTCTCTTACATTACAGTCCACATACTCTTTCTGCCCACTTTGAGCAGCCAACAACTTGGTTTGAATGAACCTTACTTTCTCTTGAGCCTCTTTTACTAAGTCAATGCCAACAAATTTAACATCTTCAGCCTCAAAACACACAATAGGTGACCTACATAAAGTGTCTCGAATGGTGACATATCAATGCTGGACTAATAGTTGTTATTGTATAAAAACTCACATAATGGAAAAAACTGGTACAAATGACCACCAAAATCAATCATACAAGACCTCAACACATCATTTGGAACATGAAACATCCTCTTTTACTATCCATCAATTTTAGGATGAAAAGTTATGCTAAATGTTAGCTTGGGGCTCAAATCCTCATGCAACTTGTCTCAAAATTTGGAAGTGTATTTTTCATCTCTATAAAAAATAATGGTAATTATCACCCCATGAAGCCTTACAATTTCCTTGACATAGATTTTGGCTAACTACTGAGAGTTGTAGTCTACCTGAATCAAATAAAAAAATAAGCTGATTTTGTCAGCCGATTCACTATCACCCAAATAGAGTCATATTTTCCTAAATGTCCTAGGAAGACCCACTAAAACATCCATAGTAATGTGCTTATATTTCCATATAGTTATAGGCATCCTCCAAAGTAACCCTATAGGCCTTGGGTGTTCATACTTTACTTACTAACAATTTTAACACTTGAACATATAATCCACTATATCCTCCTTCATCCCGGGCCACCAATAAAGCCATCTAAAATTATGGTACATCTTGGTCATATCCAGATGAATAGAACAAAGAAAATGATGGGCGTTTAAAAATATATCACAAATCAAATCACCAATTCGAAGAGCATATAATCTTTTCTTAAACCTCTACACCACACCCGTATTAAAAGTGGTGTCTGCCACCTCCATACACACCACTTTATTCCAAAGTACAATTATTTTCTTATCCTTAAATTTCTTGGCCTTAATCTACTCTATAAGTATTGACTTTATCTTCACACTAGCTAATGCTACCCCTGTTCGAGACTCCAAACTGCATGATCAAAGATGTTAGAGTTTGAAATTCTCTAGATAAAGGCCGTCTAGACACCCTTAAGAATAGAAAACTACCTATACTTACCACTCTTAAACTCAATGTTTCTACCACCATATTGGCCTTTTGATGACACTGAATAGTTACACCATAATCCTTCAATAATTCCATCTACCTCTGTTGCCTTAGATTCAAATACCTTTGAGTAAACACGTGCTTCAGGCTATGATGGTCCGTGAATACCTCATACTTGACACCATAAAGATAGTTCTTCTAAAGCATCAATACAAATACTACCACTACCACCTCTAAGTCATGTGTTGGGTAGTTACCTTGTTGAGGATTTAACTTCCTCGAAGCATTAGCAATGACATTACTATCCTACATCAACATAGCACCCAATCCCGTAAGTGAAGCATCACAAAACACTATAAAGTTCTTACCTTCAACTGGTAGCAAAAGGATAGGCGTTGTAGTAAAGAGTGTCTTGGAATTTTGGAAGCTGTCTTCATATTGGTCCAAGAAAACAAATGGCACTTTCTTCTGAGTTAACCTTTTCAATTACATTGCAATAGATGCAAAGTTCTTGAAAAACCTGTTTAATAACTAGCAATACCCACAAAGCTCCTTACCTTGGTCAATGAACTAGGCTGAGTCCAATTCTTAACTGACTCAATCTTTTGGAGATCGACCATCACGTTCTTTTCAGAAATCACATTCCCAAGAAAGAAACTGAAGACAACAAGAATTCACACTTTGAAAACTTAGTAAATAACTGTTTCTCCCTTAGAATTCCCAAAACTATACGAAGGTTACCTACATGATATTTTTGATTATTAAAGTAGTCTAGAATATCATCAATAAACACGATAATAAAAGGATATAAAAATGACTTAAAGATACAATTCGTCAAGATCATTAAGGATGCAGGTGCATTAGTTAACCCAAAAGACATCACCAGAAACTCAAAATGGCCATACTAAATTCTAAAAGCTATCTTTGGTATGTCCTGTGGTCATATTTTCAACTGATGATAACCTAACCACAAACTAATTTTTTAAAACACTGACACATCATATAATTGATCAAATAAATCATCTATGCAAGGAAGGGGATATTTATTTATGATAATAACCTTATTCAATTGTATGCACATCCTCAAACTACCAGCCTTCTTTCTAATAAAAAGGACCAGAGCATCCCAAGGTGAAAGACTTGGATAAATAAAACCTTTTCAAGTTATTTTTACAATTGAGTTTTGAGCTCTTTCGACTCGAATAAAGCCATTCAATAAGGAGAGATTGATATAGGGTGAGTGACCAGCTCTAATTCAATATATAAACCAATATCTCTATCTAGAGGCATCCCTGATAGGTCTCAAGAAAACACATTCTGTAATTCAAAAACTACCAAAACTGACTAAATAGAAGGAGACCCCATATTCACATCCTGATGATGATCTAAAAACACTGAACAACTATTCCCTACTAACCTTCTGGCTTTAAATGATATAATTTTCACCGATTTGGACTTATATACTCCTTTCCACTCTAGTTTACCCATTCCCGACATAGTTAAAGTCACTGTCTTAGCATTACAGTTTAAAACATCATAGTATATAGATAACTAGGTCATAGCCTGAATTACATCAATGTACAATATATCTAGAATAATAAAGTCTACCCAATTCTAAAACCCCAAAAACAATACAAGGCAAGAATAGTAAGCAGGGGTTACTAATAAAGACTCACCAATCGGAGTAGACACATAAATAAGGTAATCAAGTACATCATAAACCAGATTCAGACCCACAACAAACTGAATAGATACATAGGATTAAGTAGATGCAGAATAGATACATCTAAGGATGATGATGGGTTTCTAGAGTTTGGGGTTTTCACCCCCAAATTCTAACTACTAAACTAAAGCAATGGTGGAATCCATATTTAACAACTAAAAATCATGCAAACCCAACAACACCCACAAACAATTACACTTTAGTTCAATATAATCCCAAGACTAAATTACTTAGCTACTCATGAAGAAGGTAGAGCAAGATATACTATAAGGATTTTCCAAAGCATCCATCCTTCACAAAACACTAAGAATTTAAGTCTCCAAAATTAGTTACAATCTTGCCCAATTAGGATTCTTGTTTCAAATTCAAAAGTGTTTATGAGGTAATAAATACCCAAAGAAGAAAATGTTTTTTCCTATATAAGGTTTGAGATTCATCCAAGTGAAATTAAAAAGCTACCTTGGGCATCATTCCCTCTTAGCTGCGATCGCATGAGGTTGTTCGCGACCACAGCCAATGCGATCGCGATATGGTTTTGCGATCACGTTCCATTGACTATCTTGACTGATTGCGACCACAACCTTTTGCACGCGATTGTGGTAACTGGGGCAGATGACTGCTCCTGGTCTTCAGCAGCACTTCTTTGCTTCCACTTTATCTCTTTTAGCTACAATCCACATTTTTTTATCTCACCAACTCTATGCCTGCAAAATATGGATATTAGTGCATTAAAACTTGATTATGTATTATTTATTTATACAAAATTTAGTAGTGCACACGAAATTTGAGTGCAAATGTGTTGTAAAATCACCACTCATCAACACCCCCAACTTAAAACTTTGCTTGTCCTCAAGCAACACCACCTTTTTCCATGAGACAATTTCACATGTATGCCCACATTCTATTACCCAATGATCATGATGACTTTAACTTGATTACTATCACAAAATGCTCTTTACGGATGGGCAAAATGATTTTGACTACACCCCTCAACATAAAATGGAATATTGAAGGACTCAATAGACTTTAAGGAGAAACCATGTGACAACTACTAATACTCTAGAAATGACTCACTTCTTGACCTCAACTTCATTATACTTCCTTTAGCCTCATTATTTGGAAGGTGACAAAATCACCCACTTCAACTAGATCACATGCCTCCTTATAAGAAAGAAGAGTTCACACATCTAGCTATCAACCATGCAATAAGGAATTTAAGTGTAAACACTCTCATTCTCAAGAACTCTGAATTCTAACAAGTACTATACCATAGGCTTGCCCCTATTTTCAATTGCCACTACAATGATCACATTTGGTTGGGAATCACGAAGGAATTTTTGAGCTTGTAATGTAGGTTTAGGGTAGGGTAGGATATTAGTTTTAGGACAAGACTAAACCCTCCGTGAACTTCTACAACACACTCTTTTCAATTATGCTATTGGGCCACTTTATTTCTTTCACTATTGTGCCTACATTGCCTTTCTTGGTTTTCCCACGTTCTTTCTACTTCTCTATTTTTGTGCATACTTTATGCATTTCTTTACTTTGTTGGATCCTTTCTTTCTTCTAATCATTTTGCTTTATTTACTTAAGAAAATTGGTACTTTCTTATGAATTTGTGGCCCAACGACACATCTTTCAACTTTTACCACCCCCAACTTAGGCTTTTAGCCTCAAATTGCATTCTTAAGTTCAAGAAGGATAAGGTTTAAGAGAGTGATAATAGAAGGGTCACGGCTTACAATGTATTGGTAGGCTTTTTAGGCTAAAGTGGGCTTCCAATAACACAAGAATGGCCTAAGATCATTTTACCGACCAAATACAATCAAAATTTAGCCTTGAAAGACTAATGAGGCAAGTTCTAGATGGTACAAGTACACATGAGATATACACAAATAAGTTCCCACACATGGCATGCAAATCTCGTTGGGGGGTTCAATTGTTTCTCCCGCTCGATACAAATAATTTTCCTAAGTCAATTTCCCGAGTCATAAAAAAAGAAAAAGTTTTGTTACAAAGTTGATCACGTCTATGCCCTTGAATTTTGCAAAGATTTTGGACAGAGGGGGACGGGGTGTTTGTATTGCATTTTCACCATACATAATTTTTTGATCATGGCAACAACCCAAGTTTTTGTCCTGCATTGAGGCTTTAATATGGGCTACTCACCCATATGGCTACTCAGACTTCGCCAATTGGTATGAATGTGAACCCAAATAAAAAATGCCATAGTTACTCAAACTTCTCTTGCATTTGTGACCTTGATGCCACGGTTATTCAAACTTTCACTACATCTATGACAAAAAATCAGTCATGATGCTTTCCCCTTAAGAATTTCGTCACTCAGTCTATCATAGGAAAAAACTCGTCAAGTGACAAAGTTAAATAAAACAACAATCTAGGAACAACGTAACTAATCCATGCAAATGTGGGAACCATCAGAGTGCACAAATATTACAACCTAAGTAAAAATAAGAATCATCTAAAAGAGTAGAAAAATATGCAGAAATGTCAATAATACAGGCCCGAATCAAATAAATATGGAGACAGGCACCCCCAACTTAAAAGACAGTGGTGTCCACACTGTATAAATAACCAAAGATAAAAGAGATAAGGGTGTTCCCTAAAAATGCATCAAGGGCTATTATCACTCTCAGAATCTGCATCATTATTGGTCTTCTTAAGATCAAACCAATCGGTTGGTACCTTATCATCACTCTCTACCCAGGAGAAAGAAAGTCGATCTCGGGGTTTTAGGACCTTTTATAGGTCCTTAACCTCTTCCACATCTTGTTAAAGAATACATCTCTCTTCTTCTCTCTTATGACCATATTTTCATGCACAATACTAAGATCTCGATGTGATTCCTCAAAAGATGAGTAGGCTTTCTCAAGCCTAGCAATAGTAGTTTCCTGCTTCTTTTGATCCTCTTGTACTTCTCATAATCGGACCGTGACATATATGAATGATGAGTGGTGGAGGGATCTTCCGGTCCCAAGGGAAAATTAGACATAAGCTCCCTAATGGTAGCAATATCCGCTCCAATATCCTCAAGAGGACCGATGGTGGGTGGCCAATGAAACACAAGCTTAATATATGCTAACTTTCCTAAGCTGATCTTTCACTTGTTTTGTTTACCAGGTGTGCCCTCTTCTTAAATCCTTAAGGGGTGGGGGGGAGGGGGGGACAAGGCACACCCAAGTGTCTCCAGCATACTCCTCAACCCCTGGTCTCCTACAAAGCTCAGTAATCAATGAGGGAAAAAAGATGCGTACCACCTTGGTCCTTGAATGGTCTATTTCATTGACCACAAGCTGAACAACATCCAAAGAAATGTCGTCCAAAATTCAAACAACCATTTGAGCACAAAAATTTAGGACTGTTGTCATGTGGGTGCAAGGAAAGAATCAGCTACATATAACGTGCAACCAAATTCGAGTCTCGAACGTGAAGTCATTCATAGAGATGTTGATTTTTGTTTTCATCCACGATACTTACTTTTTGGGACACAATCTTTCGACCAACCAAATTCCCGACTAACACTTTTTGCTTTGAATTTCCCCATGCCTACATGTGGGATCCCATAAATATCATTGATTTGCTTCACCCCAAAATGCATTGTTTGTCCTCGGATCTTAATAGTTATGTTGGATGAATTTGAGAAAGAAATTGCGCTAATGTTGGCATAGAATTCATGGCCCCATTACTCATTTGCATGCATGATCCTGGGGAAAAACACCGCCACCATGTGGCCTCAAGCTTGTCATGGAATTTCGGAAGCTTTTTCAGCACATTGTCCAAGCAAATTCCTCTCTTCAAGAACAGCTTTGTCCTTGGAAGATCACTATAGTAGAGAGAGTGGCACTCGGGTGCCATGAATCGTATGTGATCATACTTGTACATGAGATTGTCCTGAAAGCACTAGGCATACATGATGTTAATTAATGACATTTTTATACACAAACTATTCCACATTGTTCACTAAAGCTCATTGGATGGGCACTTGGTAGTTCTTGGTTAAAAATTTGGAGTCTAGGATTTTTGGCATGGCAGGAAATCACCCTTGGTTACCATAATCGCGGGTCATAACCACGTCTGTGCTAACGCAATCGCGGTCTAATGACCGCGATAATGATAACTGAGACCAGTTCCTACCATCTTTCCATGTTTAATATTTTCCAAAATTTTAGACCACAAACATATTCTACAATATGAATTTACATTAAAACCAATGAACAAGGCTTTAGGTGCTCGATTATGCCCTTTCAAATGCAAAAACCATTATTGAATACTCATTTGGGCAATATATCAAACACTTGGTGTGGACATTCTATTTCGTACACATTTTTGGGTACTCAAGACTTCCCTACTAGTGAACACCATACTCTAGCAGCTAGACACCACATAAATACCAAGTATGAAAACTTGGAAATAAGAAAATCAAAGACCTAGGCCCTTTCTACATTATGCATTCTTTGGCCTATTTTCAAAAATCAAAGCATGAATTCAAGGCACCTACCGGATTTGAGATGCAATAAGAATGCAAGGATGTTGTTGGAGAGCTCACAAACTTGGCCAAACTTTGGTATAATTAGAGAGTAAAATTTGAAAAGAGCCTGTGAGGAAAATGAGGGATTCAACTGGTCATATAGCTAAAGCAACTGCATTCACCGTTAAGTACCTTGATCACGAGCATGTGAGTGACTGCGATTGCAATTAAGTGCCCATGATTGCGGTAACTAAGATCATTTTTTCTTCTCTATCCTAGGTTCATCTTAATTTATAGATTGACAACTTTTCCTCTGTTTAATTTTTAATACAAAAATTTCAAACTTCCCCCCTTTTAAGATCATCCAATGCACTCCATAGTACCACAAATGTATGAGTTATTCAAATGCAAAACACTAACATCAATACTACAAAATCATAACAAAAGGATATGAGTTACTTTCATGGCATTTGTGGGTTGCCTCCCACATAACGCCTTAGTTATCGTCGTGGCATAATGTCTTCCTTCTTTTATCCTCAAGGTGGCTCCTCAATCCTTCCTTCTTTATTCTCTCAATCTAAATATCTACCACGGACACAACTTGAAGCTCTGCGGATTGCTTCTTCATCTTATGAACCTTGAAAGTGACTTTATCCTCTTATACCCTAAACTTTATCTCCCCCAATTATAGGTTAACAATGGCTCATTTGGTGGCTAAAATTGGACGACCAAGGATGATAGGTACCTCTTGGTACATTTTACAGTCCAAGACCACAAAGTCTATTGAAATTGCCACCGGCCTTTTGATGGACTGGTCTGCCATTAAGAGTTGCATAGAGGTTGGGGTAGGGGCATTTGAACCAAGATTTTTGTAGATGAAAAAGGGCATGAGGTTGATGCTTGCACCAAGGTCACATAGGGATTTTGAAAACACATGCGTTCTAAAGGTAAAAGGGATTGTAAAAACTCTGGGATCATCTTTATTTTCCATGACTGTACTATCCATGATAGAACTACAACCATGGATGACTTCAATGGTGTCACCTTCGATAGGCTTTTTTTTGACATCAATTTCTTCATTAGCTTAGCATATCTTGGGATTTCTTGGATCGCCTCAAGTAATGAGATGTTTACCGATAGATTTCTAATCTTGGCCATGAATTTTTTAGCTTGTCACCCTCCTCTTTTCCTTGCAATTGTTGAGGGAATGGGGGAGAAACTTGGATTGTAGGCCTTGTTTCACTTTATGGCTTTTCAATCTCAACTACTTCTTCGTCATCCTTCTCATATTATTGTTTTTGACTTTAAGGTAACACCTCCTTTGGATTAGCCTTAGGCATCTTCCTACTTAAGTCCTATTTTAAGTATTCATCAAGTATCTTCCCACTCCTAGTGACAATTGCTAGGACTTGAGTGCCATTCTTTGGATTAGTAATCGTTTCACTAGGGAGTCTACCTATAGGCCTAACATATAGTTGCATGGATATTTTCCCCATTTAGGTTTCCAATTGATAAGTCACCTTTCAATTCATGGACCATCTTGTCTGTACCTTCCACCCTATTCAAAATTCAGGCCAAAACATCCTCGGTCATGAACTTTTTAGGGTTAACGGATCTTGACTCTTTGTTCTTAGATTGATCATGGGGGTCACATAGTGGTCATAATCACGCTCTCTATCCCTCCAATCCGTATCACGCTCATGGTTCATCCAACCTTGATTCCCACCTTGTCTTTGATAGGTAGGGTAGGAAACGCCTGATAGTTTGCTAAATATCGGATCTCCTCATCCAATTTCTTGGCCTCCTCATTATCCTAATAGGCCTTAGATGCTACAATATTTACCTCTTTTTTGGGTGCACCCATAACATGCCTTTTCAAGATCTTAAGTTGGGTCATCATTTTTGACATGCTCTCCTCTATTTCCTTATCTCACTTTCTTTGTTCTTTGTTGACCACAAATGTAGAGGGAAAGCTTTTGTGAACTTCTGTATCTCGGGTGTACCGACCCCGATTTTGCTTTGTCACTTCTCCTAACAATTGCATTGCTGCATGGTAGTGCATCCTTACTAGGGAACCTCTCTCTATATTATCTGCCATCATTTTACTAAGAAGATCGAGGCCCCAGTAGAATATTTGGAGAAGCATCTTCTCCTGGACCTCATGGTTTGGACACTTCGCCAATTTTCCATTGAATCTTTCTCATGCTTCAAACAATGGTTCCCCGCTCAATTGCCTAAAATTTATGATCTCATCTCGCATTTGGAGAATTTTTGGATGATGATAAGTATCGATCAATAAAAACCATGGTAAGCTTATCCCAAATAGTGATTGAACCGGGTGGGAGTTAATGGAGCACAACACTGCCTCGCCTATTAAAGAGAATAAAAAAAGGCGAAGATGAATGGACTCTTGAGTGATGTGTGCATTGTTGAAAGGTGCACACACCTCCACAAAATTCCTCAAGTGAACATTGGGATCCTCATATGATTTTCCACCATACAAACCTTTCATTTGTAATATGTGTAACATAATACTAGTTACATGGAAAACTCTGTTCTCGTTAGTTGGTGGGATACAGATTGCACTCATTTGGCCCGCATCATTGAGTTATCCCTCATCATCAAGAGGAACATCAAAGGGCCCCATGTTACTAGAACTATCACTCATTATTGCGTTAACACTACAATCACCTAAAAAATCAAAAATAACAAAGAAATTAAATGACATCACCCGGGGTATACTAAGTAAAATCACACCATATAAGTGAAATCTATATTCCACTCCCCGGTAACGACTCCATTTTGATAATGCTTAACTTACTCCCATGTTTAAAGGTTAAGGATGTCATTGTCAATATCCCAACTCGAGTTGGGGTCAAATCCACAAGGAATGAAATGCAAATTTCAAGTTCTATGGGTGCTCTAATTACTAAAATGGTACCTAAAACGCAAGCAAACACAACATGTAATAAAATTAGGGGTTTGGTTTGGAGTTTGTTTGTAACAATCTTTTGTTAAGCAACACACTAGGATAGCACTTTTGATTTAAAATCAAGTTTGGAGGTAATCTTGGGATTATGCCTACCTAAAAGTAAAGAGCATGTGGGTTAATGATGGTTTAACATGAATCTTAATTGTTAAGTGAGAGATAGGATAGGTCGAAGGTCTTTATGGTTAATATTTTGACACAACCACAAAGATATAACCCATTGTCTCTTTCAAGCACCTAATGAGTGTGTCATTCATAGTCACCCAAAACCTCAATTAGACATTCCTATTTCTAGGAAAATGCCTATGATATGATTTACACTCCATTTACACTTATGTCTAAGATTGTAAAAGGTAGTAAACCACATACTTAATTGTCTACCATTTCCTTGTCCCCCTATAGCCCTCTTTCAAGGATGCTATGGGTTCCCATATGTTCACCTTCATCCATCTTTCAAGGATGATGAAGGGTTTCTAGTGTTTAGGGTTTTCACCCTTCAAACCCATTTAGAGATTTGGCGTTTTCACCCCCCCAAATTCCAACTACTAAACTCAAGCAATGGTGGAATCCATACTTAATAACTAAAAATCATGCAAACCCAACAACACACACACGCAATTACATTTTAGTTTAATATAATCCCAAGACTAAATTACTTAGCTACTCATGAAGAAGTTAGAGAAAGATATACCATAAGGATTATCCAAAGCATCCATCCTTAACAAAACTCTATGAATTTAAGTCTCCAAAATTAGCTATAATCTTTCCCAGTTAGGGTTCTTGTTTAAAATTCAAAAGTGTCTATAGGTAAGAAATACCCAAAGAAGAAAGGGTTTTATCCTATATAAGGTTCGGGATTTGGCCAAGTGAAATTATAAAACTGCCCTGGGCACTATTCCCGCTTACTCGCGAACGCATGAGGTTGTCCACGACTGCAGCTAACGCGGCCACAGTATAGTTTTGCGATTGCGTTTCAGTGACCATCTTGATTGACTGCGATCGTGGTAACTGGGGATGATGACTGCTCTAGGTCTTCATCTGCACTTCTTTGTTTCCACTTGATCTCTTTTAGTTTCAATCCACATCTTTTCATCTCACCAACTCTATGCCTGCAAAATGTGGATATTAGTGGATTAAATCATGATTATGTCTTATTTATTTTTACAAAACTTGGTAGTGTGCACAAAATTTGAGTGCAAATGAGTGGTAAAATCACCACTCATCGCATGGTTATTACTAAATTAATGAAATGCAAGGGTAAATTAACCATTGTTAACTAAAATTATTAACTTATTATTTATTTTTCTCCTTTGCTATAGAAAATAACCAAAATTAGCCCTAAAATCCTCCCCAAGCTCAATAAATTAGAAATTCTAAGGTATAATTATCAATTACTAGTTAATGAGAGAAAAATCCTTACCATACCGAAAATAAATAAAGAAATCTGGTGGAAATCGTCTAAAATTTCCCCTTATTTTCTCCAAAATGAGTTTTAGAAAAATAAATATTTTGGAGAAATAATTAATTAAAATTGCAAATTTTACCGCTATAGCAGGTGTTGACCAGGTTTGACCACTTCTATAGTAGTGTCAATGGGATAGAATTTCCAGTTTATCCCAAAATTCCAATTTTCGCAATACACCTTAAACCAGGGACATTCCAAATAATGCCTTTTATGCTAAGATCAATTTTAGGAGTTCTACTTACCCAAATTCAATTCTGTAAATTTTTGTGGGTTTTTTATCATCTTATTTTACAATAAATAAAATCCATCACTACCGCATTTAGCCCAAATCATCCCTGGATTTTTCTAGACCATACCTCACTCTGATTTTACTTGAAACTAGTCTTGCTCGAAATTTATAACTTTAAATCTGGGTAGAATTTTAACATAAAATTTTTAGCGAAAGGTTTATACATAACTATAGAAATTGTCGTTACAGACACCTCTCACTCAAAACTTCCAATATCTCAGTTTGCAACATAGCTCCCTGAAATTGATCCTCTTGATCTCTTTTGGGCTTGGACTTTTATTGTCAATGAAAATGTTCAAACAAAGTGTGGCGATGACGTCGATAGTGAATTTCTTATGGCTGCTCCTTACATGTTCAATTCCACAAGTGTGTTCTCATTAACGTACTTGTAGATTTTAAACCTACCTAATGCTTTATTCACAACTAATCGCACCATCTATTAAGAAGTAGTATCTACATATCTCACCTTGTAATATTCTTACAAGTCCTATTTGTAGTTAAATTTAAAGACTTTTTAAATGAGTACTTTTACATGAACATCTTCACTATTTTATTGTCTTTGAATATTTGTCCAACACTGAGATTGATTCATCTGAGAAAGAGTGTCTTGGTTGTGACCAGCGTTGCCTTTGGTACCTCCAGCATACTCTTTTTCATTTTCAAATTCTTTACAATCTTATATATCCATATCCACTGCATGATTACCCATGCACTTGTATTCCATTGAGTTATCATCCACTGTCGGGGGAGGGGTGGAGATGGAGGTGGAGGTAGGGCTGATGTGGAAGCTTGTTCCTAGGACCTTTCAACAACTTTAATCTTCAAAATAGGCCTAGATTGATCCGAATCAGCTCAAAACATGTACAATTCCACATGCCTATCATTGTTTATGGACTTGGGATGGATTTTCTCCCTCTTATTCATCAAGTAACTAATGACCACATCACTTGGATTGAGACTTATGTCCTTGCTCTCCATTATGCTCTTAACTATGTCGTTGTATGAACCATTGCAATGAAAGGCAATGGACACTATCTCCTTAGACACAAATTTCTAATTCTAATATTTAGGAGTCTCCTCTTATTTACCCAAAAATTTTCCACCGAAAACTATGTATTCTACAATAGAAATGATATGCCTAGATGATAATAGAAAATAATGTGACTAAGTGGTCATAGCGTCTAGACTCACTAGACTGTAGTTATCCTTTTTGATCAAATATTCATACAATACTTGATCAAAAATGGTCTGGTTGCTTTTTCGATGACCACCAAAATAATGCAATGGATTATAGCTTTGGAAGAAGCCAAGTGTTAAAATGTATTGAATGAGCTAGAATATCTTCTGGAAAAGTGAGAGTAGTTTTGAAGATTTTTGACTAAAAATGGAGGTATAAAAATAGTTGGAGGTGGTTGAAAATGGCTGAAAACAGTGGATATTGTGTGGGTTTTTGATCAAAGACCAAAAAATATTGCAAAATAAGCTCAAAATTATGAAATAGAAGGAAAAATCAGTTTGGTTTGAAGATATGGGATACATTTTATCTTTTTAATATAATATCTAATATTTATATCTTTTGACACGGGCTAAATGTCTAAAACTTAGGGTCTAAAGTTAGGTGGGACTGAAGTGTACATGTTTAAGCTTATGTGCTAGGGTTGCCACTTTTTTATGGGCCAATAAAAGTCTCTTTTTCGAATTATTAGAGACTCGTGTCTCTTTGTCAAATTAAATTTATAAAGTGTCCAAAATCTCAACTCTCAATAGGAAAATCTCTTAGCCACGATTAGCAAGGACAATTATTGTGCGCTATGGCTCGCCAAAAATGACCACCACCAACTACATGACCCCACTAGTCAAGGAATAAACATTAGAGGAACTATAGAAAGATAAGCCTATGGTGGATAATCATCCAGAGAAAGGCCCCAATGGTAGATCGATAATGCTAGAGAGTTGTATAGCTCAATCCCTAGGTCCTTAGATGTTAGCTTTTTGGATACCAGGATGAGGTAGTGCACCTACTATTTTCCAATGGTACTAAGGGATGGTAATCTAATTTTTGACATGAGCAAGGAGTCAATGAGGATCATGCCCCTATGGGTTATGCTACCAGGCCTACTAGTCCAGTGTTGGGTTGAGGAAAATCTTGGGCATATAAGCTGTTTATAGAAGCTTGCCTATACTTATCATCTTACAACCCAATGTGAACGCATCTTATATGCAAGGGTTTTGATTGAGATGGATATTACTCAACCCCTCGATGAAGATGTCCATAAGGAGGCCAGATAGATCCACTTAGGAATAGGTTATTAACTATGAATGATAGCTAGATCTTTATACGAAGTAAAACTCTTTTAGCGATTTGCAAGGTGACTACTATAAAGAACAAGTTGGGCAAAAGAAACAAGCTAAAAAAATAAAAGAAGTAGTACCAATACGGAAGGAATAACTGGAGCAACAAGCACCCACAAGACCTTGTAAACAAATTTAGGTAGATGACAAGATATAAGAAGTAGACGACCAACTGACAAAAGATGAGTACAAGTTATGATAACCTATTATAAGAAGAATCAACTAATAATTGATCAGGATATCCTAGCTCAGCAGAATAGATTTGTGACACTACAAATAGGTCCTTCCAATATAGGCCAGGCAATGAGAGATTTGCTATCAACTCATTTCTGAAAGTTGTATAAAGAGTATGCCCACCACTATCATCCCAATATGATTTTGTGATGTTTGAATTGATGTCACCCAAAGCTGCACCTCTAAATAAGGCTAAATTGGTCGAAGTAAAATATAGTAACCTAATAAGGTTGGGGTTGAATCCCAAGAGAATATGTGGAATTATATCCTTTGTTTGCTGGAATAAACTGGTAGCATTAAAAGTAAATGGGAGGGGAGGGGAGATTGTAGTTGTAAACAGTAATCGAACTCAAAAGCTTTGGTTGTAAATAGTAAAAAATGAACACTAGGCTTTTGTTCCCCCTAGCATCTAACTCAGTAGGCTTCTAGTGCTCAATCCAACTATCACACTGCTGCGCATGTAGAATATGGTAAGTTAGGTATCACAAAGCACCTCTCAGTACCATTTGGTGAATTTCACTCATCTTCTCTCGATCTCAGAGCATCACCTTACTAACCCTTACCTTGGACCCCAGTTTCAACTATCTCCTCCCAGTCTTAAGTTGATTAGATTTAAGTTAATTGTTTTAAGTAGATAATGCAGGTAAGCTTATTTCAGCAATTAACCCTAAATCACTGTTGTGATCTCCTTTTCCCAATCTTTACCTCCTTCCCGGGCATTGTAAATGCATGTTGGATCTTAATGTTTGCAACCATTAAGAAAGCAATAAACTTAAAGAAAACCACAATGCATGCAACAATAATAATCTAAAAGGATTGAACACTTACCCTACTTCATTATTCAGCCAGGGTTCCCATAATCCTAGCTAAGGGAATTAGCCGCTCATTATTGTGAAATGATTAAAGGAATTCTTAGTTGAAAACATTCAAACAATATCATAATAATCAATGAATAAAACCCAAAGTGTTCAACTGAATAATCTACCAATATCAATACAAAACAATCCCAAGATGAATATCGAATCCTGGAATCAAATATACGTTTGTAAGTATCAAGAGTATGTAAACTAACTAACAAAATGTCAAAAGTATATAGAGTACAAGGAAACCCTAGGATATCATTCCCAAACAAAAGAGAAAAATCAAGGTCGATGGCCACTTACTAGGCTACCTACGGGCCGTAGGTGGTTCCACGTAGGTGACAAGCCTCCCAAAAACTCCTGAAACTCTCTTATTTTGCTCCTCTAAGATAGATTTTGGCACCTATATACCAT
The DNA here is from genome assembly GCF_002878395.1 of Capsicum annuum. Lineage (NCBI taxonomy): Eukaryota > Viridiplantae > Streptophyta > Magnoliopsida > Solanales > Solanaceae > Capsicum > Capsicum annuum. The sequence goes on along the minus strand of NC_061117.1, from coordinate 175,664,400 downwards.
AGGTGGCACAATAGGTCGTAGGTACCCTCCGTAAGTGGTAGGGTCTTCTTTTTATACTCCTGAGGCTCTGGAACTCACTTTTCAGACACATGCATTGGCACCTATGCCCAGTAAGTAGTACCTATGGGTTGTAGGTTCCCACTTTAGTGGTCCAAAACTTTAACTATAACTCATTTTCTCTAGAATAGTTCCAAAACTTGATTTCTTGCAAAACATAACACAAAACACATCGTATCTAACAAAAATACCAAGGTAACTTGCATATTTTCATCGTTTTAAGCATCGAAAGTGCTATAAAGCCATAGCACATCAACACCCTCAACTTAGAATGTTTGTATGTCCTTAGACAACACAGCATAACCAAACAAAACTACGACACTTAACTAGGAAACACAAGCTATCTACGATCGGTAATTATCAAATTTAAGCTCAAAGCATTACCCCCTCATATTTCAACACTTTAAAACAAACTATGTGTATGCATGAAGCATAACAATGTGACTCAAGGAAATCAAGATATGGCATTACATTATCAAGAAATAACCATGCATATATACAAGTTACACTACCAAAACAACTAAGCAGCTAGCAATACAACCCATGTGCCCTCACAACAAAGAAGTCCCACTCACTCATATGAAATCATGGATGTTAATGTAGGGACGGTCAAAATACACACACTCACAAGAAAAGTTCCACCAATGTGTATCAAATACCATAGGCTTGCTCTTATTTTCTTTATCTAAGCTTTTAGAAAGTCAGGTTAGGATCACTGTAGGACTTTATTCGATTTGTAATGTAGGCTTAGGGGCTGGTATGATAGATATGGAAATTTTTAGTGACTAAGCCTCCTTGGCACTACACTTACTTTGGGGTTCACTTATCAACCAATTTCATTTTTATTCCACCCTTATTTCTCTTTTTTTGTTCTTTTAATGTACACTCAGGTTGGGTGTGGTTTCTTTTATTCATTATTTTTCTTTTTTTCTTTTATAATTTTTTTCTTTTTCTATGACACCCAACCTTACTTTCTTTTCTCTTATTTTACCCTCCTTCATACCCACTTTGAATTACGCACCCCTATGATAGCCACTCTCAACTTAGGCGATTTTCCTGAGTTGAGCTGCACAATGTACAAAGAGGACCAGGACCAAAATAGGTTCCTCATAATAAAAATAGAAAGGTGAAAGGTGTAATAAGAAAAAATAGGCTATACATGCTCAAAATAGGAATCAAGGGATACTTATTCACATTTATAAAGTCATTTATGCTAAAGGTGAACTTATCTAAAAAACGACCTATGATCCTTTCCTAACCAACTATCCTACAACCTAGGCAAAACAACCAAGCAAGTTCTGGATTCAACACACAAAGAAAACTAAGTAGTCTCTCAGACACACATGGTACAGAGTTACATCACAAACTACTACCTATCTGGTTCATGCACAAGATAGCTATGATTATCGTGTTCCTAATCCTAATACCATAGTAATATCTACAATGGTAACACATATATACATATCACATAGTTTTAAAATAAATTTTTGAAGGGGTATTATTTTTCTCAAAAATCAACAAAAACATGCCAACTTCCCTAGATACTCAAAAATCTCCTAATTACACAAAACACAACACAATATGAAACAAAACACAATATGACACAAAATTAACCTAGACATGTTAGTTCAACAACTATAGCTCAACCAATAGTAAATGAAGCATAACAACAAAAACCCGCGGCGCCTATGGTATACCACACCCCCAACTAAAAGACTATGCATTATCCCTAGTGTGTGTAAACAATGTAAAACAAGGGAATGAGGACATACCTGGGATGCACTAGGCATCCGTGTATGACATCGATGCAAACTAAAAAAATACTTTGGGTTGCCTCCCAAACAGCGCCTGATTTACTATCGTGACATGACTTAGTTTCCTTGGCTACTCAAACTTTCCCAAGGCTGACCTCATCAAATACATTCACCTCTTCAAGATTACCCAAATAGTACATCACATATACTGCCCGTTCACTTTAAATGGGTCATCACTATCTCTTTTTAATTTTGTCATACCATGAGGGAATACTCTAACCACGGTGAATAGTCCATATGACCTAGACTTCAAATTTCCAAAAAAAAAATAAAGTCTTGAATTATATAATAGAACTAACTCACCGAGCTTAAACCCTCTTTTCTCAATTTTCCTTTCATGATATATCTTTAATTTTTATTTGTATATGGACGAACTCTCAAAAGTGTGGATCTTGAATTCATCAAACTTGTTCACCTTGCTCAACCTCATCTTGGCTGTATCATGCCGCTTAAAATTTAGTTTTTTTAATGCCCATAGTGCCTTATGCTCATGTTCGACCAGCAAGTGGCATGCCTTGGCATATACGAGTCGATATGAAGAGGAACCTATGAGAGTCTTATAAGATGTTTGGTAGGCCCACAAAGCATCATCTAAATTTCATGACCAGTCAGTCCTATTGCCATTCACGGTCTCCACCAATATGAACTTGATCTCTCTATTGGAGACCTCAACTTGCCCTCTTGTCTAAGGATGATAAGTTGTTGACACCTTATGGTTTACACTATACTTATCAAGAAGGGCCTTAAATAGATGGTTGCAAAAGTGAGACCCACTATCACTAATAATTTCATATGGAGTGCCAAACTAATAAAAAATATTTTTCTTCATAAATGCAGTGACACTTGTACCTTCATTGTTTGGAAGCGTAACTGCCTCCACCCATTTCAAAACATAGTCAACTTCTATAAAAATATACTCCATTCCATAGGAGCTCATGAATAGACCCTTGAAATTAATTCCTCATACATCAAACAACTCCAACTCCAAAATAGGTGTCATTGGGAGCTCATGGCATTGTGAAATATTGTCTTGACACTGACATTAGTCAAATACTTGTGCAAAATCATGAGTGTCCTTATATAATGTAGGCAAATAAAACCCACACTATATAATTTTGTGGGTTGTGCGGGTTTCACTATGATGACCCCCAACTGGTGATGAATGACAAGCTTTATGAATGCTCATCATCTCCACCTTTGGGATACACCTCCGAATCATACCATCCGTATAAACCCTGAAAAGATATGGTTCATCCCAAAAAACTTCCTCACCTCATACATAAATCTCTTGTATTGCTGGAAGGACGGGTCTTCTGGGAAGAGATCACTTACTAAATAGCTAGTAAAATCAGCAAACCAGCTGATTTAGTCTTAAGATGCTGCCAAAACCGGCTCATCTAGAAAAGTATCATTTATGTCAAGCTCATCCCCTAATTTTTGAATTGTCTCTTCCTCAAGCCTAGACAAGTGATCAACAACATGGTTTTTGGTGCCCTTCCGATCTTTCACTTCAAAGTCAAATTCTTGCAGCATGAGGATCCTATGCATCAACCTTAGTTTTTATATTTCTTTGATATTAGGTATCTCAAAGATACATGATATGTGTGAACTATGACTTTTTCCCTATCAAATAAGATCAAAACTTCTCAAAGGCAAAAATTACCACGAACAAATCATGCTTAGTGAATGTATTATTTTTTTGTGCGGGGTTTAAGGTATTACTAGAATAATAAATTAGATGAAGGATAGTCTCTCTCCTTTGGCCTAGGACAACACCTAAGGCTACTCTACTAGTATCACAGATGACCTCAAACAGTTCAGACCAATCAGGGGACATAATGATAAGAGCCGAGACCAACTACTCCTTATGTCACTTAAAAACCTTGAGACATGCATAATCAAATACAAATTTCACCTCTTTATCTAAAAGAATTTATAGAGGTGCAATTCTAGAGAAGTCCTTGATGAATCTCCTATAAAAGCTTGCATGCCCCAAAAAGCTTCATATGCCTATAACTGAGATTTGTGATGACAACTTTTCAATTACCTCGATCTTTGCTTTTTCCACCTCAATACCCTATTTTTAGATCTTGTGCTTGAGATAAATACCTTATTTAACCATAAAATGACATTTCTCCCAATTCAACACTAATTTACACTATTTATATCTTTGTAGTGCATTGGCTAAATAGGCCGAATAAACATCAAAGGAGTCCTCAACTATTAAAAAATCATCCATGCAGACCTCAATTGTGTACTCTACCAGGTCAAGAAATATAGACATCATACATTGCTGAAAGATGGTAGGAGCGTTGTATAATCTGAATGGCATTCTTTTGAACACGAAATTCCCATAGGGGAAAGTAAATATTATTTTTCTTGGTCCTCGAGAGAAATAATGATCTGATTGTAACTCGATCAAGCATCTGATCCATAAAAGGCATACGGAAATGGTCCTTTTGGGTCCAAGTATTTAGCCTTCTCTAGTCCATGAAAACTATCCAATTGGTGACCGATCTTATGGGCACAAGTTCATTTTTTTTGTTGGGAACCACTGTGATTCCACCCTTCCTTGGCACCAGACTGAATCGGGTTGAGCCACTTGCTATCTGCAATGGGGTAAACCACACCAGCATCTACCCACTTAAAAATTTCTTTCTTTACAACCTCTTGTATAGAAGGATTCAATCTCTATTGATGCTCAATGTTGGGAATATAGTCCAGCTCAACCTGTATCTTATGAGTACATATGCCTGGTGGAATCCACACAATATTTATAATGGTCCATCCAATGGCTCTCTTAAATTTTTGCAACACTGATATTAATGCGTCAACCTGTGTCTCTGCCAAATCTGCATCAATAATCACCGATAAGGTATTATTATTCCCCCAGAATGCATACCACAAGTGAGATGAAAAGGCCTTTAATTCTAAAATTGGTGGCTTCTCAATGGATGGTCTCTCAAGAGAAGTGGTTATATTCTTTAGATCAAGATCCAACTTTTTTGGAGCATAATTGAAAGAACCTCTATCATGTAATTCATTAACCATCTCATAATATTCTTTGATGACATCACCCTCGAAATTCATGATTACTACTGCCAATGCCTCAACCCTAAGTCTTTCCTTAATGGGCACAATCTCTGCATCAACATTATTATCAATACTGTCTATCATAGACACTACCCACATATTATCTGGCTACTGTACTGATTGACACACCAAATATTACTTGCTCATCATTTTCTCTAAACTTTATCTGCCCCAACTCCATATAAGTCAATTACCTACCTATGTCTAGGAAGTGTCTACCCAATATAATAGGGGCTTGGAAGTCCACCTCATAGTGAAGAATCATGACGTCAGCTAGAAATATGAAGGATGCCACCCTTACCAATACATCATAAAAAATACTCACTGGTTTTTTCTCAGATCGATCGACCATCAATAGCTTCATAGATGTAGGTTTAGGAGTCCCCAACTCCAACTGTTTATACATTACCAGCAGCATTAGATTGATGCTGGCTCTCAAGTAACATAAATCCCATTTGAAGTTAAAGGGCCTAATAGTATATAGAATAGTAAAAGCTCCTGCGTCTTCCTTCTTCTCTAATAATGACCTAAAAGTGACAACACTACAGTAATACACAATATTAGTAGTTTCAAACTCACCTTCCGCTTCTTTGTAGCTAACTCTTTTATGAACTTCGTATATCCAGGCATCTACTCAAGTGCCTTATGAAAAAAGATGTTCAAGCTCAACTACTTTAGCTTCTCAATAAACTCCTTAAACTTTTTTTCTTTCTTTTTTCGTTTCAGTCTTTGGGGAAAATATGGGGGCGGTCATTAAATTTGCTTCACTATAGGCTTATCAACCTTACCCTTACCTTTATCCTCATCATCAATATTATCAACACCTATTGCCTTCTTTGGATCTATATCAGGTGTCTCAGTAACCACAATACTATCATTCCTCAGCTCATCAATAGTAAGCAAAGGGGGATCAATAGTAGACTTACCACTCTGAGTGGTGATAGCTAGACAATAATCATTATTCTTAGGATTCTAAACTATGATGCTCGAAAGGGTACCCAACTACTTTTGATTTAGAGTTGCAGACATCTTCCCACACTGTTGTTCAAATTATTTAATTGTAGTTGCATGTGATTCAACCTTTTGAGTCAATCTTGAGATATCAACCCTAATCTCCTTAAGGAAAGTTTCCTGAGTTTCCTAAACCTTAACAAGCTTAGAAAACATTGCCTCTATCCTCGAATCCGTATCCTGACTTCCCAATAGAATATCCTATCTCCCTTCTCCTTATAGTCATCCTTTCTTCTCCAGTCACCTTCACGCTCCCTACTGTGATCTATGTATCCATATCCATAATAGTTTAAACTTTAGTTTCCTTTCCCTTTGGTTTGAAAACCTACTAATTCTCGATTAAAATACTGAGACTCCTCTTCTATGTCAAACTTATATGATCTAGAGGTTGCACCCTGTGACCTTACTGTATTTACCTTCTAAGAATTCACTTTTACAAACTGCTTTATTAGTAACCCAACATCAGTTCTAAGATGCACAGTCTCTTTTGCCACAGGTCATGGTTTAATTATCAACTACTCTATAGTCGTTAAAATCTCCAATAGCATAAGTGTCAGCACCCCTTTTTTCCTCCCAAGTATGCCACCCTTAGTTAATGAGAAAGATCTAGTCTAATATATCTGATGCTACTTTCCAGCATAAACGTATGAAAGGTCCTTCATTAATCATCTGTTCCATAGCTCTGAAACTGATGTTCAGGGCTCTATAAGATATCTCAAGTAAGTTTGTCCCTGAAATGTGATGATTAGGTACCATGCTCAACTTCTTATTAAACCGAAACTAAGACTCATACATCGACTCAGAATATAACTGCAATAAAATTGTATATCTTATCTTTTAACTACAAAATTTTGGTTGAAAGGAAGAAACAGTCTAAGAATTACCTGTGTAACTCATTCCAAGTGGTAATCGATCCTCGAGGAAGTTTCCTCAACCATGATGAAGCTTCACCAATTAATGAAAAAGGAAACAACCTCAGCCGAAGTGCCTCCTAATCTACCCTAGGTATAGTATAAGAAGTGAAGATCCTAATAAAATTAGCTAGATGTATATTTGCATTGTATGTATCCAAACCCCCAAACAAAACTTTTGGATTCAAGATCTAGATCATGGCATTGGTAATGTCAAACTTCACATTCAGGGGCAAAGCAAGAGGAATGATAGCTCCTATTTTAGTCAGCTTAATATATCCCATATCCTATTCTCTATCATATAGTGGTAAGTACTGGTATACTGGATAACTTGAGCTGAACCTAGTCTAACTCTATTTCTACTAAGTTCTACTCGATGATCTACTCCATATCTTGTCCTTGCTAGCTCTACCTGCAGAGTTAAAAGATAGGCCTCCTTGTCTCTCTTCTGATTACAATAGCTGCCTTTGCTAATAACTGCTCCGTTCTTTAATCAGCAATGTTCTTAACATCTCCTGCAGAAGGGTAAGTTAAATTATCTATATCATCTTGAACCTTTTCAAGAACATCATGTCAAATTGGCTCTGCTATCCTAAAAGTCACTTGTAGGATTTTCTCTATGTTAGGATTCAATAGGAGTACGGGATTGCCTCTACTCTTTATGTTAAGCATACACCGGCGTGAACCTAACTAAAAATAGAAAATAAAAATCCAAAAAACTTCAACAACCTTCAATCAACAATGCACCGTATTCCCCATCCATGATACCAAAATATTGATGTTGCCTAAAGCTGCGTCTCCAAATAAGGCTAAAGCAGTCAAAGCAAAATATAGTAACCCAACAAGGTTAGGTTCGAATCCTAAGGAAATACATGGAATTATATCTCTCATTTATTGGAATTACAAAAAGTAAATAGGGGGTTTATAGTTGTAAACAGTAACCGAACAAACAAAATTTGATTATAAACAGTCAGAAACGTACACTAGGCTTGTGTTCCCACTGGATTGTAACTCAGTAGGCTTCTCGTACTCAATCCAACTATAAAATTGCTACGCCTGTAGAATCTGGTAAGTTAGATATCACCAACCACCTTTCATCATCATTTTGTGAATTTCACTTATCTCTTCTCGATCTTAGAGTATCGCCTTACTAACCCTTACCTTGGAT
>NC_061117.1:175532028-175653346 GCF_002878395.1 Capsicum annuum | reverse complement strand
ATTAACCATATATCACTATTGTGATCTCTATCTCCCTCTCAAGTTCATAGTAAATACAGGATGGATCCTAACATTTTCAACCGTTAAGAAAGCAATAAACTGAAAAAAACTACTATGCATGCAACAACAATAATCTAGAAGGATTAAACACTTCCCCTACTTCATTATTCAGCTAGGGTTTCCATAACCCTAGATAAGGGAGTTAACCACTCATTGTTGCAAAATGATCAAAGGAATTCATAATTGAAAACATTCAAAAAATATCACAATAATCAATGAATAAAACCTAAAGTCTTCAACTGAATAATCAACAAAAATCAATACAAAATAATCCTAAGATCAAAATCGAATCCTAGAATCAAATATATGTTTGTAAGTATCAAAAGTGCATAGACTAACTAGAAAACGTCACAAAGGTATATATAAAGTACAATGAAACTCTAGGAAACCATTTCCAAACAAAAGAGGAAATTCAAGGTGGTGTCCACTTACTGGGCCACCTATGGGCCGTAATTGGCACCTAAAGATCATAGGTGGTCCCACTTAGGGGCTAAGCCTCCTAAAAACTCCTGAAAATCTTTATGTATTTCTCATCTGAGATAGTTTCTGGCACCTACGGACCATAGGTTCCCTCCGTAAGTGGCAGGGTTTTCTTTTTCAGCTCCTGAGCCTCTGGATATCACTTTTCATACACATAGTATGGAACCTATGCCTAGTAAGTAGTACCTACGGGACGTAGGTTCCCACTTTAGTGGTCCAAAACTTCAACTTTCCCTCATTTTCTCCAAATAGCTTCAAAACCTGATTTCCTGCAAAACATAACACAAAACACATCATATCTCAAAAACAAACCTAGGTAACTTGTATATTTTTATCATTTTAAGCATTGTAAGTGCTATGAAATCATAACACATCAGGAATAGAAGAGTACTATATAAGTCCTTCAAACAAAAAGAAGTCCGTAAATTTTTGTAAAGGAATATGCTTGACTTGGTTTCCTGCTTGGAGATCAGAGTTAAGTAAAATAATAGTAGTAAAGTACAAAAGTTATGGGCCAACATTGGGGATCTATTTATAATTAATCTTTTAAAACCCTTGGGGGTTTGCACCACACAGTAAGGGAACAAGTCCCTCAAAGTCAATCATAAATGATAGAATAGTAAAGCAACTATGAGGTGCTGGAAACGCAAAGACAGTGCAGAAAAGTAAGAACACAAGATTTTTATGTGGAAACACAAGAAGGGAAAAAACACGGCTTGCCCTTAGCATATTATGAGCACCAAAATGACATTTTGATAGGACTTAAGGTTGATTAGCACAAATATTTTTGCGCCTTGACTTATCTTTGGGGATTTTAACAGCCTTCTTAAAGCTAAGGATAGATTAAATGGGGTACCTATGTATTTCAGTGAAACAGAGGAATTTTAGGATTGTTTAGAAGACATCGAGTAGGATTACTCGTAAAAAGGGGAGTTCTCTTAGAATAACAAAATAGAAGTTACAGAAAGAGTTTGTAGCCACATTGACTTGGTATTTGGTAATATTGATTGGTTCAATCAGTACAACCAAGTTGAGGCTATATATATGACACCAGCATGCTCAGATCATACTTTTGTGCTATTCCATACCTCTGCTACTAGAGGATTAGTACAAAAATATTTTAGATTACTTACTGTGATATTGGAACAAGATGATTACAAAAAAGTAGTTTGAAATATTTGGAACCAAGATGTTGAAGGATATTTATGTATGCAATTGCAGAAAACTCAAGACTCTTGAGAAAATGACTCATGGCTTGCATAAGGAAATGTCATCAGTGAAAGACAAGATTAATAAGTTATAGAAATATCTGGATAAGTTCATAATTTATTAAATGAGGATCATTTCAATCCAATGCTTATCTAAGAGAAAAAGAGGTAATCTTACTAATGAAAAAATAGAGTAATATATAGGAGCAAACACTGCGTCAAAATTCCAAAGCAACATGGATTGTTCGGGGCATCACAACTCAAAGTATTTTCATGCTCAAATTAAATCAAAACAAGCTAGGTATAGGGTGAGCGTTATCTATACTAAGAAAAATGTTTAAATAACTGATCCAAGGTCTATTCAGCAGGAGTTCATTAGTTTCTTCAAAAAACTTTTAGGGGAGACAACACCTGTTTTACCAAGTCTTGACATTAACATAGCTAGAGATGAACCTTGCATGTCCATGAGTTAAAAACAACTACTCCAACAACTTATTACAGTAGAGGGAATCCATCAAGTTATAAAGGCCTTTCAAAATTAAAAAGCTCTAGACATTGATGGGTATCCAGTTGAGTTCTACATACAATTCTAGTCAATAGTAGGACGTAAGGTAACCAAAGAAATTCTACAATTCATTGAAACAAGTAAGCTTATAAAAGAAATTAATTATACCATGGTAACCTTGATTTTTAAGGTGACTAATCTAACTTATGTCAATAAGTTTAGACCCATTGACTGTTGGTCCACTTTGTATAAGCTGATTGCAAATATTCTAACTAACAGGTTAAAGATGGTAGTGGATTTCTTAGAAGGGTCCTTCTCAGTCAGCTTTTATACAAGGAAGGAATATATTGGATAATGTTATATGACACATGAGCTTTTAAAGTCTATATGCATAAGTCCATTTCCCCTAGATGCACTACCAAAATAGAAATTCTCAAAGCTTATAATTTAGTCGAATGAGTGGTGACGTCTAAGCTACTTTCTTAAATATATGGGATTATCATGCTTTATTGAACTAACCCAATACCTTCCATGAAGTATCGATAAGTGATGTACCTCTACATTCTTTTGGACGAGCAGAAGAATTTCACCCTTTACCTTTTGAATCTCAGCATGTCACCTTACTAACCCTTATCTTGATCCTAGTTAACTAATACCTTTTGAGTCTGTAGTTATTAGATGAAATCTAACCATCTTACTTAGATAATACCTAGTAGCATGGATTAACAGTTAAACAATTACTGTTGTCATTATCTTTTCCTAGTCACTACTCCTCTTTTGGAGTAAGTGAAAATAATCTAGGCGGGATCCTAACATTTTAAACTACTAAGATAACCATTAAACTAAAGATAATACAATGCATGCATGGGTATCTGTTTAGAAAAACGATAGAACTTTCCCTAGTTTGTCAATCCGCCAGGGTTCCACAACCCTAGCTAAGGGTTTTTAGCCGCTCATGCTTGTGAAGTAATCAATAACATTCATGATTGAAAGAATAATATGAAATCACAATAATCATAAGTAAAAACCCAAAACCATAACTTAATTAATCATCCAAAATCAATACAAGTGAATTTCAAGACTAAAATCTAATCTTGGAATCAAATACGTTTGTAAGTATCAAAAGTGTGTAACTTCTACTAAAAACACATAAAGAGGTATTTATAGTACATGAGCGAACCCTAAAACCAAATCCCAAATGAAATAGGAGAAAAATGGGTCGGTGGATAGATGTGGTCACCACATGTTGTCTGGCCTTGGGTGCATGAGGTACATGCGGACTGTAGGCTGGATGCATTTAGTGACCGCATGTGCCTAGACCAAAATTTCCTGCAGGGCTCTTGGGATTTTGGACTTATGACACATGATTTGCCTACATGCGGTCTACATATGATACATGTATTCCGCCTGTTGACTTAGTATGTGCCAGAAGTTATTTTTTCATAATCTTCGCACTTCTTTTGGTCACAAACAATCCAGAAAGTGTCCCGAACATCCAGAATTTCTCACATAAGTAGCCCAAAATACCTTGTTTTCATATTTTCATGAACTTAGCATCCAAAACATATTTTTTTGCAAAATATACCCAAAACACATCATATCTAACAAAATAACCTCAAAAACTTACATATTTTCCTTGTTTTAAGCGTCGAAAGTGCTATATTTCTATAGCGCATCAACACCCTTAACTTAGAAATTTTGCATGTCCTCAGTAAACAAAACAAAACAACACTAAGCATGAAACTTAACTAGGAGAGTCTAAGATATTCAAGGCAGTCATTAAACACTTTAAGCTCAAAATACAACACCCCATCCTATCTCACCTTTTAAAACCAATTGTGTATAAACATAAACCAAAAAATTGTGACACAATGGGATAAAGGTATGGAATTACATTGGCAATAGACAACCATCCATATGTACAAGTTACATTACCGAAAACAAGCAAACAACTAGCAATATGACTCATGTTCCCTCACAACAAAGATGTCCCACTTACTCATATGAAATAATGCATGTCAATAAAGGGATATACAAGAGACACTCACACTCACAAGATAAGTTCCAATCAATGTGCATCAAATACCATAGGCTTGCCTTTATTTTCCTTAGCATTTAAATAGCCAAGTAAGGATCACTATAAAACTTTTCTCAGCTTGTAATGTAGGCTTGGGGGCTGGTATGGTACATATGGACATATCAAATGCCTAAGCTTCCTTGGCACTACACTAACCTTGGGGTCTCACTTACTGGCCAATTTTCTTTTTATTCCACCCATATTTTACCCCCCTTTTATCTTTATTGTACATTTAGGATAGGTGTGGTCTTTTATTCTTTCTTTTTTACCTTTTCACAATTTTCTTTTCTTACCACACCCATCCTACTAACTTTTTCTCTTATTTTATCCTTATACATACCCACTTTACACTACGCACCCCTATGGTAGCAATCTTTAACTTAGGCTATAAGGCTAAAAAAATAGGCTATAAGGCTCTATAAGGCTCAAAACAGGGATCAAGGGATATACTTTACACATGGAAGGTCATTTAGGCTAAAAGTGAACTAAAATAAAAAATGTCCTATGATCCTTTCCTAACCATCCTTCAACCTAGGCAAGACTAACCAGGCAAGTTCTGAATTTAACACACAAAGGGAACTAAGTAGCATAGCACCCACACATATCACAGAGTCAATATTACAAGCTACTATTTATTCGGTTCATTCAACTGTTAGCAAGTGATTATTATATCCCTAATTATCATGCTATAACAAGATCCACAATTTTTACAAATATATACATTCACATTTCTAAAACACAATTTTTTAGAGGGGTATCTGTAACATCCCGTATTCAAGTACGTGTATTGGTCTTATTTATATGGAATTAATTTTTTTTATTTTATTTATACCGAAATTTGCTCGTCGATGGTTCCATGCGAAAGTTATTGAATAAGCTTTCCAACAATATAAAGATTTCCAAAAAAGGATAGGTTTCGGATATAATCGAGCACGTTCGAAACTATAAAATGGTGGCCGGGATATTTGGAAATAGTAAATGTGCAAGAAAATTTCCTGCACACAAACTACTGAGGCCAGCCAATTTTTTGGATCAAATACGAATGATCATAACTCCCTTAATATAATGAAATGCGAGAGCTGCAACCTATGAAAATAAAGATCTTTGAGTCTTCTTTCCAATGCAATTGGTTTCATCCAAATCCAATGTCTGAGTAAGGAGTTATACTCGTTTTACTTCAGCCTCTCAAAATAGATTTTTGGGGTCAACTTCAAACGACCATAAATCCTTGTACAGGACGAACTAGGTGGCCTGCTTTATATGAAATGAAATCCCTTTGAATTGTCTTTCCAACGATACCAATTTCACCCAAATGCGATATCTGAGCAAAGAGTTATGGTCGATCTACTTTAGCTTATGAAAACAGTCCATCAAAGGACAGATTTGGCATTATTTAAATTTTAAAGGCATTTTGGTCATTTCCTATTATATTATGGATAGGAATATGTGTATATATACATGTATATGAGTTCAAAAAACTCATTTTCATCATCAATCATTGAGGAAGAACAAACCCTAGGCAAATTTGACCTTTAAATTACTTTTGATTCAACCATAGAAATTCTAAAGTAATCCGATAATTGTGTTTGTCATCTCGAGAGCTTCGAACAACACCTATTATTTATGCAAATAGGATTGCATAATCAAGAGGTGAATTCTAAGGTATGAATATTGTTTGCCTTGCTCTTTTCCATATGTAAATGTGTGATAGAGGATTATATGTATTGGTTGTTATTGAAAGGTGATGGAAATAGAGTTATGGACTATTTTGCATGGTTTGGTTGTATTAAATTGTGGAAGGTGGATATGGTAATTGGGTTATGGAAGGTGGATATGGTAATTGAGTTATAGAAGGTGGATATGGTGATATACTATTGAATTGATGATTATTTATGTCTATAACTCAATTTGGTTTAATGGATTGGTTGGAAGGATAAATGAATCCAAACTTGATATTGGAGGATGTTGTATGAATATGCATGGCATGTGACTGTAATTGGAGTATAAGAGGGTTAAAGTGACACCCTTTATGGTATAATTAAGGCTTACTACTCAACCACTAGTTTGGTGAATTCAAATAATTAAATTGTGACATTTGGTTGCTAATACTAGATTTCTATATATTTTCATTGTAGATAAGTAATTCGAAAAGATGGGAAGTCCATTTGGGACTAGTATTGAAGGTTGACAGTCAGGTATGTAACGCATACTCTATACCATATCTTTGGCATGAAAGTGAACAATTGTTCTATTAAGAAAGTTTCCAAAGTTATTCAATAACTTGTGATCCATAATGGTTTTGTATGATGTCCTACGTTACCAATGAACTTGTTTCCACCCTACAAGATATCAAGACATTCCAATACTTACTTGTCTTCCAAATCTTACATGTTTATTGCACTAATGAATGTCAGAAGGTATCTGGTTACTCAAACAAGATCCATGTGCTATTAATGACTCCAAAACGTTTCATTGATATACCAATAAGTTCCTACTTTATTGTTATGGCATTGATGACTCCAAAACACTTCATTGATGTGCCAATGAGTTCTTACTTCATTGTTATTGCATTGATGGTCTATTTATATGTCTCTTATTGATGTATCATTGTTTCAAAGTATCAAAGATGCGGTGGCGACAGAAATAACAATCTCAAAGATTAATTAAACTAAGTGATGGAAGTTATCTCTTATCGGGTGGTATCCCAGTGGCATAAGCCTATCATGGGTCGATCCCTATTTATGTGTTTATGGGTGGTATCCCAGGGGCATAAGCCTATCATGGGTTGATCCCAGTTGATATGTACTGGAGGCAGCCTAATGGTCACAGTACAGTACAGTAATGATTACAAAGATAATAAGAACGAAGGTAAAGTTATTGAATAAATACAATGTACAGGTTGTCACAAGTTCTAGTTTGCTTCGGGGGCTTTCTGTGTCATATCCAGTCACTTTTGGTATTGTATAGAAGTTAGTTATATGGCAAGGTGTGTGCCGACCTTAGTTAAACTCTGTGTATTATTTAGAGGCTTTCTAGACCTGATGTACAGTCAAGGTGGTGTTTTGTGAATAGATGTGATGGCTCCAACGACCAAGTATTGTATATACATATATATGTGTGCTTGAGCTTATACAGGTGATTATTTTCTTTTATATGTGACATGATGCTGTCCGAATTTTGGGTTGTCATAGAGGTATGCATGGGAAGTATAAGGTTATAAGCTGGTTCTCTCGGGCCTCCTTGGTTACGGGTGCCAGTCCGCCCTAATAGGATTTGAGGCGTGACAAAAGTGGTATTAGAGAAGTTCATCCTAGTGAGTATACAAAGCCGTGTCTACGTAGAGTCTTATTTATCGGTGTGTCGTGCACTGAATCTATAAACTGGAGGCTATGGACATTTAGGAATTGTTTCTTTCCTTTATGTCTTAGATCGTGCGATAGAGCCTATATTGTATATGAAGTCATAGTTGACCACTGAATTCGTTTGTTTCTCTTATTATAGTAATGATGCCGGTTACCAGAAACAAGAATACCGGTAAACAAGTAGATATGGCTGCCGAAGAGGGGACTAGTAACTCACCCACTATACCAGCTAATCAAAGTGAGGCTCCAGCTGAGCATGCATCAGAAACTTCTTCCACTCTGGAAGAAATAAGGGGGAGGAGAAATATATCCCCAGAGCCACCTATTAATGTTGTTAATCAAGATCTTAGAAATAAAGTGCAACTTTTGACTCGTATAGTTGCTGGGCAAGATCAAGGGCAAGCCATTCCTACCACGGGTCCTAGTGGTACAGATAGGGTGGCTAGCCTTCGAACACAGGATTTTCTTAAGATGGATCCTCCCACTTTTAATGGATCAGATCTTAACGAGGACCCACAGGACTTTATTGATCAAATTCAAAGGGCCTTAGATGTTATGCATGTAACGGGTAGAGAGACGGTGGAGTTAGCAGTGTATAGATTTAAAGGGGAGGCTATATATTGGTACGAGGACTGAAAACGATCTAGGGGTATTGATGCACCCCCAGATACTTGGAAAGAGTTCAAAGAGTCATTTCTTGATCATTATTTTCCATTCGAGATTCATCAGGCCCGTGCAAATCAGTTTTTAAATCTTCGTCAGGGGAATATGAGCGTGAGGGAGTACAGTCTCCGATTTAATTCCTTGTCGAGATATGCTCCTAATTTTGTAGCTACTATGGATGATAGAGTTCATCAATATGTAGATAGGCTAGATCCATATCTGGTTAGCGATTGTACTATTGCCACTCTGAATAAAGATATGGACATAGCGAGGATCCAAGCTTTTGCATAGAAAATGGAAGATTAGAGGCAGAGGAGAAGAACACAGGAATTAGAAAGAGGATATTCCAAGAGGCCTAGATCTACAAGGCAGTTCATGGCATCCCAAGGAGGGTTCAGACTACAGTTTTCTACTAAACCACCTAGGCCATTATCTTCTTATTCTGCAGCTAGTGCCTCATCACAGTTCCAAGGGTCCAGAGGAAATCAATTTAGGCACAGAAGTGAGAGTCAGAGTTCGCGGACAGTGGGGTACCAAGGGCAAGGGAATGTGAGCCAATCAATACCTCCTCGAGAGCCATGCAATAAATGTGGAAGGTATCATTCGGGTGCATGTCGGCTGGGGACCAATGTTTGCTTTTGGTGCGGTATGTTGGGGCATATGATGAGGGAATGCCCACGAAGGGACATAGGGGTTATGGCACGACCTACGGGGTCATTTGTTGCATCATCATCATCGATGCCTTATTCAGGAATGGGTGCACAACCAATGGGTCGTGTTAGAGGTGATAGAGGTGCCATGAGTTCTAGCGGGGCTCAAAATCGTACTTATGCTCTAGCGGATTGACAGAATTTAGAGGCTTCCCTAGATGTGGTTACGGGTACGTTGTCTATCTTTTTATTTGATTTATATGCCTTAATTGATCCCGGTCTACATTATCTTACGTTACTCCATTGGTTGCTGGAAAGTTCGAAAGAATACTCGAACTGTTAGTTAATCCATTTGAAGTGTCCAAAACGGTTGGGGAATCTATTATAGCTAGAAGGGTTTATCGAAATTGCATAGTAACTGTTTGTGGTCGTGATATGATGGTTGATCTTGTGGATTTAGAAATGGTAGATTTTGATGTTATAATGGGTATGGACTGGTTGGCGTCTTGTTATGCCACAATTGATTGCTGTACGAAAAAGGTATATTTCCAATTTCCAAATGAATCAGTCCTTGAATGGAAAGGTGAAATTAGCACGCCAAGAGGTAGATTTATTTCTTATTTTAAGGCAAGAAGAATGATTTCCAAGGGATACATATATCATTTAGTTAGAGTAAGGGATACAGAAGCGGAGCCACCAACTCTTCACGCTATTTCGGTGGTAAATGAATTTTCTGATGTATTTCCTGAAGATCTTCCAGGTTTGCCTCCTAAACGAGAAGTAGAGTTTGGTATTAATGTAATACCAGGTACCCAACCAATCTCCATTCCTCTGTATAGAATGGCTCCAGTAGAATTACGAGAATTGAAAGAGCAATTGAAAGATTTGCTAGAGAAGGGATTCATAAGTCCTAGTATGTCCCCCTGGGGAGCACCAGTGTTATTTGTACGCAAAAAGGATGGCTCGCTGAGGATGTGTATTGATTATCGGCAATTGAATAAGGTGGCTATTAAGAATAAATATCCTCTACAGGGCGCCAAGTACTTTTCTAAGATTGATTTGAGGTCAGGTTACCACCAAGTGAGGTTCAAAGAGAAGGATGTACCCAAGATAGCTTTCCGAACACGGTATGGTCATTATAAGTTTCTAGTTATGTCATTTGGGCTAACAAATGCACCCACAGCTTTTATGGATTTGATGAATAAGGTGTATAAGCCATTCCTGGATGTATTTGTGATAGTTTTTATAGATAATATTCTAGTTTATTCTATATCAGAAGAGGACCATGCCAATCACTTACGACAGACATTGCAGACTCTTCGTGATTATAAGCTTTATGCAAAGTTCTCTAAATGTGAGTTTTGGTTAAAGTCGGTGGCATTTTTGGGTCATATTGTATCTAGTGAAGGGATAAAGGTTGATGCTCAAAAGATAGAAGCTGTGAAGAACTGGCCAAGGCCCATAACGCCTACGGAGATTCATAGTTTTCTCGGGTTGGCCAATTATTATAGAAGGTTTGTTAAAGGATTTTCTTCCATTTCAGCACCCTTAACCAAGCTAACCCTTAAAGCATCCAAATTCCAATGGAATGATGCCTGTGAGAAGAGTTTTCAAGATTTAAAGAACAAGTTGATTTCTACACCCGTGTTGGTACTTCTAGAAGGCACCAAAGGGTATATAGTGTATTGTGATGCTTCCAGAATTGGTTTAGGATGTGTATTGATGCAGCATGGTAAGGTAATAGCATATGCTTCTAGACAATTGCGGCCACATGAGAAAAATTATCCTACACACGATCTTGAGCTGGCAGCAGTTATTTTTGCTTTAAAGATATGGTGCCACTACTTATATGGGGTTCATGTTGATATATATACTGACCATAAGAGCTTGCAATATATTTTTAATCAGAAAGATCTAAATTTAAGGCAACGAAGATGGCTTAAACTATTAAAGGACTATGATATTGATATCTTGTACCATCCAGGGAAAGCAAATGTGGTAGCTGGTGCGTTAAGTCATAAGGCTATGATGGCGCCTATAGAAAGGCAAGGGATGATTAAAGATCTTCACCAGTTAGCTAGTTTAGGAGTTCACCTTCTTGAAACTCCGAATAAAGAGCTTATCGTACATAATGCTGCGAAATCTTCATTAGTAGATGAAGTGAAAGAGAAGCAATATGCAGATCCTATTTTATTATAGCTTAAGGAGAACGTTTAGAGTGGTGCGACCAAGGCATTTGAGCTTACGCGAGAAGGATTACTTCAGTACCAAAACCGATTGTGTGTGCCGGATGTAGACGGGCTAAGAAGATTATGACAGAGGCACATTGTTCAAGATATTCCATTCATCCAGGATCAACCAAAATGTATTAAGATTTGAAAGTTATGTATTGGTGGAATGACATGAAGAAGAGCATTGCAGAATTTGTAGCTGAATATCCAAATTGTCAAAGAGTTAAAGTTGAGCACCAAAAATCCGAAGGTTATATGCAATGTATTGATCTTCCATGCTGGAAGTGGGACATGATCAACATGGATTTTGTTATTGGTTTACCTTGTATATCCCGAAAGTTTGATTCTCTATGGGTGATTGTTGATAGGCTTACCAAATCTGCACATTTCCTACCAGTTAGGACCACTTACATAGTTGAAGAGTATGCGAAGCTATACATTAAAGAGATAGTCCGATTACATGGAGTGACAATCTCTATTATATCAGATCGGGGAACCCAATTTACCGCAAACTTTTGGAAGTCTTTGGGAACACAAATGAAGTTGAGTATAGCTTTTCACCCTCAAACAGATGGGCAAGTAGAATGTACCATCCAAACACTTGAAGATATGCTACGAGCTTGTGTAATAGATTTTAAGGGCAACTGGGATGATCATTTACCTCTTATTGAGTTTGCCTACAATAATAGCTATCATTCAAGTATCAAAATGGCACCATATGAAGCTTTATATGGAAGGAAGTGTAGATCACCAATAGGATGGTTCGAAGTGGGTGAAACTCTTTTGTTCGGACCGGATCTTGTTTATCAAGCCATAGAGAAGGTTAAAGTAATTCAGCAATGATTGAAAATAGCCCAAAGTCGACACAAGTCATATGCGGATAGTAGAAGGAGAGGGCTAGAGTTTTCTATAGGTGATTGGGTATTTTTGAAGGTATCACCAATAAAAGGGGTAATGAGATTTGGAAAGAAAGGGAAGTTGAGTCCACGTTATATAGGCCCGTATAAGATCACTCGAAGGTTTGGACAATTTACATATGAATTAAAGCTACCCCAAGAGCTCTTATCAGTACATCTGGTATTTCATGTGTCAATGCTTTGAAAGTGCATCGGAGATCCATCACATATCACTTCTACTGAGGATGTGCAAATTTCAGAAGATCTTACCTATGAGGAAGTGCCTACTGCTATTCTAGATTGCCAAGTTAAGAAGATGAGAAATAAAGAGATAGCATCGGTGAAAGTACGTTGGAGAAATCGTCAAAGGGAAGAGATTACATGGGAAGATGAGGAAGCAATGAAATCTAAGTACCCTCATTTGTTCAAAGATGAAGAGGAAGTTCAAGAAATGGAGTTAGAACATTAACAAGTAAGTTTTTTTTTTATATATGCATAGTATTTATGTGATGATGTGAATGTTAATGATGGACTTGAACTTGTTTTGGTTGAATAACTACGCTAACATTCGAGGACGAATGTCCTAAAGGGGGAAGGATGTAACACCCTGTATTCAAGTACGTGTATTGGTCTTATTTATATGGAATTAATTTTATTTATTTTATTTATATCGGAATTTGCCCGTCAATGGTTCCATGCGAAGGTTATTGAATAAGATTTCTAACGATATAAAGATTTCCAAAAACGGATAGGTTTCAGATATAATCGATCACGTTCGAAACTATAAAACGGTGGCCGGGATATTTGGGAATAGTAAATGTGCAGGAAAATTTCCTGCACACAAACTACTAAGGCCAGCCAATTTTTTGGGTCAACTTTAAATGATCATAACTCTATTAATATAATGAAATGAGAGAGCTGCGACCTATTAAAAGAAATATATTTGAGTCTTCTTTCCAATGCAATTGGTTTTATCCAAATCCAACGTCTGTGTAAGGAGTTATACTTGTTTTACTTTAGCCTCTCAAAACAGATTTTTGGGGTCAAATTCGACCGACCATAACTCCTTGTACAGGATGAACTGGGTGGTCTACTTTATATGAAATGAGATACCTTTGAATTATCTTTCCAATGATACCAATTTCACCCAAATCTGATATCGGAGCAAAGAGTTATGGTCGATCTACTTTAGCTTATCAACATAGTCCACCAAAGGACAGATTTGACATTATTTAAATTTTAAAGACATTTTGGTCATTTCCTATTATATTATGGATGGGAATATGTGTATATATACATGTATATGAGTTCAAAAACTCATTTTCATCATCAAGCATTGAGAAAGAACAAACCCTAGCCAAATTTGACCTTTAAATTACTTTTGATTCAACCGTAGAAATTCCAAAGTAATCCAATAACTGCGTTTGTCATCTCAAGAGCTTCTAACGGCACCTATTATTTGTGCAAACAGGATTGCATAATCAAGAGGTGAATTCTAAGGTATGAATATTATTTGCCTTGTTCTTTTCCATATGTATATGTGTGATATAGGATTATATGTACTGGTTGTTATTGAAAGGTGATGGAAATAGGGTTATGGACTATTTTGCATGGTTTGGTTGTATTGAATTGTGGAAGGTGGATATGTTAATTGGGTTATGAAAGGTGGATATGGTAATTGAGTTATGAAAGGTGGATATGGTGATATACTATTGAATTGATGATTATTTATGTCTATGGCTCAATTTGGTTTAATGGATTGGTTGGAAGGATAAATGAATCCAAACTTGATATTGGAGGATGTTGTATGAATATGCATTGCATGTGAATGTAATTGGAGTATAAGAGGGTTAAAGTGACACCCTTTTATGGTGTAATTAAGGCTTACCACTCAACCACTAGTTTGGTGAATTCAAATAATTGAATTGTGACATTTGGTTGGTAATACTAGATTGCTATATATGTTCATTGTAGACAAGTAATCCGTAAAGTCGGGAATTCCATTTGGGACTAGTATTGAAGGTTAACAGTCAGGTATGTAAAGCATACTCTATACCATATCTTTGGCATGAAAGTGAACAATTGTTCTATTAAGAAAGTTTCCAAAGTTATTCAATAACATGTGATCCATAATGGTTTTGTATGATGTCCTACGTTACCAATGAACTTGTTTCCACCCTACAAGATATCAAGACATTCCAATACTTACTTGTCTTCCAAATCTTACATGTTTATTGCACTAATGAATGTTAGAAGGTATCCGGTTACTCAAACAAGATCCATGTGCTATTAATGACTCCAAAATGTTTCATTGATATACCAATAAGTTCCTACTTTATTGTTATGGCATTGATGACTCCAAAATACTTCATTGATGTGCCAATGAGTTCTTACTTCATTGTTATTGCATTGATGGTCTATTTATATGTCTCTTATTGATGTATCATTGTTTTAAAGTATCAAAGATGCGGTGGCGACAGAAATAACAATCTCAAAGATTAATTGAACTAAGTGATGGAAGTTCTCTCTTATCGGGTGGTATCCCAGGGGCATAAGTCTATCATGGGTCGATCCCTATTTATGTGTTTATGGGTGGTATCCTAGGGGCATAAGCCTATCATGGGTTGATCCCAGTTGATATGTACTGGAGGCAGCCTAATGGTCACAGTACAGTACAGTAATGATTACAAAGATAATAAGAACAAAGGTAAAGTGATTGAATAAATACAATGTACAGGTTGTCACAAGTTCTAGTAAGTGTGGTCCACTCCTATTACGATTTATTCACTTGTTTCTGATTTCTATTGAGCTCCTATATCATATGTGATTATCTACAACTTTACATACTCAGTACATATTTCACACTGACGTCCCCCATGGGGGACCTGCATTTCATGCTGTAGGCATAGGTACCTCAGCTCATACACTGCACAAGTAGGAGCCAGGATATCCAGCTACTTTTGGTGAGCTCCAGTTTGCTTCGGGGCTTTCCGTGTCATATCCAGTCACTTTTGGTATTGTATAGAAGTTAGTTATATGACGGGGTGTGTCCCGACCTTAGTTAAACTCTGTGTATTGTCTAGAGGCTTTGTAGACTTGATGTACAGTCAAGGTGGTGTTTTGTTAATAGACGTGATGGCTCTAACGGCCAAGTATTGTATATACATATATATGTGTGCTCGAGCTTATACAGGTGATTATTTCCTTTTATATGCGACATGATGCTGTCCGAATTTCGGATTGTCATAGAGGTATGCATGGGAAGTATAAGGTTATGAGCTGGTTCTCTCGGGCCTCCTCGGTTATGGGTGCCAGTCCGCCCCAATTGGATTTGAGGCGTGACAGTATCAAAATTCAATCAAAAACATGACAACTGCCCTAAATACTTACAAATCTCATAATTACACAAAAACACAACACAATACAAAACAAAAAATAATATTACACAAATTAACCTAGACATGCCAGTTCTACAACCATACCACAACAGAAAGGAAAAGAAACACGACAATAAAATCCTATGATAGCTATCGTATATCCCACCCCCAACTAAAATATTATGCACTATACTATCTCAGGTATAGTTGAGATAGGTATACTAAAGAAGGGAAGTGAGAACATACCTGGGATGCACTAAGTATCGATATACCTTGGGTTTCCTTCCAAGCAGCTCCTGATTTATTGTCGCAGCATGACTCAGTTACCTTGGCTACTCAGACTTCACCAAGGTCTATCTCAGTACAAACTTTTACTTCATCCAGGTTTTTTATGTAGTGCTTTACTCGCTGCTGATTTACCTTGAACGGGATGTCACCATCACTCTTTATTTCTATAGCACCATGTGAGAATACCTTAACCACAGTGAATAGTCCAGTTCACCTAGATTTTAGTTTGCCAGGAAACAAGTATAGTCTTAAATTATACAACAAGACCAAATTTCCAGGTTTAAATACTTTTTTCTCGATTTTCCTATCATTATACAACTTCATTCTTTCTTTATATATGGTTGAGCTCTTATATGCACGAAGTTGGAATTCATCCAACTTATTCACCTTGCTCAACCTCAAGTTTATTGCATCACACCACTCAAAATTTAGCCTTTTCAACGCCCATAGTGCCTTAAGCTCAAGCTCAACCGATAAATAAAATGCCTTACCATTTACAAGTTGATATGGAGAGGCACATGTGGGGGTATTATAAGCTATCTGGTAGGCCCATAATGCATCATCTAATTTTTTAGACCGGTCAATCCTATTGGCATTCACAGTTTTTGCCAATATGGACTTTATCTCTCTATTGGAGGCTTCCACTTGTCCACTTGTCTGAGGATTGTAAAGCATTACCACCTTATGACTTACACTATATCTATCAAGTAGGGATTTAAACAAGCGGTTGCAAAAGTGAGACCCACCATCACTAATAATTTCACGTGGAGTGCCAAACTGAGAAAATATATTTTTCTTCTAAAAGGCAGTGACACTTCTACCTTCATTATCTAGAAGTGCAACTGCCTCCACACATTTTGACACATAGTCAACCACTACCAAAATTTATATCATGTTATAGGAGCTCACAAATGAGCCCATGAAATCGATCCCCCACGCACATCAAACAACTATAACTCTAAAATAGGTGTCATGAAGAGTTCATGGACCCATGAAATATTACCTTGACACTGAAATTGGTCACAGGTTTGTGAAAAATCATGACCATCCTTGTAAATTGTAGTCTAGTAAAACCCATACTGAAGACTTTTATGGGTTGTGCGTGTGCCACTATGTGACCCTCAACTGGTGATGAATGACAAGCCTCTAGAATGCTCATCATCTCCATATCTGGAATGCATCTTCTAATCACACCATCAACAAAGATCCTAAACAAATATGACTCATCTAAAAGGAACTTCCTCACCTCATGCATAAATTGTCTTTACTGCTGGAAGGATAGGTCTTCTGGGACAAGATTGCTTTCCAAATAGTTGGTAAAATCAGTAAACCAGGGAATAAAATCTTGAGATGCCATCAACACCTGAAGATCATGAAAAGCATCATCTATCTGAAGATTATCCCCTATTTTCTATATGGTATCCTTCTCAAGTTTGGACAAGTAGTCTGCAACCTGATTTTCTTTCCGTTTTTGGACCTCTACTTCAAAATCTAACTCTTAAAGTAAGAGAAACCAATGAATCAAACTTGATTTGGCATTTTTATTCGACATTAAGGATCTTAAGGCTGTATGGTCAGTGTGAACTATGATCTTTTCTCCAATCAAATAAGATCAAAATTTTTCAAAAGAAAAAACCAGCACAAGTAGCTCTTATTCTGTAACTGTACAATTTTTTTATGCAGGTTTTAAAGATTTGATGGCTTAGTAGATGGGATGCATGATATTTTCTCTTCTTTAGCCTAGGATAACACCCAAGGCCACTCCACTTTCATCACACTTTTTCTTAAATAATGCAGACCAGTCAAGAGACACAATGATGGGCGCCAAAATTGACTGCTCTTTCAGGCATTTGAAAGCCTTGTGATTAGAATCATCAAACATAAATTTCACCTCTTTCTCTAAAAGCTTGCATATAGGATTTGTAATTTTAGAGATGTCCTTGATGAACCTTCTATGGAAGATTGCATGACCCAGAAAGCTATGTATGACTCTAACTGACATTGGTGGTGGCAATTTTTCAATTACCTCAATCTTCGCTTTGTCAACCACAATACCATGTTTGGAGATCTTCTGCCCTAGAACGATACTTTTTTTCACTATGAAGTGGCATTTTTTCCAGTTTAGCACCAAATTTCACTCTTTATATCTCTGTAGTGCACTGTTCAGATAGGCCAAACAGTCATTAAATGAGTCCACAATCACTAAAAACTCATCCATGATTACTTCAATTATGTCTTCCACCATATCAGAGAATATAGACATCATACATCTCTAAAAGTGGCAGACATATTGAATAGTCTAAATGGCATCCTCTTGAACAACAAGGTACCATAGGGGTCAGTGAAAGTAGTCTTTTCTTGGTCTTTGGGAGCAATCATGATTTGATTGTACCCCGAGTACTGGTTAAAAAATCAATACCAACCCCTGCCTACTAGTTTGTCCAGCATCTAATCCATGTAAGGGAAAGGGAAATAGTCCTTTTGTGTCCACTTGTTCAACTTTCTTTAATTCATGGATACTCTCCAATTGGTCACTGGTCTCATGGGTTTATTCTTTTTCATTTAGAATCACTATGATTCCCCCTTTCTTTGTCACATATTGAACTGGGCTTACCCACTTGCTGTCTGTAATGGGAAAAACCACCCTAGTAACTAAACACTTGATTATCTCCTTTTTACCACCTCTTGCATAGGAGGGTTCAGTCATATCTAGTGCTCAATACTTGGAATATTTCCCGGCTCAAGCTATATTTTGTGTGTGCATAGACCCGATGGAATTCCCATAATGTCTACAATGGTCCACCCAATAGCTCTCTTCAATTTTTGCAATACTTCTACCAATGCTTCTACCTGTGCTCCTACCAAATTTACCATAATAATCACCAGAAGGTTTTGTTATCCCCCAAGAATGCATAATATGAATAAGAGAGGAGGGATTTCAATTCTAATACTGTGTCTCCTTAATAGATGGTTTTGCAGGAGGTGCGGTCCTATTCTTTAAGTCAAGATCCAGCATCTTAGGGCCATATTTATAAGTAACTATGACATGTAGTGCATTAAACAACTTATCATATTCATCTATCTTATATATTTTTAAGTTTATAATCACTGCTGCTAATGCTTCTACCCCTAGTCTTTCCTTAATAGGTATATCTATTGTAACCACATCATCATCCACAACATCTATCACTACCACCACTCTTATATCATCTGGCTACTAAACTACCATGAATATATTTAACACTATTTACTCATTGTTATATTTTAAGGTGATCTCTTCTAAGTAATTATCAATTAACACCCGACCAGTGGATAAGCATGGTCTGCCAAAGATAATTGAAGCTTGGGCATCAACTTCACAATCTAAAAATTATGAAATCTGTCGGATAGGTGAACGATGCCACCCTTACTTCAACCTTATGCAAAATACCCACTAGCTTCTTTATAGATTAATCAGCTATCAATATCCTTGCTGATGTAGGCTTGAGTTCTCCTAACCCCAACACCTTTTATATCACTAGTGGTATTACATTTATTCCTGTTCCTGAATCACATAGAGCCTGATTAATATCAAAAGACCCAATAGAACATAGGATGGTGACTGCACCTGGGTCCTCTTTCTTTCCTACTGATGGAGCATGAATTTGTGCTAAACTGTTCCACTATATCTTTGAGCTCTTCTACAACCCAGACATCACCATAACACTCTTAAAATCATCATCACTATAAGTCAACCTCTCAAACTCAGATTCAGGTGGCTCATCTGCAATAATATTATCCCTTTTCAGCTCATTAGTAGCAGGCAAAAAATGCTCATCAAGTGGGAAGTCACTCCTAGTGTTAATAGCCATACAATGAATAAGTGTTAGAGGATTTTTCATAGTGTCACTAGGAAGGGCACATGTTTGTCTTTGGGCCAAAGTGGTAGAGATTTTCCCATATTGCTGCTCTAACTGTTTGATAGTAGTTTAATGTGACTCAACCTTCTAGGTCAATCCTGAAATATCAACCTTAAGTTCTTTAAGGCAGATTTCTTGGCTCTCTTGACCCTTCACCAACTTAGTCAACATCTCTTCTATTCTTGATTTTGCATCTCATCTGCCGGGTAGAGTATATTTGTCTCTATCATCATAATAGTTTCGACCTTAATTTCCTTTCCCTTGGACTCAAAAACCCACCAACTAACCATCCACATACTTTGCCTCCTCCTCTAACTCAAACTCATGTACCCTAGAAGTTGCACCTTGTGCCTCTACTGCATCAACCTTTGTAGAATTTATTGTTGCGAATTGTTTGGCCAACTCATTAATATCAGTCCTTAATACTGAAATCTCCTGAGCGATAATATCCTTAATTAATCTCTACTCACTGAAAGCTCTAATAGAATAAATGTCAGAACCTCTCTCAATCTCTGAGTTTGCCACCCCCTGTTAGTTAGTGAGATCTAATCCATAATACTCGAAGCTATCTCCTATCGTAATCTAATAAAGGCTCCTTTGAAGATAGTGTTTTCCGTTGCTCTAGAGCTGATCATCAGAACTCTATAGAATATCTCCAATAAGCTTGTTCCTGAAATTCGGTGGTTAGGCACTATACTAAGCCTCTTTTTGAACCTAAACCATGCCTCGTATATAGATTCTAATTGCAGCTGCCTAAAATTATAGATCTCCTATTTCAGCTTTAACACTCTAGATGGAGAAAATAATTTTTTTAAGAATTATCTGTGTAATTTATTCCATGTAGTGATAGATGCTCTTAGAAGTTCCCCCAGCCATAAAGATGCTTCTCCAATAAGCAAAAAGAGAAACAACCTCAATCTAAGTGCCTTCTGATTTACCCCAGGTATGGTATATGAACTGCATATCCCTATAAAATTCGTCAGATGCATGTTTACGTCATCTGTAGGCAACCCCGCAAACATACCCTTAAAGTATAAGAGATGGATAATAGCACTTGAGATATTAAACTTGACATTAGAAGGTAAAACAAGAGGGATAATGGCTCCAGTTTGTACCTTCTCAAAATATCACAGATCTTCTTCAACATCTATATATGGATGCATATACTGATATACTGGGATTACTTGAATTCGAGCACCTCTATCTCTATTTTAATTTCCACCAAGTTTTGCTCGGTAGTCTACTTCTTGTGTCTGCTCAGCTGGACTAAAATTGAATCTTGGAATCAAAATATGTTTGTAAGTATCAAGAGTGTGTAACTTTTACTAAAAAACACATAGGGGATATTTATAGTACATGAGGAAACCCTAAAACCAAAGCCCAAATGAAATAGGAGAAAAAAGAGTCGGTGGCTACATATGGTCACCATATGTGGCCTGGTATTGAGCACATGTGGTACATGCGGCCTGCAAGCTGGGTGCATGTAGTGACCGCATCTTCCTGGACCAAAATTTTAATCAGGCTAGCTCTGGGGATTTTGGACTTCTGACACATGCTTTTCCCACATGCGGTCAACATGTGCTGCATGCAGTCCGCACGTTGACTTAGCCTGTGCTGGAAGTTATTTTTTCATCTCTTCTTCAATTCTCACACATGTTTTGGTCACAAACAACTGAAAAGTGTCCCAAACATCCATAATTTCTCCCATAAGTAGCCAAAAATACCTTTTTCATATTTTTCAGGAACTTAGCATCCAAAATAGGATTTTCTGCAAAGCATACCCAAATTGTATCATATTTAACAAAACAACCTTAAAAACTTGCATATTTTCCTTATTTTAAGCATCAAAAGTGCTATATTTCTATAACACATCAATGAGGCTTCTTCATAATATTGTTAATTGAGTTTGGTTACCTACTATATTCTTAAATCTAATTATAGAGTGTGTCGCCATAGTGAGATACTAACTTATAGTCAATGGTAGACTGGTCCTAAAGTTCCAAGTAGAAAAAGGTCTTCATAGAGTGACCCTATGTCATCCAATCTTTTTGTCCTACTCATGAAATATATAAACAATTCCATGAAACAACTGCATCTAAATAATGATTTCAACTTTCATTCAAGGTGTGCTCCTCTCTGTCACTTATATATGATTTGATGACGACTTATTGCTTTGTTGTAGGGAAGACATAATCTCTATTCAACTCATTCTCAAGGAATTCAACCACTTTTTTGAGGTTTTTGGATTTAAGGCTAACATGGAAAAAGATTTATATTTATGACAGGTGTAACACCTGAAGTCAAAGATCAAATTCTCTAAGAAATGCACTTGAATGTTGGAATACTTTCATTTAAATATCTTAGAGTTTCCCTCTTTTCAAGGAAACTCAGTGTCAATCAGTTTATTCTATTAATAAATAAAATAGTTGCACACGTTAAATGCTAGACTACCTGGTTCGTGTCATATACAGGCAGACTTCAATTAATAAAGAGTGGTCTTCACGAAATTCAGACATACCGGTCTTAATTCTTCATGCTACCTAAGAAAGTCCACCAAAAAATCCAAGCTATATGTAGAAGTTTCTTGTGGAAAGGATCCAATGAAGTAAGACGAAAAGCTCTAAGTGCCTGGGATAAGTTATGCAAAACAAAATCTTCAGGGGAATTGGACATCGTTGACTCAAGTTTGTGGAATAAAGCTATAATCACTAAGTTATAATGGGCACTATCCAAGAAAAAAATAGATGTTGGGCTCTGTGGATCCATAATATCTATGTAAAGAGATATGAGTTGCTAAACATGGATACACCTAAGCAGGCGAGTTGGGTGGTTCGAAAGATTTTTTTATGCCTGAAAAAGGTTGACAAGTGGAGTTACAGATATGAACAAGTATGAAATAGGGGATACTTATATCATTAGCAGATCATACATAGGTCTGTAACATGAGTGGCCCAAGGTCCAGTGGAAAAAGTTAGTGGTATTAAAGGGCTTGATTCCTAAAAACTAATTTATCATGTGGCTGGCCATTCAAAGATGACTAGAAATAGTGGAGAGATTAGAAAAGTAGGGGGTACAAGCTCTAAAGAAATGTACGTTATGTGGTTCCAGTATTGAAGAAAGGTTCTATCACCTATTTTTTCAATGCTCATACTCTCGATTCATAGAACACAAGCACTTAATGGATTTGACTCAATTAGAATATCGGTGACTGAGATTGAAATACTTGGCTAGGACAAAGGACTATAAGCAAGGACCCCGTATGCATTATTCTTGGAATAAATTTTACAACTACCATCTATCATATATGGAATGAGAGGAGTTAAAGACGATTTCAAACTAAGAAAAGAATGAAGGAGGACAGAGTTAGAGACATAGTTTTGTGCATACATATTGTTGGTCAATATTCAAATGGAAAGGAGTTCTAGAGAGCCACAATAGTTTCCTTGTTAGAATTGAAGTTCATTATAGGTAACACAGAATTGAATAGGATAGGCTAGAGTTTTAATGGTTTGTTGAGATGATTTTGTGAGATCCTGGCTCTAGAGTCCAATGAGCAAGGAGTGTAAATATTTTTAGTAGGTTGATATAAGATCTTTTCTCAACCTCTATGTGTCATACTTGTGCTAGGATCTGTACCAAATAGGGCATAGTAGAGGTGAGTATGGTCCATTTGTACTCAGTAAGAATCATAGGCCGACTGAGCAAAATAGAAAATAAGATAAGTAAAACAACACTATGAGCACGTCACCTACAATCTATAAAAGTCTCAAATTGTAGCTCACACTATCTATACTAATTGTTCTAATATATATATATATATATATATATATATATATATATATATATATATAGACAAAGAATGGAAACAAAATAAATATACATGAAAATACATTGAAACTAAGCACAAGTCAAGGAAACTAAAGAAACCATGAAGAACTTATGTGCAAATACAATGCAATGCAACGTGTATGGGATGAATGGTGAAAGTCATCGCATGACTTTCTGTATACACCAGATGAGCTTACAACTTCTAAATCGTACCCATGGAGGGTTCGTATCCCATATACTATATCTCATACCTCAATATCAACTCTATTCTCTAACTCGTGCTCACAGAGGGTTTTCATAAAAGTGTATCATTTTCTTTCGGAAGCAACTTTTCTCAATGGTTACAGTATCTCAGGAATATATATGCATAGAATAAAGAAGGAAGTTCCCAATCAACTCAATAAGTTGATATCCTATCCATCCAACATGTATATATATATATAAGTGAGCCTAGAAAACAAAACAATATGTCCACAATTCATGATTATCAATTTTAATT
Source organism: Capsicum annuum (assembly GCF_002878395.1). Taxonomy (NCBI): domain Eukaryota; kingdom Viridiplantae; phylum Streptophyta; class Magnoliopsida; order Solanales; family Solanaceae; genus Capsicum; species Capsicum annuum. The sequence goes on along the minus strand of NC_061117.1, from coordinate 175,629,323 downwards.
AGGCACTATCGGAATAAATATTCATGTAAGACATCATTAATATCATATCAACCCCTAACTTGGATATTTATATTATGATAAGACAACCAATACTCAAATAAGGCCTACATTAGCAAAATAAGCCCCTGCACAACATTATATCTAGAATTAATACATTAAATGCACAAATAAGGCCAATGATGTCAAATAAAACCCCCCCACAGGTAATACACAATATCAGTTATCACAATTAAACAACTACAAAATATAAACCCCCACATGGGCACACTATAGTAAGAATAATATAAAAATATAAGGGGTGTAGTTATTTTACCAACTTATGGAATGCTTTACTTATTTATTAACTAGCCAAGTCAATCTAAAAGAAGTTCAGCCATAGTCTACCTAAAAATAATGAAAGCCAAACCTAAAGTTCTTCAACATGGAGTCTTTCCCTCACGAATGGACTCAGAATCAACTACATCATTCTATTATAGCATCTACACATTAAAAAAAGCAAATGATACCTATATTGCTCATTTAAGGGTTGGTTCCAAAATAAATTTGAATAACGAGTTTGAAAAACGAAGGGTGTAGAATCAGAATTTTATCTTAAGAACACATTTCCCTATGTTATAGGAATCTACAAGTAAAGGTCCACGTGAAAATAGGTTAAAAATGAGGTCCAATTGACAAAAAAATTTTTTAATCTTTACCAGTAAAGCCCCTAAATTTTTATTTTGAAATCATAATTGAAATTTTTTTTGATGATATAATCAATATAATGTAATGAGAATAAGGTTTTGGAGCTTACCAAAGCTTAAATGGTGATGTAAAACTCAAGAATCACCCATACTCGAAGCTCAAAGGTTTAAAAAAGGAGAAAAAGCATGAAAATTAGACATACATATACTGTTTTATCAATGGTCGCTTTAGTGGTTAAATGATCGCTTAAATGATCACCTCTTCAGAAACTGTACATTACTAAAGCGACCAACCCAGATATGGTAAGCCTTTGCTTTATTGACACATCGTATCTTAACACATCATCTCTTAAGCGACCTTCGCTAAAGCGGTAAAGTGATTATTTTAGCAACAGAGGGGACACGCTGGTTGTCTGGATAAGGCGGTCCATTGGTCGCTTTAGTGACCACATGGCCACTTAAGAGGTTGCACCAAATGAGACTCAGCACCAACAACTTAGCCAACATGACAAGTCTCTGATCGAACAAGCGGGATTCGTTAGGAATCTCGTACATGCAAACAAACTATTCAATTAGGCTATTTTTGATATGCCAAACTCAGTAGTGATGTCAGATTTTTTAAAAAAGATTATTTTCAATAAATTAACCACTGGGACACATTTTCACTATTTTTCAAACAAATGGTTGAAATACAATATAAAAGTCCCAAACCTGAACCAACCATGCTACTAACTAAAATTCAATATTTCAGACCTATTGGAACTATCTAAAGCACCATCCGACACTCGGATATACTAATGTTAACTGAAGTCAACTATATGGCTTCTCAAGCCTCTTAAAACCACAAACTCGTACAAATCATTCTCAATTACATTGAGAACTATGCCAACTATCACCAAACTCCAAAATCAACATGTAGCACCTACCTAAAAGGGAAAAATGGTCAAACTCATAAAATGGAAACTCACAAATTCAGGTCATTATAGCATCCAATACTAAAACTCTAGTTTATCCTAAAACTAAAAGTTAAGAAAATACCTAAATATGTGAAAAGGTTAGGGTAACTACTATGGATGTTGGACTTGACTTCCTAAGTTGCCTCCTTAACATGACAGTGTCTCCACTAAACCCAGCCATTAAAATATCTCTTGAGCACAACCATTTAGCAACCCTGGATAAAATAGACACCTACTCTTTTATGATGGTTAACCTCTTATCCAACTAAATTGATTCCCAACAAACCACGTGAGACTCATCTGGAATATAACACCAAAGCATAGATACATAAAAAACTGGATAAACGGCAAAAAATTTTGGAGGTAAGGACAACTCATAAGCAACCTCCTTAAACATCTGAAGAATCTTAAATGGTCTAATGTACCTCAAGATAAGCTTTCCCCTCTTCCCATACCTTATCACACCCTTCATGGATGATACACGAAGGAAGACTCAATCACTAATCCCAAACTTCAAGGCATGAAGCCTATGATCCGCCTAATTCTTTTTTCTATTCTGGGCTGCCTGAAGCCTATCATGAATCACCCAAATTTTGTCCAAAGACTCATTAAGCAAGTCAGTACCACGGAGTCTAACCTCTAAAGTATTCAACTAAACAATAGGTTATTGACAACTCCTACTATACAATGCATCAAAAGGTGCCTTCTCAATACTCCAATAGCAACTATTATTATAAGCAAACTCCACTAAGTCTAAATCTTAATCCCACTGAACTCCAAAGTCTATAACATATGCATGAAGCATTTCCTCTAATACCTAAATAGTCTACTCCAATCAACCATCGATCTAGGGTTAGAAAGTTATGCTAAGGTCAACTTGAGTACACAACTCCTCCTAAATATTTTGCCAAAAGCTAGAAGTGAACACTGAGCCTCTGTTGAATAACAGCCTTGGGTACCCTATGAGGATGAACTATCTCAAGAAGCTAGATACGAGCCAACCTCTTGGTACTAAAGAAAATCTGAAGAGGTAGAAAATAGGTTGATTTGGCCGATTGATCCATGATGATCCAAATACTATTAGAACCAGAAAAACTATGAGGTAATACACTCACCAATTCCATAGTGATATGCTACCACTTCTACGCATGAATGGGTAATATCTGAAACAAACCACCAGGTCTATAATGCTCGACCTTCTCTTGCTGATAACATAAGCAACGAGCTATAAAATCTGACACGTCCTTTCTTTCTACCCCACCAGTAAAGCTGCTTCAAATCATGATACATTTTGGTCACACCTGGATGAATAGAATATTAAAAATAATATGCCTCCTCTAAAATCAATCTCACAAATCCACCAACTCTCAGCACACAAACTTGGCCTCCAATCCTCAAAATACCATAATAATTAAGAGATATTTCCCTAGCCTCACCACTCAATACATTATATTGAATCACCCTCAACTCTCATCATTAAACTACTAAGCTCGAATCTTCTCCATCAAGGAAAATCTATTATCAATGAAGTCTAAACCTGCTTGGGTAATGAAATATCAAGTCTAACCATCTGGTTAGCTAAAGATTAAATCTCTATGACAAAAGGCCAATCTTTTATCAAAAGATAAGCTAAAACTCAAGCAAATATTGTTGCCTCATATTAAGATCTTTCTAGTTGAAGAAGTGATATAGGCTATGATTATTTGAGAAAATCTCACAAGGAACCCCATACAAGTAATAATGCTATAACTTTAATGCAAACACTATGGCTACCTACTCCAAATCATGGGTGGGGTAATTTTTACCTTTAGGCTTCAACTGACGAGAGGCATAAGCAATCACCATACCCTACTATATTATTACTGCACCTAAACAAACACCAAAAGCATTATAAAACATAAAAAAACCCATACTTTCCTTGGTTATAGTCAAGATAGGAGCTGAAGTTAACAACTCTTTGAGCTTTTGAAAGCTCTCTTCACACACATTCGACCACTGAAAAACTATTTTTCTAAGTCAACTTGGTCAAAGGATTCGCAACATATGCAAAACCTTCTACATAATAACGATAATTCCACACCAAACCAATAAAACTTAGAATCTCAATGTGAGAAGTAGGTCTATACCAATCATTAATCATTGCTTTCTTGGCTGGATCAACTATAATATCATCTTTGGTCACCATATGACCTAAGAAAGTGATAAAATCCAACCAAAACTCACACCAGGAAAACTTTGTATACAACTTCTCATCACCAAACCTCTAAAGTACAATCCTCAAATACTTTACATGTTTGGCCTAACTCTTGGAATAAACCAAGATGTCATCTATAAATACAATCACAAAGAAGTTGAGAAATAGGCAAAACACCTAGTTCATCAACTTTATGACATGACCAAGAACTCATAATGATAGTGTCGAGTCTGAATAACCATCTTTCGAACATCCGAAGCTCTAATCTTCAACAGGTGATACCCAGATCTCAAATTAAACTTGGAAAATGCTAAGGATCATCAATGTAAGGAAGAGGGTACTTATACATAATCATCCCTTTATTTAGCTGCCTATAATTAATACACATATGCATAGAACTATCCTTCTTATTCACGAACAAGATTAGAGCACCTTAAGATGATTAATTTAGTCTAATGATTCAACTGCTCGTTTAATTCCTTTAACTCATTCTGGGCTATCCTATATGGAGCAATAAAAATTGGCTTGGGACCCAACTCTATGTCAATGGAAAAATTAATATCACGATCTGGAGGCATAGCAGGCAAATCCATAGAAAACACATTAATGAACTCATGAACAACCCAAATAGAATCCATAGGAGGTGATAAGGAAACACTAGTATCATGAACATGGGCCAAATAAGACAAACACCCCCTCTCTATCATACAATAAATATGGAAAATGATATATCACCTTTTACCTAAATTAAGCATACCCTTCCAAGGCAACCTTGACATACTCAGTGTAACTAATGTCATGATCTTGGCATAATACTCAAAATTAGCATGATAAGGAGCTAACCAATCCATACCTAACATAACATCAAAATCAACCATAACTAAAGAAATTCAAGTCTACCCATGTCTCACGTCCTACAAAGGTCACCACACAAGATTGGTACACCTGATCCACTACTAAAGAATCTTCTACGGGGTTAGAAATATGAAGGGGCATAGTAAGGGGCTCACATACAACATCAAATCAAGAAGAAAAATAGGTAAACACATAAGAGAATATATATGGGTCAAATAACATGGAAGAAGATCTATAGTAAATCAATGGGATATCTATAATAATTATATCAGAAGCCTTTACCTTGGGTATTCCAAGTATAACTTAACACTAACCATGTTTGCTCTAAAACTGATGAACCCTATGAATACCTCTACAAAAACCCCTACCTCTACCTCTAACACCTCTAAAACCACCTCTTCTACTTTATAAACCACCTATGACTATAGATATATGAGTAGGGAAAAATTGAAGCTGAGAACCTTATTGAGTGGATCCATACACACGTTGAGGGAAATATAAGGCCACATGGCCAAACTCATCATAAATAAAACATCTTATATGGATTGACTTAATTTGAAAAGGTGAAGATAAACAAAAATGACCACCCTGGCTTGGAGAACAAATCTTGGAGCCTTCACCTGTATGATTTGATACTTGGCTACTAGAAATCGCAAAACTTAAAGGCCTACCACCTTAACCCTACAATGCAACTTGAACCGAATCACCATGATAACCACAGGAACCTCTACTAAAGAAATCTCTACTCTGAGAGGTGTATATACTAAACTCACCCTAACAACACACCTTCTTATTGCCTCTCTGAGTAGCCAGAATAATAGACTTAGTTATCTTTGCCATACTTAATAATACTCTAAAAACAAGCCCCTAGAACTATTATCTGGGTTATACCCAACTGATAAATACCATCTAACCCCTTCATAAACTTTTGAATCCTCTCAAATTTGGTAGAGATGCTAGAAGATGAATAAATGGATAAAGTGTAAAAACAGACCTCATACTCTACAATAGTCATGGAGACCTACTCTACATAATCAAACATATCCATCATTTGATCTCTCAATCTATACAACATAAACCTTTGCAGAAAGCCTTAAAAATTTGAGTCTAAGTCATATCAGGCAAACTCAAAAGTCTACAACTAGAAAATGACCTTCACTAACTCTAGCCACATTTGTCAACTAATTGGTAGAATAAGAAACTCTATGAGACTTAATGAATCCAAGATTATATAGTTTCTCCTATCAATCAATCAAAAACTCATAGATACGTTTCCAATAGCCCCACTAAGCTTAGGCATTCCCAAGAAAATAAACCTCTAAAATCTCTTTAAATCATTAGAAGACATAACTATACCTAAAGCAACTGGAGGAATAGTGAGTCTGGTAGGAAAAGAGTCCACACCTAAGAAGTACCATAGATAATGTTGTACCCAAATCCAGGATTACCATAAGCATATGCTGACACTAATGGTTGAACATCATATTAAGTCTGAGGAAAACCAAGTAAACTCATGTGAACACCTTCTAAATGACTCAAGAAATTGACTAAAATACCCTGAAGCACTAGGTATTAATTGAACCCTATGGGACCTGAGTTGGCCCTACATATATTATTTGATAATCATTCCTAGAACACAACCTTTGGCTCGAGAGAGGCCTTCCTAGAATGTCCATTGCCTGGGGTGGCTCCTTATGCCATACCGCTATATATAGGTCGCCCATGACCCCTACCTCTCCCTGTATGGAACGCAACTTAGAACATTGGGTAAGAACACCCCACATGACTAGGAATAAAAATAGAGAAGTTTTTCCTAAATAAATCTTATAGCCTCTCAAAGATAGATACAAATATCTATGTACCAATTTGAGAAACTCTACTAGACATCCTTCTCCTACACTTATGAGACAGGTGAACCTAGCAACTCTAATATAATTTGTCACACCCAAAATAGGTCCTGATGTCACTTATTGCCTCGTAGCCTTGATAAGTAGCTAATCCCCCAAACCAACAAAGAAAAATTGAAAACTATAACAACATAAACTGACATGAGACTTCTAGAACAATGTTAGACTGATAAGCAAAATAAAAGGGAAAGTGTGAAAGAAATGCCATAAATCACCCATAAGATGGTTTCATAATTTAAGAGCATCTAAGTACAATTTTGAAATAAAAAGTACAAAGTTTGTCTCTGATCTAAATAAGACATAAGTAAAATAGAATAAAATTTGGAACCCGCCCTAAATTTAGAATGATCTAGTGCCTCTAATACGAATCAAAATAAAAAAACAAGAATGAAGTGGAATAAATCAAAGTTAATAAGAGAAGAGGGATAAAAGATAGACATAACTAGAGGAATCATAAACAAACCAATGGTATATTAAACCAAAGGCCCTTAAATGAGTACATTAAAAAAGCATCTAGTTCCCATGAAGACCTAGAGAGGAATTGAACCCCCTCACAACTAATGTTTCTAGACAATCACAATCTCCCAATGAGTTTAGAAACACTTTCAAGTATACATTCATCCAATAAAGGTAGGGTGTGATAGCTAATCGTGGAGGTGGGAGTCCAACAAATAAACATTGGAAACTCATGTTTGTCGATAAGAAGGGTAGGTCATGGCGGTATTATATGATACTATGAGGTACACAAAAATCCTTTAAGTACACTGTACATATGTATCATGGTGGGGGATGGGTACTTAGGAATCCCTTACTTTTATGGTATCTTTGGTTTGTGTGGCTACACGTATCAAGGCCTATTCGGGGGTTACACTGGACCAATATAGCCCATGGGTGGTTAACGATGGTTTAGCTACACATACCCAGGTTAATGGTTTCAAATATATGCCAAACTTGATTTTTTTCTGGCATGGATAAATATATATGTATGGTTTTGTATGCATATGATGGGTTTACTTGGTTTGATTAGTTGACATTATTTTATCCTTATCTTAAGTTCATGCTAGAGTTCACCCTCTAACCCATATTTGAGTGGTTGTATCCCTACGTGATGCAGGGACCGGCCATTCTACTTCTTCTACATAGTGACCAGACCTCGGGATCAATTTTTGAATAGAAGTGGTGAGCTTCCATCTTTTCAAAAGGCTCTATTTTATGTCATGGACATTTTTATATACTTTGGTTATTTTATGGATATTGGTTTTGGCTATTGTGGGGGCATGTACTAATCAGATATTGGTTTTCTTTTGGTTAGAGGCTTTTGTGGGACTACTATGAGTTAGTATGGGAGAGATCGGTAATGCTATCAGCTTAGTTTTGGTATTAGCATTGGGCTGATATCATTGGACTAAATTTCTCACTGTTCCATCCTCTTTTATTATTGGATTATATATAATTATTATGGAACTCATTAGTTATGGTTTGGATTATGGATCAGTTGGGTATCGGACAGTTGGACTCATTTAGGTGGTCATAGATACAGACCTATCCCAGAGTCTAAGATCATGCAATAATGCCATCTTGTTATATGTTCAAAATTTAGCCAACTTTTGATATTCGTAGGCTGGTTAGGTTGGGTAACGGAGGTGGTCCCCGATCTTGGTTGTACTTGGGATGCCCATTACTAAAAGGCCCTAGTTTGGGTTGTTTCAAGTTGGTATTTGAGATTTAGGTTTATGGTTAATTGGGAGTCCACAAAGTCGTGTCTAGTAGAGTCTCTTTTAGGGGTGTGTAGCGTGCCATACTCATAAGAGAAAGGCTATAAGGCATTAAGGAATGTTTCACTTTCTTGGTATTCTATTTTCAAGCTTGGAGTCTAATTCCTGGAATTTCCTCTAATCCTTAGTTGTTCGCTTTTCAAATCATGCCTCGATGATCTGGAACATAAGAAAATTCTTTTGTCCCATCTGGGGATGATGTTGAAGGGGTGCGCCCTACACCTAGAGTTCACACTCAATCCCAAGGTCTTATCCCTAGATGTTCTGGAGTTTCCTCGGTTGCTATTAGTCTTTCTCAAGGTGAGGTGACTAATGCAGAATTGTACCAATCAATTCATGTTATTGCTTAGTTGGTTGCTACTCAGGCAGTGCGGGATCTATCTGGTGTTTTATCTACAAAGTCCACAAGGGTTGGCTAGTTTATGAAGATGAATCCTCCTACTTTTACTAGAGTAAAGATGGAGAAGGATCTCAGGCTTTCTTAGATGAAATGGAGAAAATCTTCAAGGTGATGTAGGCCACGAATGTGGAAGGGATAAACTTTATAGCTTATCAGCTCAAGGATATTGCGTACCAATAGTATAAGGAGTGGGATAGGGATAGAGGTGATGTTGAGGATTTTTCCTTATGGAAGGCCTTTTCTAATATTTTTCTAGATCACTTATTTTCTCAGGAGCTGAGGGAAGAGAAGATTGAAGACTTTATGAATCTTAAGCAGGGAAGAATGTATGTCAAGGAATATTCCTTGAAGTTTTATCAGTTGTCAAGGTATGCTCCAGATTTAGTGTAAATCCCCGAACCTGGTGCCCAGAATGCTACACAGTGCTCATAACCCCGAAGGACCACAAGCTAACCCATGACTGATATCTGTACCTGTACACTACATAATATAACATGATAATGCAGAAACATACACTGAAAGGCCATAAGGTTTAATAATGAACAAAATTTGAATAATAAAACATCTGAGTGCGGTAATAGAATACCCAAAACAAAATTGAAAATACTGTATGAACATAATAGTTTGAAAAGCCTCTAACTGACTGAACTGTCTAAGTAAGGAGTTGATGGGACATTTCCCCAACTAACTCCAACTAATAAACTAATTAATGAGATAATAGGGAAATAATCATGTCCTTGAAGGATAAGGACTCACTACTAATCCTGACTGCTGAGACTACAATCTACTGTTGCTCTGGAGCTCATGTCTCTAAACCGATGGTATAAGACACCATAGCACAAATGCGTTAGTACTTTGAATGTTCTGGTATGCATGTAAGGTAGGCTAAATGCATGGGGTTCATATGCATGAACAATAATAATAACAGATTGACTATCATGAGAGTGAGAATACATGCATGAGACATAATAGCTAACACTGATACCATGATAACATGATAACTAAATATGAATATTGTTAACATGACATACTGATAATTGATATAATTGATAACATGAGTGACTGTATCTGACAGTTCTGAATCTAATGGAACTAGCTGAGTTTTGTTCTGTATCTGATTGACTATATCTGATAGTCTTGAAATCTAAAAAACTATCTGAGTTTTAGACTGATACTGATATTGAAATTGTAGGAAGTAGTCATCTAACCAACATGACCCAAATAACATATTACAGCTGAATTGGGGTCCAATCTGTGCCCTGATTGGAATGGTGTCAATACCGCGCCACTGGTACGGACAACATGTGAGTGACCCTAATATAACATGTAACTCTAATGAGAATAGTGGGAACCCTCATATAGCAGGTTACGCCACCTTATCTACTCTCATATAGCAAGCTATGATGTCTCAACCTATGCTGGCTACTTAGTTCTGAAACACAAGGATTGCTTCTAAGAATCACACCCTCATATAACTGGTGAGTTCCCATCCTTAGGTTCACTCGATGCTAATTTCTACTCCCTTCTTAATAGACACTGAATATGATTTACTGAACTGAGTTACTGACTTTCGTTAACTAACGAAATACTACTGATGTCTGACAATTGACTAAGTTTATGAGATCATGAAGATTTCCAGAGTCATAAGACTTTCTAAAGTCTAAGGATCATAGCTTGACTGAGAGTATCATGAAAACATGACATGGATCTAGGTACACAGCTAATATTTCGGGTATAAGTACCCCCAAGACTCGATAGAAGGAAACTGACAAAGCATGACTTGCTTGAATACATAATAATCACCATAATGCATTTACTGAAGTATTTTATCAAACATGTGATAGGCATAAGCTTGTACATACATTTGGATTTCATGACAACATGCTAGTTAGGCACTTTTCCTTTATTTAGGCATTAAATCAAACATATTGTAGGCATGATATATGTAAACATCATTTTTTAACAATTAAACATCATGGCCACATTCTAATTTCATCATTCAAGGGTTTAGTCGTAGGTTTGCGTGAATCTATATCTATAATAATTAAACCCACATAGAAACTATCACCCAACATGGAGAAAAAAATCAAATTTTTATTTATCAACGTGAACAAGAATAGCCCAATCATGAAATCATAAAGAAAATTCATAACTTAGAGTTGGAAAAGGGATTCTTGAACTTCATGGACAAAATGAGTCCATGAATGAACACTATGCATACCTGCATTAAGATTTTTGATGTTCTTTAACTTGATGAATTGAAAATCCCTTAGTTCTTGAAAAAGATTGGATTTTGTTCTTGGACATTAATGTTATAGAGAAACCCTAATATTGGTTGTGAAGTAATAATGAACCAAATGGCTGAAATCAGATATAATTGGGTATATATACAGGTGGGTGGTAAATGACCAAAATACCCTTGTTAAAATAACTTAAAAAAACTGAATGGGACCTGCGATGGTGGGTGCGATAGTCCGTCGTTGAGTTGAGCATCTGTCGGCCCTGACCATCGCTTCTAGGCTGAATGAGGGTCTCATTATTTTGGATGCGACGGCTTGGGTGACGGTCCATTGCAGGTTCGACAGTCTGTCAGCATGACCGTCGCACCTTATCCAGAAGGTGGCTTCACTATTTCCCTTTAGTTTAACGGTCCATCGGCCTGGGCCATAGCTCCTAGGCATAAGATAGTTCTCACTGCCTTGCTGCGACGGTCATGGGCGACAGTTCGTTGCTAGTTCGACGGTCCGTCGGCATCATCGTCGCATCTGGGCAGTTTTATTGCCTTTTGTATTTTGGCCATAAATTTCTCCTCTGATGTTGAATTTTGACAAAATTGGTATCGGTGGAATGATAATTCAATTTCCCATGTGACAAAAAGTGAAAATATTAAAAATACCATGTGTAAAAAAGTGTATTTATCTTTCAAAGAAAGCTTCTAGCATTCTTGAGACAATTTCAATCTAGGTAAAGTATGGGATATTACAATATCTCCCCCTTGAGAACATTCATCCTCGAATCAGACTAAGTGAAGGGAAAGAATAACCAATGTAGATACTGAATATGAATACCAAAACATGATCTCATGACTGACATAACTGATAACTGAACATATCATGCTGAACATGCATATCTGATGCATATGTAACTGATTCATGAATGCATGACGGGTGTTCTAATGAACTAAGTTTATCTCAATGAGAATGAATGTCGTATGCATAATTATATAACTGAGATGATACATGAATGCATGACTAAATATGTAATGGTATTTAATACCAAGTTTGTGACTAACACTGAACATGAAACTGGGTAAGCTTAAAGAGAACTGTTTCCTTGAGCTTGATCTGAGTTGGCGGAGAAGTGGTGAGGATACTTGGTATGCATGTATGCTTCTACTTCCCAAGTATCTCCCTCGACAAAATGATTTTACCAAAGAACTTTAACTAGAAGGACTTCTTTGTTCCTCTGTCTACGAGTCTTATAGTCAAGGATTTCAACTGGAATCTCTTCGTAAGAGAGGCTATTATAAACATCAATGCTCTGAATAGGAACTACAAATGCTGAGTCACCTATACATTTCTTAAACAAAGAGACATGGAAAACTAGATGAACTGAGGCTAGATATGAAGGCAATTCGAGCTCATAAGCTACCTTGCCAAAGCGACTGAAAATCTTAAAAGGACTGATATATCGGGGACTGAGCTTTCCCTTCTTACCGAACCTCTTCACTCCCTTCATAGGAGATATATTTAGATAGACATAGTCACCAGTCTCAAACTCGAGATCTTTTCTTTGTACATCTGCATAAGACTTCTGTCGGCTCTGAGTAGCCCAAAGTCTTTCTCTGATTAACTGGACTTTCTCTAAGGCATCGAATATTAATTCAGGCCTTATGATTGAGGCCTCACTAACTTTGAACCAACCAATTAGATATCTAAATCTCCTACTATAGATATCTTCGAATGGAGCCATCTGAATACTAGAATGATAGCTGTTTTTGTATGCACATTCAATCAAAGGTAAGTGGTCATTCCAACTTTCCTTAAAATAGATTACACATGCCCTTAGCATATCTTCTAATGTTTGAATGGTCCTTTATCCTTGACCATCTGTCTGAGGATGGAAGGTTGTACTAAGATAAACTTGGGTACCAAGACCCTTTTAGAATGCTTTCCAGAAATGAGAGATGAACTGGGTACCTCTGTCTGATATAATAGATAATGGAACACTGTGCAATCTGACCAACTCCTTGATGTAGAGTTTGGTGTAATCCTCGGCTAAATAAGTGGTATGAACAAGAAGGAAATGGGTTAATTTGGTTATTCTATTTATGATGACCTAAACTGAATCATGTTGATAACGAGTTCGAGGCAAACCCATCATGAAGTCCATGTTCACTTCTTCCCACTTCTAAGTAGGAACAATGAACTCCTGCATAGGACCACTAGGATTATGATGCTCTATCTTAACCTGCTGACATGTAGAGCACTTAGCCACAAACTCAATATCACTCTTTATCCTACTTCACTAATAAATGTCCCACAAGTTACAGTACATCTTTGTGGACCCTAGATGAATAGAGTGGAGTGCACCATGCGCTTCTGCAAGAATTTGCTGCCTTAATTCATGTACAACTGGAACACACAAATATCCCTGACAACACAGAACACCATCTCCCCCTTGGGAGAAAACTTCTACTTTCTGATCCTAAACTGACTCTTTCAACTTGACAAGGCTGGGATCTCTATCTTGCTTTTCTTTCACCTTAGAAACTAGAGATAATTCTAAACTAATCTGAACCCATATATTACCCTCCTCTGTATCGACTAAGAGAACGTCTAGTCTTGCAAGCTGACGGACTTCCTAGGCTAGCTTCTTCTTACTATCCTCGACATGAGCAATACTACCCATAGACAGTCTACTGAGAGCATCAACCACTACGTTGGCCTTACCCGAATGATAGAGGATACTCATATAATAATCTTTCAAGAGCTCTAACCACCTTCTCTGACGAAGATTGAGATCTTTCTGAGAAAAGACACACTGAAGGCTCTTATGATCTGTGAACATATCTACATGAACACCATATAAATAATGCCTCCAAATCTTTAAGGTAAATACTACGGTGACTAACTCAAGATCATTAGTAGGATAATTCTTCTCATGGGGTTTAAGCTGTCTAGAGGCGTAAGTTATGACCTTACCATGCTGTATGAGAACACAACCCAAACCTACTTTAGATGCATCACAATACACTAGAAACCTATCTGAACTATCTGGAAGAGCTAGAACTGGAGCTGAGGTGAGTTGAGTTTTCAACTCCTGAAAACTTTTCTTGTGAGGATCTGACCACTAAAACTTGACTATCTTCTGAGTAAATCTGGACATAGGGGATGCAATAGAATAAAATCCCTCAACAAACCATATACAATAGCCAGCTAAGCCTAGGAAACTCCTGATATCTAATGGAGACACAAGGTAAGGCCAGTTTCTTACTGCTTCAGTCTTTTATGGATCTACTTTAATGCCATCACCAAAAATGATATGACCAAGTAATGCTACTCACCTTAAACAAAACTCACACTTACTGAATTTGGCAAATAGCTGATGATTTCTGAGAGTCTGAGGTACTGTTTTGAGATGGTCTGCATGATCTCGCTTACTGCAAGAACGGACCAGAATATCATCTATGAAGACTATAACAAACATATCCAAATACTGCTTGAACACATGGTTCATCAAGTCCATGAAAGAGGCTGGGGCATTGGTAAGACCAAATGATATGACTAAAAATTCAAAGTGACCATACCTAGTATGGAAAGCTATTTTTGAAATGTCACATTCTCTAACTCTTAGCCGATAATAGCTGGATCTGAGATCTATCTTGGAGAAATAGCTAGCACCCTGAAGTTGATCGAACAATTCATCGATTCTGGAAAGAGGATACTTGTTCTTGACCCTAACCTTTTTAAGTTGACAACAGTCTATACATATTCTGAGAGAACTATCTTTCTTACGTATGAATAATACTGGAGCGCCCCATGGGGACACACTAGGCCTAATGAATCCCTTATATAAGAGATCCTTTAATAGTTCTCTAAGTTTTGCTAGCGCTATTCTGTATGGCAGAATAGATATAGGCTAAGTTTATAAAAGAAGATCAACGCTGAAGTCTATTTCCCTTTTGGGAGGAATTCCTGGAAGATCTTCTGGAAAGATATTTGAATATTCCTTCACTACTGGGACTGATTCAAGACTGGGAGTTTCAAAAGTAGTATCCTTAACTCAAACAAGATGATAGATACTTTCTTTAGATATCATTTTCTGTGCCCGAAGGTAGGAAACAAGCTGACCTCTAAAAGCGGATACATTACCCTTTCACTCTAGGATGGGTTCATTCAGAAACTGAAACTAGACTATTCTATTTTTGTAGTCGACGATGGTATAGAAGGAATAAAGCCAATCCATGTAGAGAGTGACATCAAAATTAGTTATATCTAATTCAACTAAGTTTACTGAGGTGACTTTTTGAGATATCATAACCGGGCAGTTCCTATATACCCGCTGGGCTATGGTGATTTTACCCACTAAGGTAGAGACTGAAAAAGGCCCTACTAGAATTTTAGGACTGACTCCAAAATCGACTGCTATATAAGGAGTGACAAAAGACAAAGAAGCTACTGGATCTAGCAAAGCGTAAACATGCATATGAAAGATCTGTAACATACCAGTAACCATATTAGGAGAATTTTCCTGATCTCTTTGAGACTGAAGAGCATAGATATGATTTGGGTGTTTCCTACTAGTAGCACTGGAGGTGCTACCCTACTAATTTGGGTGATCGAGCTGAGCTGAGAAGCAATTTTGTTGACCATGAGGACCTTGCTAGAGATAGTTTCTGACTCTGTGGCCTATCTTGCCACATCCGAATCAAATACCACTGCCAGCTCTGCAAATACCCTGATGGTGCTTGCCATAAGTTTGGCAAAGAGGATAGGTATGAGTGCTGCTAACACTTCCCTAGGACTTAGAGCCTGGCGCTCTATCTTTGTTACCGTTTCTAAACTTAGGAACTGGAGCACTGGCTAAAGAAAGAGCTGTAAGTAATGACTTAAGACAAAACTGTAAATGATTTCCTCTTTCTAACTTAGGCTGAACAAAGTTGAAACTACCTGTCTTTGCTCTCTTACTCTGTTTCTCCCTCATCTTAATCTTCTGCTCCTCTATCTGCTGAGAATAAGTCATGAGCCTGGCTAAAGTCATGTCACTATTCAGCATGGCAGATCTACACTCATTAACCACGCTATCATTCAACCCTAAAATGAAATTACTCATCCTTGCTATGCTATCTACAACTACATAAGGGGAACACTAATTTAGTAAACTTAAGAGAATAATCTTTCACTATCATATTGCCCTACCTGAGATTGATGAATTATAGCATCATAGCTTCTCTAAGCTCTAGGGGAAAGAATCTATCAAGAAATGCTGAAACAAACTCTTCCTACTCAACTGACCCTGCATCATCTGCCCTCTCGGACTTCTACTGCTTGAACCAAGTATGAGCCACATCCTACAATTAATATGCATCTAGCTCAGCACTCTCACTAGATGTAATCCCCATTATGTCTGTAACCTTTTACACCTGATCTAGGAATTCCTAAGGGTCCTTGTCTGTGTTAGACCCAAGAAAGGATAGAGGATTAATTTAGGTGAAGTCCTAAATCTTGGTTACAGCTGAATTGGCCACTGGGTTGGCTAAATTGATAGTTATTCATTCATTCTGGGTAGAAACTGACTGAGCAAAAGTAGTAAATGCGGCCATGAACTCTACATGAGAAACATGTTCGTCCAAGGGATCTTCTTAGACAGGCTGGGTTCTTTTCTTGGGAGGCATGTTCTGAAATAAGGAGAACAAACGGATTAGACTGAGAGATTAGATTGAGATTATGCTCACTAGCATGGCATAAATACTGAAATAAGGAAAACTATTACTAAAACATCTTATAGCCTCCTGCACATAAATGTGGCGTGCAATACACCCATGTACAAGACTTTACTAGATACGTCTTTTAGACTTCCTAGGACTCTATTGAACCTTAGGCTCTGATACCAAGTTTGTAACGCCCCAAACCTGGTGCCCGGAATGTTACACGATGCTCATGACCCTGAAGGACCACAAGCTAACCCATGATTGATATTTGTACCTGTACACTGCATAATAAAACATGATAATCTGGAAATATGCAATTAAAGACCATATGGTTCAATACTGAACAAAATCTGAATAATAAAATATCTGAATGGGGTAATAGAATACCGAAAACAAAATTGAAAATACTGTCTGAACATAATTGT
This sequence comes from Capsicum annuum, assembly GCF_002878395.1. Classification (NCBI taxonomy): domain Eukaryota; kingdom Viridiplantae; phylum Streptophyta; class Magnoliopsida; order Solanales; family Solanaceae; genus Capsicum; species Capsicum annuum. The sequence goes on along the minus strand of NC_061117.1, from coordinate 175,612,195 downwards.
TTGGAAAGCCTCTGACTGACTGAACTGTCTAAGTAAGGAGTTGATGGGACATGTACCCAAATAACTCTAACTAATAAACTAATTAATGATATAATAGGGAAATAATCATGTCCTCAAAGGATCAGGACTCACTACTAACCCTAACTGTTGAGACTGGAATCTACTGCTGCTCTGTAGCTCGTGTCTCTGAACCCATGGTATAAGACACCATAGTGTGAATGCATTAGTACATTGAATATACTAGTACACATGTGAGGTAGGCTAAATGCATGGGGTTTATATGCATGAATAATAATAATAATAATAGACTGACTATCATAAACGTGAGAATACATGCATGAGACATAATAACTAACATTGATACCGTGATAACATGATTACTGAATTTGAATACTGATAAGATGACATACTAATAACTGATATAACTAATAACATGAGTGAATGTATTTGATGGTCCTGAATTTGATGGAACTAGCTGAGTTCTATATTATATCTGAATTGACTGTATCTGATAGTCCTGAAATCTGAAGAACTATCTGAGTTCTTCACTGATACTGATTCTGAAACTGTAGGAAGTTGTCATCTAATCAATATGCCCCAAATGACACATTACAGCTTAATTAGAGTCCAATCTGTGCCCTGATTAGAAAGGTGACAATACCGCATCATTAGTAAGGACACCATGTTAGTGACCCTAATATACAGGTAACACTAATGAGAATGGTGGGAAACCTCATATAGCAGGTCAAGCCACCTCATCTACCCTCATATAATAGGCTATGATGTCTCAACCTATGCTAGCTACATAGTTCTAGAATGCAAGAATTGCTTCTAAGAATCACACTCTCATATAACAGGTGAGTTCCCATTCTTGGGTTCACTCAGTGCTAATTTCTACTCCAATCTGAATAGACACTAAACATGATTTACTGAACTAAACATTTACTGAGTTAATAACTTTTGTTGATTGATAGGATACTACTGATGTCTAACAACTGACTGAGTTCATGAGATCATAAAGATTTCCTGAGTCATAAGACTGTCTGAAGTCTAAGGATCATAGCTTGATTGAGAGTATCATGAAAACTTGACATGGCTCTAGGCACATAATTAATATTTTTGGTACAAGTACCCCCAGGACTCGATAGAAGGAAATTGACAAAGCATGACTTTATTGAATACATAATAATCACCATAATTTATTTACTAAAGCATTTCATCAAACATGTGATAGGCATAATCTTGTACATACATGGGGATTTCATAAAAACATGCTAGTTAGGAACTTTTCCTTCATTTAGGCATTAAATCTAACATATTGTAGTCATGGTATATGTAAACATCATTGCACAATAATTAAACATCATGGTCATATTCTAATTTCATCACGTAAGGGTTTATTCATAGGTTTGCATGAATCTATATCTATAATAATTACACCCACATAGAAATTATCACCCAACATGGAGAAAAATTTAATTTCTTATTTATCAACGTGAAAAAGAACAACCCAATCATGAAATCATAAAGAAAATCCATAAATTGAGTTGGAAAAGGGATTCTTGGAATTTATGGATGAAAGGAGTCCATGAATGAACACTATGCATACCTGGTTTAAGATTTTAATGTTCTTGAGCTTGAAGAATTGGAAATCCCTTAGTTCTTGAAAAAGATTGGATTTTGTTGTTGGAGATTAATGTTAGAGAGAAACCCTAATATTGGTTATGAAGTAATAATGAACCAAATGGCTAAAATCAGATATAATTGGGTATATATATAGGTGTGTGGTAAATAACCAAAATACCCCTATTAAAATTACTTAAAAAAAATTGAACGGGACCGGCGATGGTAGGTGCAACGGTCTGTCGCTGATTTGATGATCTATCGGCCCTGACCGTCACTTTTAGGCTGAATGAGGGTCTCACTATTTTGGATGCGACGGCTTAGGCGACGGTCCGTCAACCTGACCATCGCACCTTATCCAGAAGGTGGCCTCACTGTTTCTCTTACGACGGCTTGAGTGACGGTCCATCACTAGTCCGAAGGTCTATTGGCCTGGGCCATCGCTCCTAGGCAGAAGGTAGTTCTCACTGCCTTGCTGCGATGGTCCATTGCTAGTCCGACGGTCCATCGGCCTCACCATCGCATCTAGGCGGTTTTACTGCCTTCTGTATTTTGGCCATAACTTTCTCCTCCGATGTTGTATTTTGATGAAATTGGTATCGTTGGAAATTTAATTCAATTTCCCACTTGACAAAAAGTGAAAATATTATAAATAGCATGTGTACAAAAGTGGATTCATCTTTCAAAGAAAACTTTTAACATTCTTGACATGATTTCAAGCTACGAAAAGTATGGGGTATTACATTTGGTTATTGATATAAGAGTTAGGATGAGAAAGTTCACTTTTGGGCTATCTCGGGATTTGATATTTTAAAGCAAGGCTACTTTACTGATCAAGGATATGGATATTTTAAGGTTAGTTATCTACATGCAACAGGATGAGGATAAAAAGAGGAAATAGGAAGAGTTGGGGGAAAGACAGGGTAAGAGGAGTAGTTTTTCTGAGTGGGTGGTGCTCAGCAGCAGGGTTTTCGAGATGGTGGTAAGTGTCTAAAGAAGAATTAGGGGAGTTATGGATCCTTCTCTACTGCTAGCGCTCCTTACCTAAAGCAGTTGGGTGATAGGCGTCAGTAAGGTGGTGATAATTTTTTAGCACAGGGTACCTAATCTCAGGAGAGCGGGGCACAGTCATCTTCTTCATGCCCTCCTTGTTGGTTCTGTGGTCTTCTTCATTGGGTATTTTGTGATGAAGGAAGGGACTAATGTTTTAAATGTGGTCAGCCAGGACATATACTCAAAAACTGTTCCATGGTAAGGGTCCTTCCAGAGCGGTCAAAGCTCTGGTTTCTTCATATTCTTCTCATGTGCCTAGTGGTGTTGCTTCTGCGTTTTCTCCTTTTTCTTGTATCGGCACTGGCCAAAATAGGTTATATGCTCTTGTATCTTAACAAAAATCTGAGGCATCACTTGATGTCGTTACTGGTATGTTACAACTTTGTTCTAATGACATGTATTGTCTGCTTGATCCAGGGTCCACTTTTTTCTATGTGACCCCATTTGTGGCTGTATGTTTTCGTTTTGATCCTCAGGTTGTTTCAGATCATTTTTCTATTTCTACCCAAGTAGGTGACTCGATTATTGCTAAATGAGTCTATAGGAGGGTGGTATATGTTTGTAGTAGGCAGACCTTGGTAGATCTCTTTGAGCTAGATATGATGAATTTTGAAGTTATTCTGGGGATGGATTGGTTACACTTTTGTTACGTATCGTTAGATTGTCGGAACTGTAAGGTTGTCTTTAGGTTCCCTGGTGCACCAGTTATAGAGTGAAAGGGTGGTTCCCTAGCTCCTAGGGGGAGGTTTATTTCTTATCTTAGAGCTCAGAGATTAATCTCCAAAGGGTGTCTTTATCACTTGGTCTAAGTGAAAGATTCTAACTCGCAAGGTCCTTCTTTTCATTTGATTCTGATGGTAAGTGAGTTTTCTAAGGTCTTTTCGAATAATCTTCCTGGTGTTCCTCCGGATAGGTAGATTGAGTTTGGTATTGATTTAGTTCTGGACACTCATCCAATATTTATTCCTCCTTATAGAATGGCTCTGGCTGAGTTGAGGATGTTGAAGATAATGATAAGATTACTTAGAGATAAGCTCTAGTTGTTAGTGATAAGCTTCAGTAGTTAATATCATGTTACTAGAGAGTTCATATTACAACAAAACTCTAATCTAGTTTAAAACTTGTACTAGGACTCTAGTGTATGTATGACTCTAGTGTACTGTTTGTATATAAATACACTGCAGATGTACTATGTGGAAAAAAACACAAATCTTTCTCTTCTACATAGCGTCAGATTATCACATGGTATCAGAGCACTAAGCTTTCTTCTGCTAACCAACTCTCTGAACACTAACCAACCACCTACTTAAAACACTGCAAATCCCTCAAAAGAGAAGCAAGACTCTGATGCTTGTCAAATCTGTGGGAGAAACAACCACAATGCACTCAAATGCTTCTATAGATGGCATTTTTCATACCAAGCTGAAGATGACTTGCCTCAAGCCTTAGCATCCATCAACTTAAATGATCCCAACAATGTAGACAATGCAGTCTATGTGGATTCTGGAGCAAGTACTCATATGACAAACTCCTCAGGTAAACTATATAATCTAAAACCTTACGAAGGATCGGATAAGATAGTAGTTAGAAATAGAAATAAACTCAATATTACACATATTGGCAGTGGTAGTGTATCTGGCTTAAAACTGAAAGAGGCACTAGTTGTTCTTAACTTAAGAAGAATCTATTATCAGTAACCAAGATAACCAAAGACAATTATTGTACAATTGAGTTTGATGAATTAACTTTTTGATGTAAAGGACAAGAAAAACGGGAAGCAGTTAGCCAAGGGATCTAGAAGGGGAGATATTTATGCATTAGAAGGAAACAATCAACTAGTATTGACAGCAACGTAGACAAGAAGGAGTAACTTTAGTTCTAGTGATGTTTGGCATGCCCGACTTGGGCAGCCAAATTCTAAGTATTTAGAAGTTTTAGACAGAAATAAGTGTATCAATATCATTTGTTGGAAAAAAATCCTATTGTTTGTGTTAGTTATCAAATGGGTAAAGGCTGTAAATTGCCTTTTGATTTGAAAAATAAAGTTGAAAAAGAACCTTTTCTAAAAGTTCATTGTGATATATGGGGCCCTACACCTGTTGAGCCTTCACAACATATGAGATTTTATGCACTAGTTGTGGAGGATCATAGTAGATACACATGGCTTTATCCATTAAGAAGAAAATCAGACTTCTTTGAAGTGTCTAGTAAGTTCCAAAAGATGGTTGAAAAATAGTTCACTAAAAGCATTAAAATATTCCAATGTAATAGAGGTGGTGAATTCTCTAGTTCACAATTCATTAATCACTTGGAAAATTGTGGGATTGTTAGACATATTTCTTGTCCAAATACACCTGAGCAGAATGGTATTGAAGAAAGGAAACATAGGCATATGGTAGAAACTGGTCTAACTTTATTGTTCTATGCTAAATTGCCTTTGTTTCTTTGGACAGAAGCCTTCCTTACAACTGTTTTTCTAATAAATAGGCTACCATCTTCAGCTCTTAAGAAGGAAACACCTTTTCATAAGCTTCATGGAGCACACCCTTACTATAATATCTTGAAAATATTTGGGTGTAGGTGTTTTCCTTACATCAAAGGACGCAGCAAGTTCTCTCCAAAGGCATATCCATGTGTTTTCATTGGTTATAGCAGTCTTCACAAGGGATATAGATGTTACTATCCATCCACAAGAAGGATATTCATATCAAGACATGTTGTTTTTGATGAACTAACTCTACCTTATGTGCAGGAAAATAACAACACTTCTGAAGGATCAACTCATTTTACCACATTTTTTAAACTCTTCTCAGAAGCCAAGAAGGAAAGCGGTTCATTGGCAGGTCAGAATTATGACTCATCAAGTCCTTCTTCTATAGCTACTTTGGATAACACTTTAGGGGAAGTGATATCAGCTATACCAACACTTGAAGTACTAGCACCAGAAGAGTCTCAACATGACAGTGTGGAATTATCAACTCCTACAAAAGATCAATCTCCGGTAAACTCTTCCAATGAGGTACTTGTAGATGACAAGTATCAGATGAGTGATCAGTAACAATTGCCAAAGAAGTCCCACACAGTAGATCCAAAGGTAATTCAATGTGAGGTTGATTTCTCAAAGTTTTTCCCTAATCAAAAATCAACTCGGGAACCTGTTTCAGCTCTAACTGCACCAGTAGAACATGTTATGATTACCAGGTCAAAAGCTAAGAATCTCTCTTTGTCTCATACTTTTTTATCTGTAGACAAGTTTAACACTGCACCAAGTAAACCTAAGTCACTCAAAGAAGCACTTGGCTCTTCGCACTAGTCAACAGCTATGTAGGAAGAATTACAAGCACTGCATGAAAATGAGACTTGGATTCTTGTTCTTAGGACTGCCAAGATGAATTTAATTGGCTTTAAATGGGTGTATAAAACTAAAATGAGGAAAAATGGATCAATTGAAAGATATAAATCCAGGTTAGTTTCAAAGGTTTACTCACGGCTTGAAGGGATAGACTTTGAAGAAAATTTCATCCCTATCATAAAGTCAACTACTATCAGAGTTATCCTATCTATTGCAGTCACTCAACATTGGTCCATTAGACAACTAGATGTTAAAAATACTTTCCTATATGGACGTTTTATAGATGAGGTTTATATGAGTCAACCACCAATGTTTGTTGATAACAGGTATCCAGGACATGTTTGTCAGCTGAAAAGGCATTATCTGGCCTAAAACAGGCTCAGAATTTGCCATGAAAGACCTTGGGCAGCTGAGTTTCTTTATTAGAGTTGAAGTTACCTATTTTCTAAATGGAATTCACTTATCTCAAAGCAAGTATGCATATGATCTACTCAAGAAGACGGATATGACAAACACAAGGAAGTACGTACTCTCTTAGCTTAAAAACATAACTTACAGGAGGCTACTGGAATAGCAGTTGATCCATCAGAGTATAGAAGTATTGTAGGGAGTTTACAATACTTGACACTGACCAGACCAGATATAACCCATACTGTAAACCTTGCAAGTCAATTCATTCAGAGTCCTAACTCTATGCATATTCAAGCTGTGAAAAGGATACTTAGATATATTAAAGAAACCATCACTCATGGACTATGTATTACCACTTAAGTTATACAATTTTTCAGACGCTAATTAGGCAGGGTGTGGAACCACAAGAAGATCTACCACTAGTTATAGCATGTATCTTAGTGCAAATTGTGTATCATGGTTCTCTAGAAAATAGAACACAGTTGCAAGATCAAGTGCGGAAGCTGAGTATAGGGCCTTAGCTTATGCAGCAGCTTAGCTTACATGGTTGACTTATATACTGCAGGATATTATTATATGCATCAAGTCAGCTCCCACACTATTTTGTGACAACTTAAGTGCACTATACGTCTGCTAATCCAGTTTTGCATGCCAGAACTAAACACATTGAGCTAGATTATTATTTTGTCAGAGAAAAAGTGGCTCAAGGACAACTAGTCACTCAGTTTGTTAGATCAAGAGATCAACGAGCTGATATTCACACTAAAGCTTTAGCAAAGGACTCATTCCTATTTTTTAGAGACAAGCTAAGAGTGATCAAATCTCCTCCAATTAGCTTGAGGGAAAGTGTTGAAAATAATGATAAGATTACTTAGAGATTAGCTCTAGTTCTTAGTGATAAGCTTCAGTAGTTAATATCATGTTACTAGTAGAGTTCATGTTACAGCAAAACTCTAATCTAGTTTGAAACTTGTACTAGGACTCTAGTGAATGTATGACTCTACTGTACTGTATGTATAAAAATATACTGCAGATGTACTATGTAAGAAAAAACACAAATCTTTGTCTTCTACATAGCATCAGATTATCACAGAGGGGACTCAAGGAGAAACTTAAGAATATTCTGGATAAGGGGTTTATTCATCCTAATGTATCCCTATGGGGTGCATCGATGTTATTTGTGCACAGGAAGGATGATTCCCTTTCGATGTGTATTAACTATTGTTAGTTGAATAAGGTAACGGTTAAGAACAATTATCCTCTTCCAAGGATAAATGACAGGTGCTAGTTCTTTTCTAAGATAGATCTTTGGTATGGGTATCATCAGTTTAATATTACGGAGGAGGGTATCCCTAAGACAGCTTTCCAAACTCGATATGGGCACTTTGAGTTCTTAGTTATGTCATTTGGTTTAACTAATGACCCAATGGCATTTATTGATTTGGTAAATAGCATTTTCAGGCAGTTTCTTGATTTTTTTTATTGTGTTCATTCATGGCATCCTGATGTGTTATAAGAGTAAGGTGGATCATGCTAATCACCTTCGTGTAGTGCTACAGACCTTGAAGAAACATCAATTGTATGCCAAATTCTCCAAGTGTGAGTTTTCGTTGAATGCTATAAATTTTCTTGGTCATATTATTTCTAGTGAGGGGATCACTATGGATCCTCAAAAGGTTTTTATAGTTAAAAGGTTTCCTAGACCCACGACTCCAACCGACATTCGGAGCTTCTTGGGTTTGGTTGGGTATTATAGGTGGTTTGTGGAAAGCTTTTCGATGATAGCTATTTCTTTGACCAAATTGACTCAGAAGAAGGTCAAGTTTTCTTGGTTAGATGCTTGTGAGGGGAGTTTTGATAAGCTGAAGGATAAGCTAACTTCAGCTCCAATTTTGACATTGCCTAAAGGTAATAAGGGGTTTTTGGTTTATTGTGATGCATCTTGGATGGGACTTGGTTGTGTTTTAATGCATCATAGAAAGGTGATTGCCTATTCTTCAAGGCAGTTGAAGGTGCATGAGAGGAATTATCTTACTCATGATTTAGAGCTTTTAGCTTATGGTTTTTTCTTTAAAAATCTAGCGACATTATTTGTATGGAGTGCATGTGGACATCTTTTCTGATCATAAGAGTTTACAGTATGTGTTTACTCAGAAGGAGCTAAATCTTAGGCAAAAGAGATGGTTGGAGCTTCTCAAAGACTATGATATGAGTCTTTACTATCACCTAGGTAAAGCTAACGTGGTTGTAGATGCTCTTAGCAGGTTGTCTATGGGGAGTTTGGCTCATGTGGAGAAAGAATAGCTAGAATTGGTGAAGGATATTCACCAATTGTCTAATCTTGGAGTCCATATTCTAGACTTCAGGGATAGTGGTATGATGGTATAGGAAGTAGTTCAATTATATCTTGGCATGAAAATCAAGGAGAAGCAAATGCTGGATCTTGTCTTGATAAATATCAAGAGTGATATTGGTGTGCAAAAGGTGATGGTATTTGAGATCAGTGGTGATGGTACTTTGCAGAACTAAGGGAGGTTGTATGTTCCTGATATTGACGGTTTATGAAAAAAGGGTTTTGGCTGACGCACATGAATCACGCTATGTTGTTTATCCTGGTTAGACTAAAATGTATCATGATCTCAAGGAGGTGTATTAGTGTAATGGTATGAAGAGGGATGTGGCTAACTTTATAGCCAAGTAAATGGTATGCCAATAAGTCAAAGTTGAGCACATGAAGCCCGATGGGTTGTATCAAGAAATTGATTTGCCCGAATGGAAATAAAAGGTAATTAATATGGATTTCGTTATCGGCCTTCCTCGGTTTCAAAACTAATTTGATTTATTTTGGGTCATCGTGGATAGAATGACAAAGTTTGCTCACTTTTTGCTAGTGAGGACTACCTTTTTAGCGGAGAATTATGTGAAGTTGTATCTTCATGGGATTATGAAAAATCATAGGGTACCTATTTTGATTATCTCTGATCATAGTATGTTGTATTTATCTCATTTCTCCCAGTCTTTTCCAAAAGGGTTAGGTACTAAGGTTAGTTTGAGCATTGCTTTTTATCTGTAGATAGATAGGCAAGCAAAGAGGACTATTTAGATGTTGGAAGATATACTTCGGGCATGCGTGATTGATTATGGTGGCAATTGGGTTGAGGATCTACCTTTGGTAGAGTTTGCTTACAACAATAGCTATCATTTTAGTATTGGTATGGCCCCATTTGAAGCATTATATGGTAGGCGTTGTAGATCTACTATTGGGTGGTTTGAGCTTAGTGAGGTGGATATGTTCGGCTGGATTTGGTTTATACGGATATGGAAAAGGTAAAGGTAATTCGGTATAGGCTTAATCTTTGTAAAAGTTGCCAGAAGTTTTATACGGATAAAGGGCGTAGAGACTTGGAGTCTGAGGTTGGGGATAAGGTATTCCTAAAGTTACTTCCATGAAGGGAGTAATGCGGTCTGGTAAGAAGGGAAAGCTCAGTCCCCAGTTTGTTGGTTCTTATGCAGTTTTGCATAGGGTTGATAATGTGGCATATGAACTGGAGTTTCCTTCTAATTTGGGCTCCGTTCATTCAGTATTCCATGTTTCCATGTTAAGGAAGCACATTGGTGACCTTCTTCAGTTGTTCCCTTGTAGGGATTGGATATCTCAGATTCTCTGTCTTATGAAGAGGTCGTGGTAGAGATTTGGGTAGGTGGTTCGTTGGTTCGAACTAAGGATGTGGCCTTGGTTAAGGTCCTATGATGGAACCATAAGATAGAAGAGGCTACATAGGAAGCAGAGGATGATATGAAGTCCAACTATCCATATCTGTTTTCTACTCCTGGGATTTATGTGGAAGGTATATGTTCTTCAACATACTTTTGTTTTAAAACTTTGTTAAAGTAAAGGTTAATATCTTTACATCTTTATTTTCTAACTTGGTTAAAGGTTGGATTGATATTTGATATTGGAAATGACTATTTTGCGGTTACCTTACCTTTTTTGTCATTCGGGGGTAAATGTTCCTAGTGGGGGAGACTATAACACCCTGGGTTTCTGGCCCTTATAAAATTTCTTGGATTTTGGGTCTCTAGATAGGATACGACTAGGGGAAATGACTCGTACACTAGGATACGAGTGGTATTGGTTAGTCATATGCTGACCAGTGTTGGTTGGTGGGTTGGATTTGGTTTTTGGAATGGATACGACATGGTAAATAGTTTTGGTTTTGGAAATACTATGCCTCCAATGTGTTTGATAAAATGCCTATGAAAATGTTTTCACTACATTGTTGGATTTTTAATGGAACTTATGCATGGTTTAAACTTAGTAATGGAACCCTAAATGGTTAAATGGTTTGTAATGTTACAAATGGAATAGTTTTGGGTTTAACAATCATTCTTGTGGGGTACAATGAAATCCCCCAAGTAATCATAATAATGGAACACTTGTGGGGTACATTGGACTCCCCCAAGTTAATTGGATAATGTGATCTATGGGTACATGGGAATCCCTTGATCTCAAAAAAGTTTGGCTACGGACAATACTTTCAAGTTATATTAGGTATGATGATACCACTATGTATAGCCTCAGTTAATAATAATGGTTTTGTTGGTTGGAAATTATTTTAATTGGGTAATAAAGGTGGGGGTATGATAGCTAACCGTGAAGGTGGGAGTCCAATGGATGAACACTGAAAACTCATGTTTGTCTACATGAGGGGTAGGTTATGGCGACCTTATATATGCTACGAGGTACACGGGAATCTTCTAAGTACACTGTACAGATGTATCATGGAGGATGAAAGGAACTTGGAATCCCTTACTCTTATGGTATCTTCGATTTATGCAGCTACATGCATCGGGGCCCGTTCAGGGGGTTACACTAGACCATATAGCCCATGGGTGGTTAAGGATAGTTAAGCTACACATACCCAGGTTAATGGTTGCAAATGTATGCTAAACCCGGTTCCCTTGGATATATATATATATATATATATATATGCGTGTGTGTGTGTATGTATGGTTTGTATGCATATGGTTGGTTTTACTGGTTGGTATTATTTTATCCTTATCCTTATTTTATGCTAGATTTCACTTTCTAACCTATCTCCGGGTGGCTGTATCCCCACGCGATGTAGGAATCGGTCGTTTTACTCCTCCTGCGTAGTGAGCAGACTTTGGGATCAGCTTTTGGATTTAAGTGGTGAACTTCCATCTTTCCGGAAGGTTCCATTTCATGTTATGGACATTTTCATCTACTTTGGTTATTTTATGGATATTGGTTTTGGCTATGATTGGGGGCATGTCCCAGCCAGATATTGGTTTTCTTTTGGTTAGAGGCTTTTGTGGAACTACTATGGGTTGGTATGGGCGGGATTTAAATTGTGTTAGCCTTAGTATTGGCATTGGCAATTGGGCTAATATTGTTGGACTAAATTTCTCACTATTCCGTCCTCTTTTATTTTGGGAATATATATTATTATTGTGGAACTCATATGGTTATAGTTTTGATTATGGATTAGTTGGTATTGGTTATCAGTTGGGTATCGGATGGTTGGACTCATTTGGGTGGTCACAGATATAGACCTATACCAGAGTCTTGGATTATGCAATAATGTTTTCTTATTATATGTTTGGAATTCAGCCAACTCAAGATATGCGCAGGCTGGTTGGGTTGGGTAACAGGGGTAGTTCCCCGTCCTGGTTGAACTTGGGATGCCCATTACAACAAGGCCCCTAGTTCGGGTTATGTCAGTATCAACCTCAAATAACACCAACCAACAACATGAATACAATCTCTATGTATTGTACTCATGTAAGGATCTTCGCCAAAAGGGCACATTAGTGGTGAGTATGTTCCACTTATACTCAGTAGGTATAATAGGCCAATTGAGTAAAGCAAAAAATAAGATATGTAAAACAACACTAAGAGCACATCACCTACAAGAAGAAATTCCCAAATGGTAGCTCACAACGTCTCCACTATAGTTTTAATATATATTTATATATATATATATACACGAAAAAACAAATACGTTGAAACTAAGAACAAGTCAAGTTAATTAAAGAAACCAAGAAGAATTCATGTGCAAATGCAATGCAATGCAATGTGGATGGGATGAATGGTGAAAGTCATTGCATGGCTTTATACACCCATTAATCTAAAAGCTCCGGAGCACGACCCATAGGGGATTTTTAACCTATATACTATATCTCATACCTCAATCACAACTCATGTAACACCCCGAATCTAGTACCCGAAATGCTACACGGTGCTCATGACCCCAAAGGACCACAAGCTAACCCATGACTAATATCTGTATCTGTATACTGTATGACATCATGTAAAATGCAGAAATAATAGACTAAAACATGCCATAAGGTTCAAAATGGATAAAACATACTATCTGAGAGTACGGTATATCAATACCAAAACATGAACTGAAATAAACTGTCTAAAACTGAATTGTCTAAATAAGGAGTTGATGGGACATGTCCCTAACTAACTCCAACTACTGAAATAAACTAAGTAATGACATAATAAAGTAATGATCATGTCCTCGAAGGATGAGGAGTCACTACTAACTATGACTGTTGAGACTGGAAAGATATTGATGCTCTGGAGCTCGTGCTTCTGAAACTATGGTATAAAACACCACAGGGCATATGCGTCAGTACGATTGAATGTACTGGTATGCAAGTGAGGTAGGCTGAATGCAAGGGTTTTTATACATGAACAATACTAGTTGACCGAATAACATGAATGTGAGAATTCATGCATGGATACATGAACTGTATCTGAGATCAAGATATCACTGAATCTGAATACTGATAACATAGGTTTCATATAACTGTTGTACTATTATCTGAATGACTGTATCTGACAGTCCTATTTTTGATGGAACTAGCTGAGTTCTGTAATGAACTGGGTGACTGTGTCTGATAGTCCTAAATTCTATAGAAGTATCTAAGTTTTATTAATGAGACTGAGGCTGAGACTGTAACTGTGAGAAGTAGTCATCTCACTGACATGCCCTAAATAAAGAAATATAGCTGAGTTGGGGTCCAATCTGTAACCCCAATTAGAAGTGTATCAATACCGTTCCACTGGTAAAGACAATCTATGGGTGACCCTCATTTAGCAGTGTCCCCAATGGAGAACGGTGGGACCCTCATCTGGCAGTGTTGATCCACCTTATTAACCCTCAACTAATAGTGTTGATGTCTCATCCAATGCTGGCTACATAGTTCTGGAACACTAGGATTTCTTCTAAGGATCACACCCTTAACTTTCAGTGTGTGTCCTCATCCTTGGGTTCACTCGGTGCTAAATCCTACTTCCATCTGAATAAACATTGAACATGATTAACTAAACGGAGTTCCATTAACTGATGAAGTATCACTGAGATCTAATAACTGGTTGAGATTACTGAGATTACTGAGTTTTCCTGAGTTATGAGACTGCCTGAATTCTACTGAACATGGCTTGACTAAGAGTATATTGAAAACATGACATTGGCTCTAGGAACACAACTAAATTATCGGGTACAAGTACCCCCAGGACTTAATAGCATGAAAATGACAAGACTTGACACTCCTTGACACATAACCATAGTCAACAATTCATAGTACAATCATCGGGGATATTCATGAAGTATTTGCATGCCATAAGCTCACACATTAATAGAAGTTTATGTAAACATGTCATAATTTCCTAAGCCTAATCTCATGAGCATTACATCAATCCATCATAAAGCATAACAATAACATGGGAGTCATTTGAACTTAAGGGTGAAACATAGGTTCATCATTTATGTCACAATTGAGTTATAAGGCATGTTTTCTATTCTCTAAGGCATTTTATCAAACACTTTGCATGCATAACTATAAGCTTAGGCTTGGAGATTAAATTAATTCATCATGGTTGCATAAATCAACACAATTTAGTAGATTTCAATCCATATGCTAGCATAAATTAATGAAAACACATTTAACGATTCCAACTTGGGTATCATACATAACATCAATATGATCGTAATCAATCCACAACATGAATATCACAATTTATAATTTAAAATTGGATTCTTGGGCTTTATGGACGAAAGGAATCCATGAATGAACACTTGACATACCTGGGTGGATGATTTCTTAAAGATTTATAGAGGAAAGCTTGAATTATTAACTTGGAATTAAGCACCTAGGGTTTCTTGTTCTTGGGGATTGATCTTTGAGAGAAACCCTAATTGGATGTTGTGAATAAATAATGAAGTTATGAGCTATTGTATGGTATAATTAGGGGGTTAAAACGGGTGGACAAAGACCCAAATAGCCTTTTAAAAATGGCTTTAAATTGTTGAACGGGATCTACGATAGCTCGTGGGATGGTTCGTCGCTGGCTTGACGGTCTGTTGTTCTGACCGTCGCACATGGGCTAGAATAGGGACTCACTGACTTAGTAGCAACGGCGTGAACAATGATTCGTCTCTAGCTCGATGGTCCATCAACCTGTCCGTCGCACCCTAGCCAGAAGATTGACTTACTGCCTTAGCTGTGATGGTTTAGGCGACGGTCCATCGCTAGCTTGACGGTCCGTCAACCTGCCCATCGCACCTGGGCGGTTCTGACAGCTCTCAGTAAAACATCCATAACTTTTTACTCCGATACCGGATTTGGACAAAATTGGAATCGTTGGAAAACTAATTCAATTTCTTACATGATAAAAAAGTCAAAATTAGGAAAATTCTAATTGATTTAAATATTAATAATTTAGGAAGTCATCACTAACTCTTCTGGAGACTAGATTTGACTTAAAGAAAGTTCGGGGTATTACAACTCACCTCTTTGGCTCATGTTCACAGAGAGATTTTTAATAAAAGTGTCTCATTTTCTTTCAAAAATAGTATTTCTCAATCGTTCCAATATCTCATGAATGTATATGTATGAAATAAGGATGTAATGCTCACAATCAAATCAATATGATGGAATCCAATCCATCCAACATATGGTGTATATATATAAATGAGCCCAAAGTTCAACTAATATGTCCACAATTCATGATTATTAACTCTAATTAGGTACCATTAGAATAAATATGCATGTAAGAAATTATTAATATCATATCAATCCCTAACTCAAGTATTTCTATCATGATAAGGCAACCAATACTCACATAAGGCCTATATTAGCAAAATAAGCTTGTGCATGATATTATATCTAGACAGAGGGCATTAATTGCATAAATAATATCAATGATCTCAAATAAAGCCCACACAAGGGAAACACACAATATCACTTATCATAATTCAATAACAATAAAATATAACCCCCACATGGGCACACAATAGTAATAATAATCTCAAAATATAAGCCCCATAGTTATTTTTCCCAATTCATAGCATGTTTTACTTATTTATTAACTACACAACTCAATCTAAAAGAAGCTAAATCATAACCTATATTGAAAAAACAAAATCAAAACGTAAAGTTCTTCAACACGGAGTTTTCTCCATATGAACGACCTCAAAATCAACTATAAAATTCAAATATATCATCTACACATTAAATGAAAGCTAAACGTACCCATATTTGGGTCAGGTCAAAAACGAATTTAGAAAAATGTGTATTAAAATTAAAGGACATAAAAAGGGAATTTTTTTCTTAAAAACACATTTCCTAATATTAAATAAATCTACAGGTTAAAACCCATGCAAAAAGGGGTTAAAACGAGGTCCAATCAAAGAAAAACATTTTAAGATTTTTCAGAAAAAACCTCATATTTCCATTTTAAAAACATTATTTATAGGTGTTTTTAATGATATAAATGATATAAAGTAATAGATATAAGGTTTTGAAGCTTAACCAAGCTCAAATGACAAAGAAAAACTCAATAATTTCCCAAATCTAAAGATTAAAGGTCCAAAAATGAAGGAAAAGTATAAAAAGTAGACTTACAGATTGTTTCCAATGATTGTTACTAAGAAAAAAATGATAGATTAAGAAACCATCGCTTAAGCGGCTAGGACATTGCTAAAGCAACCAGGCCAGATATGGTCGGCCTTTGTTTAAAGGTCCATCGTCTCTTAAGCGACCTCCGCTAATGAGGTAAGGTGATAGCTTTAGTGACAAAGGGACATACTAATTGTTCACTTAAGTGGTCTATTAGCGGATTTAGTAGCTCCTACTTTAGCAACCATATGGATTCTTAAGAGGATATACTAGATGAGACTTATCACTATCAACTTAACCAATATGTCAAGACCCTGATCGGAACCTTAAGATTTATAAAGAATCCTACAAATACAAACAAACTAAGTTGCTAGGCTATTTTCAATGTTTATAACTCAATGCTGGTGTTGGATTTTTGAAAAAAGACTTTTTTTCAAAAAATTAACTCCCTAGATCCTTTTCACTATTTTCCAAATAAAGGGTCAAAATATAAGATAAAGATACCAAACCTTAACCAACCATTCTACAAACCTAAATTCGACATGTCGGACCTAATGGAACTGTCCAAATTTTTATCCAATACTTGAATCAACAAATGTCGACCAAAGTCAACTATATGGCTTGTCTAGCCTCTAAAAATTATAAACTCACACAAATCATTTCTGATCACATTGAAAATTATGTCAACCATCCCTAAATCCTAAAATCAATATGTAGCAACTACGGGAAAAGGAAAATAGTCAAAACACATAAAAATGAAATTCACAAATTCAAGTCATTTTAACACAAGTTCTTTGTCATATAATTTGGATTAATAAATGCCTCTATAGTATTTATGGAGTTTATAAATGGGGTATTTGAACCATAATTGGATTTTTTCATGATGTATTTATCTATGGCAATCTTGTTCTACTTTAGGAGTACATAGGAGCATGAACGACAAATGAGGTATGTTCTTCAAACTTTGAAGGATCAAAAATTGTATTCAAAATTCTCCAACTCTGAATTTGGCTTCAATTTTTAGCATTATTATAGCACGTGGTTTATGGGGTTGGGAATATGGTAAATCGAAAGAAATGTAAGGCAGTGGGAGATTGGGATAGGCCTACTTCACCTACAAATATTCAAAGTTTTGTTGGGTTAGTTGGCTGCTAAAATAATTTGTGGAAAGGTTTTCCTTGGTTGTATCTCCTTTGAATAAGTTGACTTAGAAAAATATAGTTTGTCAATGGTTTTATAAGTGTAAACTAGCTTATATAAGCTCAAATCTTTATTAACTTTGGCTCTTTTACCATACCAGTTGTGGGTAACGACTTTATTATGTATTATGATGCTTCCAAAATTGATCTTGGGTATGTGTTGATACACGGGTAATATTATTGCATATGCTTTTAGGTACTAAAAATTCATGAGAAAAAATATTCAACTCATGATATGGAGATGCCAATGTTAGTGTTTGCTTTAGTGATTTGGAGGCATCACTTTTATGGTTTTCATTGAGAGATCATCATCAATCATCATAGTCTTTAGTATATATTGACCAGAAGAATCTCATTTTGAAGAAGTGTAGGTGGTTTGAGTTTCTCAAGGAATATGATATATCAATTATATATCATCAGGGTAAAGCTACTAAATAGTGTATGCCTTGAGTAGAAAGGTAATGAGTATGGGTAGCCTTGTATTGTCACTAGCAGAGGAGCATTCTTTGGATTTGGAAATTTAGTCCTTGTCCAACCACTTGTTGAGAGATGATATTTCTGAGACCGAGTGTGTTCCTACTTGTATATAGGTTTGTTTTGTCCATTTGGAATAGATTATGGCTTAATAGTTTGAAAATGAGAGATTAAGGATGATTTAAGACAAAGTGTTGAAGGGTGAAGATATAGAGGTTATATTGGACTCAAAACGGATTTTGAGGATTAAAAGATAGGTTTGTGTTCCTAGAGTTAGAGATTTGATTAGGTAAATTATGGAAAAGTCTCACATTTCTAAGTATTCTATTCATCTTGGTGCAAGTTCAAGTTCGCACATTTTATACCACTTTAATAATAACATTTTAGAGAAATTGGCTTGGATTAAAACTTGAGAGATAGTCCAGTTATATTTCATGCTTACTTCTATCACTTCAAATAGAGGCATGTAGTTCACTTCTCATTTCTGGGTTTTTATTCATAAGGAGTTGGGTACCTAAGTTTATCTTAGTACAATAGTTCACCTATAGATTGATGGTCAGTCAAAGAGGAATATTCATGTCCTTGAGAATAAATAATGAGCTTTTTTAATTGATTTTAGAGGCCAATGGAAATAATTTTTTAAATTATTTAAGTTCACTATAATAACAATTTCTATATATCATGATGTCATTACTCGAGGCTTTATATATAAATATCTGATAGCTTGGTTTGATGTATTTGAGGTTTGTCCTTGTGCCACAACTTGTTGAGGGATTCGATGGATAAGGTAATATTGATATAAGAATAGTTTTTTGATAGCTTAGAGTAAGCAAAAGAGTTATGGATTGAAAGGTTTGAGATTTAGAGTTTATGATTGGTGAGAAGCTTTTTCTCAAAATATCACCTATGAAGGGTGTTAGGAGGTTTGGGAAGAAAGAAAAGCTTATCCTGAGTTTACTAGTCTATTTAAGATTCTTCAATGAATCAGGGAGGTGTCCGATGAGCTGTCCTTACCTCCAAGTCTTTCAGTTATACATTTTATTTTTATGTGTCAATTTTAGAGAAGTATTATTCGGGTGTTTCTCGTGTGATTAGGTTGGATTTAGTAGATTGGGAACAAAATTTGAATTTTGAGAAGGAGCCGATAACTATACTGGATAAGTAAATTTGCAAGTTGAGCTCCATGGAGATAGCTTTAGTAAAGTGCAATGGAAAAGCCACCCGATAAAGAGAACTCTTTGAAGGTTAAGGTAGACATATGAAGTAGATATCCCAAGTGTTTTTATCTTACAAGTATATTTTGTCTCTTCACATTCAAGGACAAACACATATTTTAGTAGTGAATGATGTAAAAACCCTCAAGGCTATTTTATAATATTTCACTTTTCATTCCTCAATTGACCCTTCCCGTAGCTTTATTTTGGTATTTATGATTTGTGTGTGCTAAATAGAAAATGTTCTTGAGTCCAACTTGAGTCTGTAACTGAATTACTCATTCTTTAAGAGTAATGCACATTTTTTTTGCTTTGAGAGTGCTTAGGTAGATTTTCCTAAGCTTGATACTGGTTAGAGTTAATCAGTTTTGAGGGAGTCTTGGTAGAGTTGTCAAGGTGAGATTGTAGTAGAGTTATTACAGGTATGAGGAGCCTAGATTTAGGTTCAAGTTCGAGTCTGCAATCAAGAGGTTGATTAAAGTTCATTTGGTGTTCTTACATTTTATGCATTGCGTTGTGCTCTTGGTTAATTAACTATTTTATTGCATGTGACTGATTCTAAGGGACTTGGTCCCTCACAGTATGGTGCAACCCCTAAAGTTTCATCAATTGGTATCAGAGCCAAAACATTCCAAAAGGTTCACACCTAGAGTGAGTTGGATAGCATGGTTGCTCCACCTAACCTGAAAGAAGGGAAATATACCACTAGGCCACCTAGATTTAATGGATAGTACTATGGTTGGTTGGAAACCAGGATATTTGACTTTATTATGGTTGAGGATAGTGAGTTGATGGACATAATTCTTGATGTTCCTTATGTTCCTATTAGAGAAGTCAAAGCAAGAGAAGTAACAAGTATGTTTATCAAAAGCAAGAGAGAATATAATGATGAAGACAGAAAGAAAGTTGAAAAATTTTACAAAGCCAAGAAACTGTTAGTTTGTGGCATAGGACCAGATGAATACAACAGGATTTCTACTTGTGAAAATTCCAAGAAGATCTGGGGTTTATTGAGGAATACTCATGAAGTTAATACTAATGTAAAGGATTCAAAAGTATACATGTTGACTACTCAGTATGAAACCTTCACCATGAAAGAAGGAAAAATAATCCAAGAAATGCATACAAGATTCACTTCTATCATAAATGAGCTTCACTACTTAGGAGAAGTGATTTCATTAGATAAGAAGGTGATAAAGATTCTTGGTGTTCTTTCTAACTCTTGGGAAAGCAAAATGGATGCTATAAAGAAACCTAAAGACCCTCACTATGGATGAACTGATTGGAAATCTAAAATCCCATGAGCTCAAGAAGCACCAAGGGTTGGAGAAGAATAAAGTAAGAAGGGAAAAATCCCTAGAATTGAAGGCTTCAAAACATGATTCAACAGAAGAGGATACTGATGTTTCCTATTTGGCAAAAAGTATTGTCAAAGCAACAAAGAAGAGTGGTCAGTTTCAAAGAAAAGAAAGCAGTTGAAAAGGAGGACGCAATGTTAAAGTAAGTCCTAAGCATTTCATTAGTGAATGTCCAATGCACAAATTGGATTATCAGGATTATCTTAAGTCTGGAGGTGAAAATGAAAAAAATAGGGACCAGTGCCCTAAAAATTCAAGAAGGAAGGCTATAGTTGATTATGAGTAAAGCAAGCTCTGGAAGTATGGGGAAATTCTTCCAGTGAATCTGATAAAGATGAGAAGTATGGAGATATGTCTATGCTAGCAGTGGAAGACTGTCCATTTATCTATGATTCCTCATTTGCAATCATGGAAAACACAGAAAATAAAGGAGAAAAAGAGATAACTCTTTCTAAAATTAAGAAAAACCTAGATAACTACTCTTCTAGGAAGATAAAAAGGCTTACAAGTGTGTTGATAGACTCTTTGTATGAACTAAGTACTAAGAAAAATACTTTAGAGGGGAAAGTGGAGAATCAAGAACTTGAAATAATTATCTTAACTCTCCAAATATCTGAAACTAAAGAAATGGTCTCTAAATTAAAATATGAGAATTTGAGTTCCATGAGTCAACTGGAGAATGTAAATGCTTTAGATGGCAAAGGAAAGAAAGAAGCTTCAAGGCTTCAGATTGAACTTGAAGAGAAACTAAAGGACTCTCAAAAACATCTTATGTCTGCACTTCATAAGAATGAAGAGTAAGAAAGGGACCTGTTCCATCTAACAAAAATGCTTAATAAATCTCTTAAGTGGACTACTTCTTCATAAATCCTTTCTAACTTAAATAGTCAAGGTTCTAATAATGGAAAGGGTCTTGGTTATCATGGAAAATTCCAAGATCTTGGGTCTCAAGGTAAGTTTGCATATGATGCTAAGAACAAGGTCCACAATCCTATATATACTCACTATGGAAGAGATAGGCACAAGGAAAATTGTCAAATTTGGATTAAACCAAAAATGAATGGTTCTAGATATGTTCAGTAAGGGAATTTACATTCTAAGGATTTTAATCCTCTAGAAATTATGAAAATGAATTATCTACCTAGATAAGGCAAAACGGATTTGATCACACCATTGTCCTACTACTAGGAACTCAAACTCAAGTGGGCTCCGAAATCCAACAAGTGATTATGGTACCAGGTATGTAAAAGGGGATTCCACCAAAACCCTTCAAACTCTCTCAAGACACTTCAAAGTGGAAGTGTCTCATTGTAAAAAAGTTGATTTCAAAAGACCTGGTCCCTAGCAAAATAAAACTGAAATTTTCAAGTTAAGAAGTGCATGATGCTCCTATTTAATTAGGAAATCTATTGGTCCCTGATAATAGTGAAGTCTCAGAAATTGAAGAATTTCTAATCAAAGGATTGATAATGTTGAAGATGATGGGTTAAAGGATAAAGGGTGAAAAAGAGAGTGATGTAAATTTGGAACGCCAGTTACTGATCCCAGCCCAAGTAGAAGACAAACAAGAAATGGTCATATCAAAATTTTCAGGGACCTGGTCCCAAAGAAATTCATCTCAGAAGAAGGAGCTTGAGGCAGTTTGAATAAAGCAAAAATTGGCACCTAGTTCTCAGAATTATTGGCTATTCTCTTGATAGTTACAAAAAGGGAGTTTACTGAGGATAAAAGGTTAAAGTAAGGATTGATCAAATTGACCTGACCTAACATATGAATCAATGTCTTTACTCAAATTTGGCTATAATAAGGAGGCAGGTATCCTTGGTAAACTAGGTGCATATTAGTCTAACTCAGTACTAGACCTTTGCAGGTATACATCCATGGTAACAATGTTGGTAGTGGACAAATGTGACAAGCGCTAAATTAAAGATTCACTCAAAATAAAAGGAGAGGGACCTGGTCCTATCTCTCAGGTTAGTACCTATACAGAATGCTCTAATAATCATAAAAAGCTATCTAAAAAGGCCATGTGTCTTTCCTTCTCTGTAAAAGTAGTTAATTCTTTTGCAAAATAAAGAGTCAGACTTATTAGAATCAGACATGTCATTTCAAAAGAAACATCTTTCAATGACAACAGTCACCTCTTTAAATTGTTAAATCAAGTTATTTCCCATTCCCAGTCTCAACTCATCTCTCTTAATCAATTTTTATCTCTAAATCAAACTGGTCCCTCTCACTCACAAAACCAAAGGGCTAATGTTCCTACTTCCTCAAACCCAGTTAAAAAGTCCGAAGTAGAAAAAACTCCAAAAAGTCAAGATAAACATACCTAAATCAAACACTTTGATTCATCAGAAATTGAAATAATGGAAAACATCACTTTAAGTCCCCAACAACAACCTGAGTCAATTCTTCTAATTGAATCTTCCTTAGAAAGTCTAGAACCCACAAATGAGTCAGTCTCCATTGAAACCTCCTTAACCTTAGAAATATATGCTCAGTCAATCATGATAAAGAATCTAAACCAAGGGTTTCTCTCACTAATAGAATATGAAATTTCTCAACTTGAAACTCTCCCTTCTCCAAAAAATTCAAAGCTACTTAAAAATTTCCAATTCCATTATTCATCTGAAAAATCCAAAAATGTTGAACCTTTTGAAAAATAATAAGCACTTGATTCACCTACTTTCTCAAATTCAAACCCTATTCTTTCTCAGTTATTTGGTGAAAAAAAATTTGGTAAAAAGGGTTGATCTTTCCTATAATAAGAACTGGGTAGCTAAGAATTTACTTCTACTTGCATATGATACCAAGAAAAGCTCAGTTAGTGGAAAAGAATATGAATTGGGTGATAAGAATGAAGTGAATAACTGTAAAGAAATGTTGTTACCTCTAAATAAGGAGGATAAGCATGAAATACCTCTGAGATGGTCTATAAAGAAGCAGATTGGAAGAAAAGGTAAGGAGAAAGTGGTGGATTCTGATGTAAAAGTGGCTAGATCTTATTCCATAAGAAAATTTGAAAATAAATTGTTGGAAGATTGCTATGAGGGCTAGAAAGTCTTCAATCATAAAAAGAAGAATCCTTAAGAAAACTATTGTAGTGGAGAAGAAAGAAAATATTGATATTGTAGAGCTTAAAAGAGGGAAGGACATGATTTAGAGGTTCTTGTTGCAACTGAAAAAGGAAAAGAGGAAGTTCATGTTGCTGAGAGGACCAGGTTCTCCAGTTCAAAGTCCTGTAGCCATGTAGGAAATAAGAAGAAATATATAGATGTAAAGAAGAAAAAAGTCTCTAAAGAAACTGGTCCCAAGAAGAGAAAAGTTATGATTAAAAAATTGAGTAGTAGTCCCAAGAAAAGTAGAAAGAAGGAGAAAATGAAGGATGTGTCTAGAGACTGAAGGAATAAGGTACTTATGACTCTGAAGGTTCTGTCAAGGAGATATTTTATCCCAAGATATATGAGAAGCTCGAAATGATAGAGTTGGTTGAGTATGTCAGCCACCAAGGTTGGCTACACCTATTTGAGGAATCAACCCCCATAATTTTTTAGAATGAGGTCAGAGAATTTTATTACACCATCGATTTCTCAGAAGATGGGTAAAGTTTGAATGCCCAAGTACAAGTAAAAGCTATCAAATTGGATGAATATACTTTGGGAAAGATCTTGGATGTACCTATTGTAGCTGTAAGAACTGTGGTAAAGAAATAACCCACAACTGAGTTTATGATTAATGTCTTAAAGGTGGGAGTTACTTCAACAACTGCAGTGAAAAAGAATTTTCTACTAAGTGAATTTTAGCTATTATTTGTGTTCATTAACAAGGTCTTGTTACCAAGATCTGAGTAAAGAATCATAGCATCTATTGTTGACCTATTTTTGATTGAATGCTTGAGTAATTTTGAAATATTAAGTCTGCTTGCTCTAATGATAGAGCATGTGCACAAAGTGGTTCAAAAAAAAGAAGACATGGGATGCCATATGTTTATTTATTGAATAAAGTATTTGAGCATTTTGGTGTGGTTGGAACTAAGGGAACACCCAAAACAGTCAAGCAGATATTCAGTCTGACAACTCTAGTGAAATATGCATATTTTGAAGGCAAGGCTGGAATAGTGTCTGAGTTTCTGGATGCTCAAGAAAAGTTGGGTAGGGAAATGGAGGAATTAAAAATCAAGTTAACTGTAAATAAAGATGAAATAGTTCACCTGAAGCTACATAATCAAAGGTTATCTTCTGAGGGACCAGCTGCCACTGAAGAACTTGCATGAAAAAATACAAAGCTCCAAGCTAAAGTGGTAGAACTGACTGGTGAAGTTCAAGGACTGAATGCTGAAGTGAAGGTCCCTACCAAATAGTTATTGGATTCCCATGTTGCTGAAATGCAAGAATAGAGATGTTGATTAAATCCCATTCCCCCAAACCTCCCTCTACCTGAACCTTGTTATCCCTATTACCTTATAACCTTGTGTCAGTTTTATATCTTAGGTATCATGATGTCTTTTAAAGACAATTATTTTTACGTGTTATTTTAGTATGAGTGTAATGGTACTGACCTATTTTTTATGAATGAATGAATCTTGGTTTGTGTGTTACATCTGTCTACTTTATTAAAGTTGTTCTTCATGATAGTGTTGCCCCAGTGGCCATGAGTTAACCAATATGTGCTTATCTTTACTCTTGGCTTACTATTTTTACTTTTCAATGATGCCAAAAGAGAGAATATTGACTTTATGTGTTAGGGACCAGGTGTACGTGTTGCATGTTAGGGACTAGGTACCAAAGCATAATGGCATACTGGCAAGGAGAAGTAAATGACTTGAGTTTTTGACCAGGTGTGTGTGTTGTATGTTAGGGACCATGTACCAATGTATGATGGTATATTGACATGGGAAAGTCAATGAGTTGAGTTTTTGATATCAATTGACAACAATGGACCAGGTCCTTACGTTGTATGATGATGGAAGCATGACGATTGAATGATAGGGGAAATATTCATCTTCAGTAGTGGTAATTACTCTGATTAAATGTGATGAATGAATGTTGATGATCAAAGCTTTGTGGCTGGTTTGTCATCATTAAAAAGGGGGAAAATTGTTAGATCTTGTTTTGATAATGAGCAAATGACTACAAGGGACCAGGTCCCTAGATGCTCAACGCTACTATATAGCTGGCATGCGTCTGCACAGTTTAGTCCTCTTGTGTAACAAACTGTACAGGTGCTGCTTGTACTATTTAGGACACCTGGTTCAATCACATTTCAATCCTTATCATCACTCAACTATAAAAGGAAAAGTATGCTTCTCTATCAAGTAGTTTTTGCAAATTCAAAAGAGAGAAGAGAGAAAAAGGCAAAAACTCAATATTCAACATTGCTCAAGATCTCATTTTTTATGTGTGCTAAAATAGAAAATGTTCTTGAGTCCAACTTGAGTCTATAACTGAATTACTCATTCTATAAGAGTAATTCTGTTTTATTTTTGCTTTGAGAGTACTTAGGTTGAGTTGCCCAAGATTGATACTGGTTAGAGTTAATCAGTTTTGAGAGAGTCTTGGCATAGTTGTTAAGGTGAGCTTGTAGTAGTATTGTTACAAGTAGGAGGATCCTATATTGAGGTTCAAGCTCGAGTATGTAATCAAGAGGTTGATTATAGTTGAACTTTTGGGTGCTTGTGAGGGAAAGCCGTGAATTTTCCTCCCTTGAGCAAGGAGGTTTCCAAGTTATATCTAGTGTTCTGTAAATTTTCTGCACTATGTCATGCTCCTAGATAATTTTTTATTTTATTGCCTATAACTAATTCTAAGGGACTTGGTCCCTAACAATGTGGTGCAACCCCCAAGGTTTCATTAGTGGAAAATGGCCTAAAAGCCTGAAATTAACATTTAAAGAGTTAAATCTGCAATAAAGCAGACATATCATTCTAATAGATAAATAAAAGAGCAAAAACCATGGGGATGACTAAGTAATGTTGGTACAAGAGCTACTACAAATTAACCATAAATACTGAATAGTCAAATATAATCTATCTCAAAAATGAAAGACTAGACATAGATATAAAGAAGGAAAAAGGGTAACTCTGAATCCAAGAGCTCACCCAATCTCCAAAATCAACCCTGCATGAGTGTCATGTCAACTACGGCAACTAGTACTCTGATCTGCACTAAAAAGGTACAGAAGTATAGTATAAGTACCAACACCATGGGTACTTGGTAGGCATCATTGGCCAACTAAGATAAATCATGATATAAGTACGATAAGATACCAAATAAAATAACTAATTCAAGGTAAAATGGCAAACCTATAAATAAGCTCTAACACCACTATACATAAGTGTAATACCCCGCATTTTTAGGCTAGAATTTGAACTGTTATTCCTACATGTATAAACTCAAAACCAATATTACTATGTAAATATAAGTGTCATTATCATTTACCTAGTGTGTAAAATACTTTTAAGGTTAAGAATGATCATAGGAAACACTTAGAGCAAAGTTGAGTTAAGAGCTTTTGATTCGACCAAATTTTGGTATTCGATCCTACAAGGGTCAACTTTGAACGTATATAAATTATGAAATATATTTAATTGTGGGTCCTAATACCCACCAAATTAAAGATAATTGAGTCCTTTTTCGAACACATCTGATTTTGCCTTAATCTAATACCCGAGCAAAAAGTTATGAGCATTTTTATGAGGAACCAGTGAGGGTACGCGATTTCATCATGTCATGAAATATAATATCCATGATAAGTAGTGTGGCACAGAGGTTAGCCTCCTCGATAAGGATCGTGCCATGCCTCTATGTAAAAGTTGTGTTGTTTTGTTTTATTTCCCTTAGGATGTGGGGTAATGAGGTCTTTTCACCTATGTACGACCTTCAAACATTATATGAACCTATTTCCATTAGTTTTCACGATAAAAAATATTATTTCACCCTCAAACTCAAAACCCCAAGAAAGCATAAGGGTTTCATTGTACGTTCATCTTTTGGGTTCCAAGTTCCCAATTGCTCACAAATCCTTCTCTGTCTAAGGCATGTATCTCCTCCCCAAAGCTTTTTTTGTTAAAAGCATGTATTTAAAATTGTTATTCGTGTGATTTAATTGTGGATTATGAATGTGGGTTGAGGGTTTTTGAGAATCAATGATTGAATTGTTTTTCTCATGGCTTTTGTGATTGATTCATAGTTTTAATTAATAGTTTGAACTATTTAGGGTGCATGGAGATGGTTAATTGGGATGGGGGTTATGGATTCTCCCAAGTTGATGATTTCGACATTGCAATTGAATAACCTCAATTAAATCTTATGGAACTTCTTTGAACCTGAATATATGCATATTGAACTACTTTTGGAACTATTGGATGGCATAAAATGCTATGAAAAATAATGGTTTTAATTAAATCTTAGGGATTGTGGATTCCCCAAGCTAATGAATAATTAAACCAAGGGGGGCGTGTATTCTCCCATGTGTATGAATTATTAAACCTTGTGGGGTCGTGGTTCCCCTAAGTGATGATAATTGAAATGACATAATGATATTACCTTACAAGTGTAGTTGGTGTAACGATACCAAAGGTATATGCCTTAATCGATAATATGGTTACATGAATGGAAATGTATCCATGTTCTAATTGGGCTTAAAGGGGTTGTGTAGCTAATTAGTAAAGGTGTGAGTCCCGAAGGACTAATATTGGAAACCCACATTTGCCGACATGAGGGATCGGTCTTGATAACTGTATGCATGTGTCACACTTGATATGCATATTTTTCATGGATAGGCGAAGGGTCTTGGATGCCTCGGCCTTCCATGACATCTCCGGTTTGTGCGGCAAACACGTACTGGGGCGCTTCTAGTGGGGGGAACCAATATATCCTGTGGGTGTCTTATGATGGCAAAGCTACATAGTCTAGGCTAATGTTTTAAAATTAATGCTAAGCGTTTTTCCCTATCTCGACATATGATATATATATATATATATATATGTGTGTGTGTGTGGGTGTTTTGTCATTTGATTATGTGTATTCAAATTTAATGATTTTGAACCACTGATCATGGCATTATTTTATCACTAACTTATATTACATGCTAATGCTCAACCCGCTAACCATCTTCGGATATTGTATCCCCATGTGATGCAGGCATCGAAAAAACTTCTATTTTTCCTAAGCAGTGACAGGTTGATACGAGAGTATTCTATGACGATGAGAACAAACACAAACACTAAAGAAACAACAAAATTGACAAACGGAAAGTAAAAGGATGAAAAGTATAGATGATAGAAAGATAGACACAAGAAGATAAAAATAAGACAACAAAAGGGTATATCAAACCCAAATACCTCCTTTATTGATTACCTACTAGCACCTAGCTCTCACGTTGACCGAAAGGGGGATTGGATCTCCTTTATAACCACAGTTTCTAAACAAGATTCAACATTGTCTTTTCCAAGAACTCAACCCTTCCAATGGAGTTTTCATGAATTCATCATCATCATTAAACAAAAACTAACCAATGAAATGTCCAAGGCACCTATTTATAGTAGTTGCCTTTGCACAACTAGCCTATTATGAAAATAGCCCAAAAGTGGCTATTTTGGAAATAACCCACAAAGAATCTCTTTATTCCTTGTGCCATAGCTTTCCTCGGCTTCAATCATCTTCCAAACACAACATTTCTTGATTAGGAGCTTAAAGAAGGGCCTCCAAGCACATTCTTGGATCCTTAGGGCGATCAAGGTTTAGAACTCCTTATTTTGGCCTCGAGTTGTTTGATCAAAAGCATTGATGCCCATTTGAATTGTATCATCCTCCCCTTCTTGTAAAGGATTTGACCTCGAATCCAAACCTTGAAAAACTAAAGGAAGGACAAAAAACTCAATATCCTCATGGCATAAGGGTTAGAGTTATCACAATAAATTATATTATCTTGCCAAGGTTGTAAACACATAAGATATAACCAAGGATCCTTCATGTTTAACATTAGAAACTCATTGAAAAATGCAAAAAGGATTTGGTTAGGGAAATCATCAAGAGATAAGGAAACTACAAAGGTCCTAGGTAATGCCCCAAGAGTACACCCTGGGAAGTACACGGTGCTTACAATCCCGAGGAACCACAAGCTAATCCATGAGCTGGTACTTGCTGTGAGCACTGAGTAAAATTAAAAATGACATAACATATGTGGAATTTAACTGAGGAATGCCATAAGGTTTTAAGTCATAAATCTGAGAAAATCTGTAAGTCAAAACTGATAATACTAATAAAGTGTTTGACAATGACAACTGAAATCTGAGAAACTGACTAACTATCTAAAATAGTCTGAAAGCCTCTAAACTAATTGAATGAGAGTTGATGGGACTGGCCCTAACTAACTCCGACAGAATGGAAATGACTAAAACTGATAAAGTAATCTGAGCTAAATGAATCATGTCCTGGAAATATGAGGACTCACCAATGCTACAGTTGATAATCTGGAAAATCTATGCGTGATCTGGGAATTGAGCATCCGAACCTATGATATCATGCATCATAGTACAAGAAAAAATATGCAATAAGTACTTTGAATGTACTGGTATGCTAAATGAGGTAGGCTGATATGCATGGTTTAATGAACATGAATAATAACTGTCTGAATATATATATAACATGAAGTACTAAATAGAGTGCATAAAATCTGTAGCTACTGAGGATACGTGAAATCTTTAAATACTGAGGATGCATGAAATCTGTAAGTACTAAGGATGCATGAGCAAGCATATAACATATTTTAAATATAATCTATAAATACTGAAATATTGAAATTTTATAACTGAATCACTGATATCTATATGCTATGGTCAAGCAACTGAAACTAAATTACTGAACTGATTACTGAACTGAGACTATGGGAGGTATCATCTAACCGACATGCCCCAATCTAAGCTAATCAGGGTCCAACCTATTGCCTCAGTTGGAAGGTTGTTAGTACTGTGCCACAGGTACTAACATTGGCTGTATAGATCCTCTAAGCTACTTAAAAATCGGTCTATCAAGCCTAAACTGACGGGTGATCCCTGGGTGGAGTCAAGCCAAATCTGACGAGTGACCCCTGGGAGGAAGTCAATACTAAACTGATGGGTGATCCCTCATCCTACACTAGCTACGTAGTTCTAGAATACAGGGACTGCTACTAATAACTCTGCCTAACTGATGGGGAAGCCGCCATCCCTACAGTCGCTCAGTGCTAAATCCTACTCCCAACTAAAAGACATTGAATACTTTGGTAGGTCTTGAGCTGGAAAATTCTGAGTATAGCAAAAGATATGCTTGTTTGAAGTTGAATAAAGCAACATTCTTATGAAAAATTCAATCGGTAAGGATTCTTTTGATTCGTCTAATAGCTGGGAGTTATTTGAAACCTTAATATACATTAAACTAACTCATAAGTCTACCAAGGAACCATGATGTACTATGCATGAGCTTGAACTTAGCTCTAATGTAGATTTGGATTTTTAGGGTATTACAATATCTCCTTTTTTGGAACATTCATCCTCGAATAAGGCTGGTTAAGCTGAGAGTACTGGAGAATCTGAGATCATATACTGAACATGCATAAATGGTAACATGTGAACATAACTGGGTCTAAAACATGATACATGAACTGAATATCGTGAACTAAACTGATCTTCTTGAATACATGAGAATGGTTATAAGGCTGAGATTGGAATGAGAGAGCCAACTTATGAGTACCCATTACTTTAAGATGGATCTTGTTACGTGAAGAGAAGATGATAGATTTAGGACATAAAAGCTTGGGATGCTATAGTACATCTGCCTCTTAGGATTTTATGTCCCCCAAAAGATACTAACTTGACTGAAATATTGAGGAAAGGCTGAGATAATGCACGAGGCACTTATGAACTGAATCATTATTGAATACGTGGAATTTAAAGTTGATGCATACTATGAACTAAATATATGACTTGCATAGTCGTGAAGGAACTTCCTCATGAATAGGAGAGACAAAAACCATAGGAACTTGTCTGCCTGATTGCTAAATTGAATTTCAGGCTATCCAAACTATCTTGTACTGAAAACTTATGCTTAACTGGAGTATTTTTTTTCGACACTCTTTCCATGAAGTTCTAATGACATTAGGGAGAAGAGAATTTTTGGCATGGTCTGAATAAGACATTTAAATAAGAAATCACAACATGGCTAAAATTCTATAATATGGAATACAGGCCTACAAAACATCAGCTAGGATAGAGTTACTAAGCCTTATGCACTGCAACTACTAACTTACAATCTTAGCCACACTTCTCAACCACTCCCTCAACCATACTTTCTATCCCAACACCGCACTTCAATTGAAGCTACTGAAAATATTCATATGGGCATGATAACTCTACCCATTGAGGTATGAGCTGGACTGAATTCTCCCACTATGTTCAAGCCTACTTGAATGTATAAAATGCGCCCATAACACTGTAACACTAGTCTGAGTCATGAATTCAATACACTCTGTATTTTCGTAACTTTATATCTCCTGAATAATTTTAATTACCTAAATACAACCTCTTACTAGTCATCCACTAACACGTAATGCATTTATCCACTTACACACCAACATAACATTCACGCCTATCTTGATAACTACTGCCTTATGTAAAATAAGCATGCAACAATCCTTCCTTAATATGAAATATTTACTTCCTCACATCTAAACAAATTACTCATTATCACCATCAATTCATAAAGGAAGGTCACTAAAAAGTTAGAACATAAGATCCTGAAGCATGGAAGAAATACCATGCATAACTTGGATACTGAACTGTGGCCTGTGGAATAGAGTATAAATGGCAAGAATTCCTTAAAGAGTTCTAAACTAAGGACATGCAAGACACAAATATAAATTTAGCTGATCATTAAGAGTGTAGAAGGAGTCATGGAAACTGATCATACTGTATAATATGAATACATGAGTTATGAACTGCATGACCTGAGTTTGGAGTTTCTGAATTCATGGAGCATGATTCGTACTGTTGGCTGGACTGAAGCTCCTCATACTAGGGACTAGGAGAGTACCTAATTTCCTATAAAGTGCTTGAATATGAGCTATGGTCATAGAGCTGACATGTAAGGCCTGAGTAGATATCATGATGACTAAAAACTTTGCACAGAGATTAGAATGGGTTGGGCATCTTCCTCCCCTGCCGATGTTCCATAATACGCTAGTATCACTACTAGAATCTGAGACCCTGACTTGGTTACTTGTTTTATTATCTCCCCCTTAGCTTAAAGTTATCACTTTAAGTCTGGGGACCACTTAATCAATATCTCTAAACTGAACTGCCACCACCTTACTCTAGAAGCTGGGGTATAATGTATGCATAATTGGTAAGCTTACCCTGAAAGACTACACCTGATCATGTAAAACCCACTTCTAGTACTTCCTTTTAAGATACAACTCTTGGCTTTCTATAGTCCCAAAAATCATCATGTAGCAACTTAAAATTGACTAACTTAAAATTTTCAACTCCTCTTTCTATTAGCTCAACCTCAATGATTCCAACTTAGATTCTAACACTTAACATAAATATTCCTAAATCTTCAAGGAACCATACTACTTTCATCATAGCTACAATTGTCACTTCTCTAAACTTATATTTTCCCTACACAATGAGAATTACCATTACACCAACATCAACAAAATAAAATTTTGAATTATTAAACTTAAATTTTTATGTACACTGTCTCAAGCCTATTGATTCACCTTTCATAAAACTAGCCCCATAGAATACAAAATCTACTTAAATTCAGATAACACTATCATTACTCTTCTACTGCTGCTAAACTCCTCATTCCATGCTTCTAATTCTAGATAATATGTTATCATAGGATTTTGAGAAGGAATCTGAAAACACATCTGGCTCCTAAGCACTGAGGTACTACCCTTCTATTCAATGACTAATTTATTCAAAAACTAAAACCAAATGGCTTTATTTCTGAAATCAACTGAAGTGATTTTTTGAGATACTAGAGCCAGGCCGCTTTTGTATAATCGTCTGGCTAGGATAGATTTACCCACTGAGATAGACACTGAGAAGGGCTCCACTAATATTTTAAGTCTGACACCGAAGTTGACGGCTATATAGGGGTTACAAAAAGGAAGTGAAGCCTCAGGATCTAACCAAGCATAAACATAAAGATGAAAGACTTGTAACGTACCCGCAACTATGTTAGGAGAACTTTCCTGATCATGTTAGGATTGGATTTAATAAAGTCTATTTTGATGCTAACTATGGGTTGCACTGGAAGTAGTGCCCTACTGAGTTGAACGACCGGACGAAACTGATGGTTGACTGTGCTAACTCCGCGGACTAGCCTTAGAACATTCTCTAACCTTATGGCCTGACTTTCCACATCCAAAACACACAGTACTGTTAGCTCTTCATACACCCTTATGATTCTTACCACATTCTCCGTAAAGCAGATTAGTACAAACACCCTTCTCACTACCCTGTGACTTAGAGCCTGGTGCTCTATCTTGACTATCATTCTTAAACTTAGCACTGGCACAAGAAGGAGCTGGGGCTGAGTATTTCTGATAGAGTTGGGAGCGATTTCTACCTCTTGAACTAGACTTAAAACTACTTGTTCTGGCCCTCTTATTCTTTCTCTCTTTTTTCCTATGCTCGCCCTTCTCACTTAGATGAGCTTAAGTCAAAAGCCTAGATAGGACAACAGCCTATAGATTTATCTGAGAAACTACTAAATAAACTAAGGTAGTGAAAATAGCTCTAAATTTAGTGTGAGAGATAGGCTCATTCAGGGGATCTTCCTGAACAGGCAGAGGTGTTGACTGATTCTTATTTCTTCTTTTGTTGTTCTTTTTGGGAGGCATTTTCTGTACATGGAAGGATGGATAAGTTATGAAGATAGTTTAAATTGAGATCATTCTCTATCACTGACATGAACACTGAAAGAAGGGAAACTTTTCTTAAAATGCCTCGTATTCTCTTGTCCATAAGTGTGGCGCATTTCACACCCATACACAAGACTCTACTTGATGTGACTTTTAAAATTCCTATAATACTTTAAAACCTTAGGCTCTGATACCAAGTTTGAAATGCCTCAAGAGTATACCTTAGGAGTCATACGGTGCTTACAGTCTCGAGGAACCACAAGTTGACCCATGAGCTGGTACCTATTATGAACAATAAGTAAATCTAATAATGACATAACATATACAGAATTCAAATAAAGAATGTCATAAGGTTTTAAGTCATAAATCTGATAAAATTTATAAGGCATAACTGATAATATTGATAAAATGTCTGACAATGACAACTGAAATCTAAGAAACTAACTAACTGTCTGAAATAGTCTGAAAGCCTCTAAACTGACTGATTGAGAGTTGATAGAATAGGCCCCAACTAACTCCAACTAAATGGAAATGACTGAAACTAATAAAGTAATCTGAGCTAAATAAATTATATCCTAGAAATATGAGGACTACAGCTGATAGTCTGGAAAATCTATGTGCGATTCGGGAACTAAGTGTTCGAACCTATGATATGCTACATCATAGCACAAGAAAGGAGTACGTGATTAGTACTTTGAATGTACTGGTATGCTAAATAAGGTAGGTCGATATGCATGGTTTCATAAACATGAATAATAATTGTCTGAATATATATAAATATATAACATGAAGTATGAAATAGAGTGCATAAAATCTATAGATACTGAGGATACGTGAAATCTGTAAATACTGAGGATGCATGAAATTTGTAAGTATTGAGGATACATGACTAAGCATACAACATGTTTTGAATATAATCTCTAAATATTGAAATATTGAAATCTAATAACTGAATAACTGCTATCTGTATGCTATGGTCAAGAAATAGAAACTGAATTACTGAACTGATTACTGGACTGAGATTGTGAGAGGTATCATCTAATCGACATGCCTCAATCTGAGCTAATGGGGTCCAACCTGTAGCCTAGTTGAAAGGCTGTTAGTACCATGCCACGAGTACTAACGTTGGATATATGGATCCACTAATCTACTGAAGAACCAGGGTATTAATCCTAAACTGACGGGTGATCCTTTGGCAAAGTCAAGCCTAATCTAATGAGTGACCCCTGGGAGGAAGTCAAGCCTAAACTGATGGGTGACCCCTCGTCCTATGCTGGCTATGTTGTTCTAGAATATAGGGACTTCTATTAATGACTGTGCTTAACAGATGGGGAAGCCACCATCCCTGCACTCGCCCAGTGCTAAATCTTACTCCCAACTGAAAGATACTGAATATTGGGTTGAATTAGGTTTAACTGTTTATGATAACAAATTGAACTAATAATTCACATAACATGTTTCAAAACTATTTTAAAGATACTAAGACTAGGTAAATGGCTAAGTTTTCGGGTATTCATAACCCCCAGGACTCAATAGCAATAATAGAAAAATAGTACGTAAGCTTGGAGGACATACCATGGAAACATTTATTAAAAATCCATTCTTGTAGGTATTTCATCAACACTTGATATGCATGGTTTAGGTTAAACATGTAAATAGTTTAAACTTGGAGTAATAGCATGATTTTAACATCAATAACACTTAATCGTGATTTAATTCAAAAAATAGCAATATTAATACATGTGGGGTTTGATAACAACAATAATTTTATGTAAGCATGGTATGAAATCAAGATTCATAAAGATTCATGGTTGAAATCACAATTTAAAATCATAATAACTTGAAAAGATCATAACTTTGTATTTAAATTGGACACTTAGGCTTCATGGGTGAAAAAAACCCATGGATGAACACTTAGCATACCTGGGTTGATGAATTTGTGAGAGTTGATGGTGAATTCTTGAGATTTGATCTTGAATTTTAAAGGCTAGGGTTTTTCTTCTTGAAAAGAGATTTGTTTAATTTTAGAGAATAGTGAAATAATGAGCAAATAATGCTTTATTAGGGATAAAGTCCCGTGTTTGGGAAAATACTAAATAGTCCCTGGAATTTAAGTGGTGGAACTGACTATCCTAATTTTTGGCTCCGACGAGATGCGGTACAATCGTGTCGGGCCTTTGGAAAACTGATGAACCCCATTTTGCCCAGCAACGTGATGCGGTGCTATCAGATTGTGCCACTGGAAATGGATATATCCCAATTGGACTTTTGGAGCGATGCGATGGCTATTGCAGTGCCTCACTGGAAATTGACAACTGCGAAATGGCACATCAGTACGACGCGATATTGCTCATATTGAGCTACTACTTTTGCTAAAAGTGCCATAACTTCTCACCCGGGTATCAAATTTGGGAAAAATTGATATCGTTAGAAAGCTAATTCAATTTCCTATCATTTTGTGGGTTTGAGATGGAAAATTCTGAGTATATCAAAATATGTACTCATTTGAAGTTGACTAAAGGAACATTCTTATGAAAAATTCAATCGGTAAGGATTCTTTTGATTCGTCTAGTAGCTGGGAGTTCTTTGACACCTTAATATACATCAAACTAACTCATAAGTCTACCAAGGAACCATGATGTACTATGCATGATCTTGAAACTTGGATCTAACGTAGGTTTGGATTTTTGGGGTATTACATCCTAATGGCATCAAATAATCTAAAAGGTAGAACAACCTTTACCTTATGAGCCATAAGACACACTTGCTTCATTATATCTTAAAAAGACCATACCAAGGGTGGTGCCTCAATTAGTTCTAAAATCCACAAGATCCATATAGCATTGTCACTCAAATAAGTGGACAAACCAACCATTTTCCTACCTCTAAATAAGAAACATCTAAGACTAGCATGGATATCATCATAGGCAAAGAGGTAGTATAAGAAGGAATAAGGTGTAGAAACATCATACAAGGTGCTATTATCTATGAGAATGCAATTTGGCTCAAAATACTTAGCACATAATGCACAAAAGGATGGAATCAATAAGGTTAAGCCCATAGGACTTCTTCCTTTCAAGCAAATAATCAACTTGGCATTCACAAGTTGGGAGTTCCACAATTTAAGCATAAGTGTACCAAGAAATAATGCAAGTTTGTAAGCAATACCCAAAGGAGACAATGACACATTTGTCGTCGGGTTCCTAAGAAAGATACAACCTTTGAGAAGGAGGTCATCAATTCCACTCAAGTATTGAAGAAAGTTATTACATAAATTGAATTCAACCAAAGTAGTTTCAAGATAAGACTCTCTTCTTGACCTATAAGTAGTGAAACCTTGGTCAAGAGTGGAAACACACAATGGTGAACTCTCTTGGAGATTTTCACTACTCTCCTTCTTTAAAAATCTCTTATCTTTGTTGGAGATCTTTTCCTTGCACAATGTTAGTCCATCAAGTGGATCATAAATCCCAAAGAAAGACTTTCCATCATAGGGAAGGATACCAATATCCTCACTCAAATTTTTCTTGTCATAGATACCAAGAAACAAGTTGGGTGTGTCCAAATACCATATCTAAATTTGGAATCAGGGTCAAATGGATAGAGTGTCCATAGACACGAGTCTATACAACATTATTTTCCCTATAGGCTTCACCTAAACTAAAATATATACTCTTCACATTAGCATAAACATTATCAGAAACAAAGAGAGAGTATGTAAAGGTATCACTCAGGTCAACTTCAACTCTGGTTTTCTCAGTTAGATTCAAGATCATCGCCATGAGTATTTGCAATAATAGGAGAACAAAAAGTAGAAGAATAACCAATTTCTAAACAATTGATACCTTCTCCTCCAATGGAAGAATCCTTAAGTAGACATATATCACCACTAACTTCAAAGGAATTATTTCTTAAGTCTTTCCAAAAATCAAGCAATTCATCCCCATAATTACCAAACAAAGGTGGGGTATCGTACAAAGGATCACAACCACGAGCATTTTCATAGGAACAATCATTAATTGGATTTCTCAAATATTCAAGCAAATCAAAGTTATCATCACCCAATTGATTATTCCTTTCAAAGACTTTACATTTTTTTTCTTTAAGAGTACTCTCATATTCCAAGATGAGATTTCCATCTTTAGGAGGAATGTTGTCACACCATAGTGGGTTGTCATATAAGATATAGCCCTTAAGTGAGCTACATCATTAATGTTATCCACACCACTAGGTAAATTCATTAGGAGTGATTTTGCCATCTTCAAACAAGATATTGCTATTAAATATAGAAGGGTTTATCCATGAAAAGGATGTATAATATGCAAGTTCACCCTCTAAAATACAATTATCAAGCATGAAAGATAATGCAAACACATGATTATCCCCATGATCCAAACTAACATTAAGATCTTTACTAGAGGATATGCTCAAAAGGTCAATCCTATTCATTTTATCAATATTTTCAACATAATCACTTACTTGAGGTTCATTAATCACATCACACACATCCTCAAGTGGTGGAAAAGTTTTGCACACAAGTTGATCAGTATTATTTTCACAAGATAATGTACTATTATTCAACACAATGGCTTTAACACTAGGTGGACACAAATTGATCTTATAATAAGAGTCAACTTGGTTATCAATAGGATCAACTAGTATATCCACACTTATAATATGTACATCATCATCAAGACATAAAGAATCATTACACTCACATGTAGGTAAGCTACTACTCACACTCAATGGGCTACTAGCCATACAATCATCATTCTCATGCATAAAAGTGTAAGAGTTAGCTATTTTACCTTGTAGTTCTTGAAAATATTCTTCCTCACCTTGGTGTGAAAGTCCTCTACAAGATTTGGAATCATCTAAGATTACCCTAGTCAAATCTTCAAAGGGAATCTATTCTTTTGACCCTTTTTATCCTCCGTTTTCCATGTTGGTACCTACACAAATGTCCTTATTAAAACAAG
This sequence comes from Capsicum annuum, assembly GCF_002878395.1. Lineage (NCBI taxonomy): Eukaryota > Viridiplantae > Streptophyta > Magnoliopsida > Solanales > Solanaceae > Capsicum > Capsicum annuum. The sequence goes on along the minus strand of NC_061117.1, from coordinate 175,572,688 downwards.
GACAAATAATGTTACCTATAGTTAGTAGCAACCCCCTCACTTAACTCCTCACTACGTCTCTTTTTTCCTTTCTTAGTTTGCTACCTTGTACTCTCTTCTCCTCTCAATCTTTTGTCTCTTATTTTCATAAAGCTTGGAATAAGTAGGCATCTTTCCTTAATATTTAGGAAGGGTAGGTGGAAAGAGATTGTTTCCCCATTGGTCCAATATAATCTTAGGCCAATTTTGCATGTTTGGAACTTTATGCCTCAGACAAATTGGCAACTAATCATAATTGTCTGTGTTCCAATGGGAAGATGTCACACCAAACCTCTTCATAGTATCCATATCAGGTGAATAAAACTTTCACCCTCTTAAAAACCCTATATCTATCCAAGTAATATGGGAAGGATAAGGTTTTTCGAGGTATCCCTAGATAGTCAACCAAAGAAGGGGTGATGTAATTTTCATGACACTAATTATCAAGGATAAGAACATATCTTGGAACTCCACAAATCTCTACCCATCTTGAACAAATTTGTCTTCTTGGATCACTATTATAGAACTTTGTGTAACCCCCCAGTACATAGATTGACCTCAAGAACTCTTTCAAGGCACCCCATGTTTGAGTTTGACTCCTTATAAGTGTACACCATCCTAAGGTCAGACCTTGAATATACTTAAGGGCATATATAGCTTGTTCGGCTCTGCTCATAATATAATCCTAAAAGGTCCTTTTGCATTGCCATTCCCAACTAAGGTAGACTTCAGGATCCCATTCTCTTTTAAAGATAGATAGATTAGGAAGATAATGACTCCTACTATACCCTCTATTGATACCTTGGTTCCCACTTCCATATGTTTGGGCACTAGAGAAAGAAGAACAAGATGTGGTGCCCCTAGGCTTTGGAGATACACATTTCTTTGGTCCCATGGAACAACCTCTACTATAGTTAGTATAAACATTCACCCCATTTCAACTTTTATAAGAAATACTATAAGGTGAGGAATAGGAATCTTCAAACTCCACATTTGCACTCTCACCATAACCCTTAGAAGGTGCATAAAAGAGAAGGTTATACTTTACATTGCCTTGATATTTAGAGTGGGAAGTATAAGACTCCATACTTGTTCTATGTTCTTCATAAGATCCATCATAAGGCTCTTCATCATCTCCATATTCACTATAATAGTTAGGGTTATCATTCATCTTATATTCTCCTTTGGAATAGTGGCCCTCATTCTCATAGATTTCTTGATCATGACTATATTTATATCCCCCATATTCTTCATCATCTTCATTACCATAACATTCTTCACCACAATCATAGTCTCTTATGTCGTAGTCACAATTATCTGAGGCTATTGAAGACATGTTCCCCTTATATCCCCTTGTACCTACAAAATAAACAAACAAGATTAGTAGTAAAGCACCTCACCAACACTTGTACGAACTCACCTTTGTGATCCTCATAGTTGGAATGGAGAATGTTTTAAGTTGCTTATACTCCGGTGGACAATAAGGTGTCAATCTCTACTTGGGACTAGAGTGGATTCTTGTTTGAACGACTCAAAGAAATAAGAACTATTTATGAACATGAATTAAAAAGCTACAACAAAATAAAAACTAGAAATTCTCAAAAGAAATAGTACGATGAAAGAATTTAGACTCAAGAACTAATTGATCAACTTAGTAGACGAATTACTAGTTGATGATTGGTTTAAGAATCAAAAGAAGAGATTAGGAATCAAAAAAATGAAACTAAGGAATCCAACCTTGATCAATGGAGATTTTAAAGTGTTGATATGTGTTTTTGAACTTGAATTGATGTTGGAGAAGTGTTGGTATGCGTTTGGGGTGTATTGGGGTAGGTTTGTGTTCAAATTGAGGTGTTCTACGTTGAGGCTGTGTTAGGGGAGATGCTGCAGCATGTGGGGCACATCTTGGATGTAGATTCTGCCTTTGCTCACTATTTTAGGGTGCTTCTGACCTACTGGATCAGACCAAGTGCACCTTAGGTACAGGTGCAAGGCAGGTCACCCGCCACTCTCTCTTGAAATAACCATTTTGCCCTCTAAATGGTCCCCTCTTTGTACTCTTCCTTGGGATATACTTGGAATCTTCTTAGATAATATAGGACAAACACTTTTTAACAATTTTATTTCTCACTTTTGGATCAAACAACAACTATTGATGAAGATTTAACTTGGAGATTTGAATGTCTTCAAGAACACCAAGAACACAAACTACTTCTCCGGGGCTCGGAATGAGTTAAAATTTTGAACGTCAATACTTTTTAATGATATAAACTAATTCCTAAATTCATTTTCCCAAATACTTTATCCAACACTTCAAATCTTGTGACCAACTTCTAAATCTTTAATCCCAGGTTCCAACAAAGATTAAGCACTCAAATAAGCTCCGATTTGGCTTAAATTTGATTTATAGACTTGTATAGTGTTAGAGAACAAAAATATAAAACTAGAAACACAAGAAAAAACACAAAATAAAAAACTAAAAATTTGACCCAAGTGACTTTTTTGGAATTTTTGAGTTTCGACACCACTTTTTTATTGATTTTCAAGATAACAAACCCAAGATTGACTTTGTAGGAACAAAATCAAGCTCGAATATGATACTAAATGACATGAGAGTATTCAATGATGATGAGAACAAACACAAACACTAAAAAATAATGAAATTAACAAATGAAAAGTAAAAGGATGAGAAGGATAGATGATAAAAAGATAGACATAAGAAGATAACAAAAGAGTAACCAAAGGGTGTATCAAATCCAAAGACCTCCCTTATTAATTACCTACAATCACCTAGCTCTTACGTTGACCAAAAGGGGGATCGGATCACCCTTACAACCACCGTTTCTAAACAATATTCAACATTGGCTTTTCCAAGAACTCAACAATCCTAATGGAGTTTTCATAAATTTATCTTCATCATTAAAAAAAACTTAACTAATGAAATACTAAGGAACCTATTTATATTAGTTGCCTTTGCACAACTAGCCTATTACAAAAATAGCCCAAAAATGGATATTTTGGTAATAACCCACAAGGGCTCTCTTTATTCCTTATGTCATGGCTTTTCTCATCTCCAAGCAATCTTCAAAACATGACATTACTTGATTTGGAGCTCAAAAAAGGTCCTCCAAGAACATTCTTAGATCCTTAGGGCTATCAAGGCTTAGACCTTCTTATATTAGCCTCGAGTTATGTGATCAAAAGTGTTGATGCCCATTTGACTTGTATCACAGATGGTCATTGGATAAGTTCGTGAGTTAGCTTGAAATAGTGAGATTCCATATTTTTGAAGACCTCATTTTATGATTTTGTTTCCTTATGTCATATATTTTTCTTTGGTCTAGTTTTGGCTATCGTCGGGTGCATGTCCCAACTTAGGTTAATTTTGGCTCTTTCTAAAGACTTTGTGGATTATCGTGGACTTAGGATTGGTTGTTAAATTCTTAGTTCTTAGACTTATTTTGAGTCATACATATCTATCTTGTGATATGTTCAAAATTCCACTGCTATACTTTTAGTGTGTTCCATTTAATAAGGAAAAGGGGGTGGTTTTCATCCTCATTGGACATAAGATACCCATTATAGCCAGGCCTTGGTTTGGGTTATAAAAAAATTGGTATCAGATCCTAGATTCATAGTTAATTGGGTATCCATAAAGTCGTATCGAGTAAAGTCTCTTTTATGGATGTGTAGTATGCCATACTCATAAGTGAAGGCTATGAGGCATTTAGGAAATGTTTCTTATTCTTTCATACTCTAGATAGTGCAATTGTGCAATCCATATAAAATTTGACCAACTTTCTTCCTTTTTCTAATCTGTGGGCTATGTCTTAGTACCAATGTAATACAAGTGCAAAGTCTTAGCTTTCTAATAGTGTGGTCCTTCCCGAATAAGTTATCAAAAGTTGTAAAACAGTGCAAGGACTTGAAAGAAGTCCATTAATGCATCAAGGTGTATTGATTCAAGTGTGTACCTCTAACTTCATGAATTGTGCTTTTCAACTCGAGGTAAGATATGAAATTTGTCCCTTTCAAGAACTTTATGAAAAATATCTCGGTTAAGGGGAAAGGTTTGTATTTGAATGTTGGGATAGTACTTCCACCTGAGTTGTAGTATAAATTGAAATGTTATGACCTATGAGTAGTAAGGTGATCCTGAGGTTAATGATATAAAGTCATATGCTTAGTATTTAGAGTGAGGGTAACTTTTTAGCAAAAAAGAAGGTAGTTGTAATTGTATGACCATAATGTGAGTATTGAGGTTGATGTGCCCTTATAGTAGTCGGTAAAAGAGAATGGTTAGTTGCAATATTTGCATCTTTAGTTAAAATAAGAACGGATCTCATGAGGACTATATATTATAGTAGTAAAATAAATCAGAGGTTGTGAATGGAGGATTGGTCGGTTAATAATATATGAATTTAGCGTTCACGTGGAGAGATCTTAGAAAAAAACTCAGTCATTTTATAGAATCTTCAATATAGTTGGGGTGTATGCATGGTAAGTGGATGTAATGTGAGGAGGTAAATGTTCCATATACCATAATGGAATAGGTAATAAGATTAAGATCGACTATCCTTATTAGATGGTTTTAATACACTAAGGGTCCCTTGATTTTTATCTAGTAGTTGTAAATTAGTTTAGTATGTGAGAGGATGGGTAATGAATATTAAATGTGTGTAGTAATGTGGTGAGGAAGAATTTTCTTGTGGGTCATAGTTAAGTTAAATAAGGAATTTAGGTTGATTTATCTATTTGATGGACTAGTATATTATATGGGATATTTTATTGGTGGTACATAATTGTTGCTAGACACTATGTTTGAAATTTAGATATTAATTATTATGATAAGAATGTTGGCTCGAGAATTGTGAAGCAAGATTAGTGGGAGTGAATTAGTAGGTTTGATATAATTTGTAAAAGAGCTTAGGTTGATGACTTATGAAATATTGGAGTGTGTATTTGTGATATATGCATAAGGTCTAGTGTTAAAGTAAAAATGGTGGCTAAATTATTAGATGGATAAGAGCCTTAGGTTATAAGAATAAAGTGTACTCTATCTTGAGTTATGAGTGACATATATGCCTAGCTTATGTTCTTAAATTCCTTAGTATGTAGAAGTCTAGGGAGTTGTTATATGATGTTATGTAGAGCTGAATTGAGGGAGAAGTAGATAGACTACGTGAACTCTTGGTATAGTTTTAAATTGTTGTTAAGTAATGAGGTTATGATCATATAGGTGTAATGTTAGTATTCTAAGGAGTTGAAAATAGAGTGTTAAGTGTTTGGAAGTATGGATGTCTATGCCCATGAAAATGTTAGTTATAAGGTGATAACTTTGGAGGTTGGAGGAAGTTAAGATTAGTATCCCTGAAGGAGGTGTCCTATAAATAATTTAGTGTCTTTGTATTAAAGTTGTCTAGGGGAGTTTTTTTTATGTGCATAGTGATATCCCCCCCCCCCCCTACTGTGTAATAAGGAGATATACTTTCAAGTTTGAGATAGTGAACTTGGAGCTAAGGGGGAGATAATACAAATCTTGAATTTTCTCATGGTAGTGAGTTTCAGGGATGAGTCATGATAGATCTATTTGTGATAGCACCGTGTCATAGAGGTTACTATCCGCGATAAGAAGCTTGGCATGAAGGTTAGCCTCTGCGATAGGCAGCGTGGCATGAAGGTTAGCCTTTGCGATAGGCAGCGTGCCACTCCAAGGTGTAAAATTTTGTCCAGTTTTGGTTTTCTCACTTGGGGTGAGGGTCTTTGGGTCTTTTACCCCTTGTACGACCTTAGTCTCATTGTTTCATGATTGGTTCTTTCATAATTTACTTGATGATGGCATGATACCTTTTCTTTTTATTCCTATACATATTTTGTTGAGGGAGAATTCTTAAAGTCAAGTTAAATATTTTTTTCCATACTTCTAAAGCTTTAAAAGATTCCTATCCTTCATTTGAGGACAAATGATTCCAAGGGGGAGATAATATAACACCCCGCATTTTTGAGATAGGATTCAAACCGTTATTCCTACATGTATAAATTCAAATCAATGATTCCTATGTAAATATAAGTTTCATGATCATTTACCTAGTGTGTAAAGTGATTTCGAGATAAAAATGTTCATAGGAAACACTTAGAGCAAAGTTAAGTTAAGAACTTTTGATTCAACCAAATTTTTGTATTCAATCATACAAGGGTCAACTTTGAACGTATATAACTTCTGGAATATATTGAATTTTGGGCCTTACAACCCACCAAATTAAAGATAATTTAGTCCTCTTTCCAATGCATCTTATTTTGCCTTAATCGACCAAATTTTGGTATTCAATCATACAAGGGTCAACTTTGAACGTATATAACTTCTGGAATATATTGAATTTTGGGGCTTACAACCCACCAAATTAAAGATAATTTAGTCCTCTTTCCAATGCATCTTATTTTGCCTTAATTCGATACCCGAGCAAAAAGTTATGAGCATTTTTGTGAGGAACCAGTTAGGGTCCGCGATTTTAGAGTGTCACAGAGGATAATCTCCGTGATAAGGAGCATGGCGGGGAGGTTAGCCTACGCAATAAGGGTCATGCCATTCCGCTATGTAAAAGTGGTGTTATTTTGTTTTATTTCCTTTAGGATGTGGGGTAATGAGGTCTTTTCACCTATGTACAACCTTCAAACATTATATAAACCTATTTTCATCAGTTTTCACAAAACAAAAGGCTATTATTTCACTCACAAACTCAAAACCCCAAGAAAGCATAAGGTTTTCATCGTACGTTCATCTTTCGGGTTCTAAGTTCCCAATTGCTCCCAAATCCTTGTGTGTCTAAGTCATATATCTCTTCCCCAAAGCTTGTTTTGTTAAAAGCATGTATTTAAAAATTTTATTCATTTGATTTAATTGTGGATTATGGATGTGGGTTGAGGGCTTTTGAGCATCAATGATTGAATTGTTTTTCTCATGGATTTTGTGAATGATTTATGATTTTAATTGATGGTTTTGAATTATTTAGGGTTCATGGGGATGGATAATTGGGATGGGGTTCGTGGATTCTCCTAAATTGATAATTTTGACATTGCAATTGATATAACCTCAACCTAATCTTATGGAACTTGCTTTGAACCTAAATATATGCACATTGAACTACTTTTGGAACTATTGCATGGCATAAAAGGCAATTGAAACATAATGGTTTTAAATTGAACTTTGGGGGTTGTGGATTCCCCCAAGCTAATGAATAATTGAACCAAGGGGGTCATGGATTCCCCCTGTGTATCTGTGATTGTAACTTGTGGAATCGTGGATTCCCTCAAGCGATGATAATTGAAATGGCATGATGATATTACATTACAAGTGTAGTTGGTATGACGATACCAAAAGTGTATACCTTAATGGATAATATGGTTCAATGAATGGCAATGTGTACATGTTTTAATTTGGCTTAAAGGGAGTTGTGTAGCTATGTCGTGAAGGTGTGAGTATTGAAGGACTGATACTGGAAACCCACACTTGCCAGCATGAGGGATTGGTCTTGATGACTGTGTGCATGAGTCACACTCGATATGTATATTCTTCATTGATAGGCAAAGGGTCGAGGATTCTCCGGCCTTTCATGATATCTCTGGTTCGTACAGCCAACACTCACTGAGGCCCTTTCGGTAAGAGGAGCCGAACCCATATAGCCCGTGTCTATCTTATGATGGTCAAGCTACATAATCCAGGCCAATGTTTTAAAGCTCATGCTAAGCTTGTTTCCTATCCCTACATGTAATATATACATACATATATATATATATATATATTGGTATTTGATTATGTGCATCAAAATTTAATGATTTTGAACTGTTGATCATGGCATTAGTTTATCCCTTATCTGAGTTACATGCTAGTACTCAACCTACTAACCATTTCTAAACACTGTATCCCCACGCAATGCCAGCACCAAAAATAATTTTTCTTTTTCTACGCAGTGCCAGGTAGTCGTTGGATAAGTTCGTGAGTCAACTTGAAGTGGTGATCTTCTATATTTATATACTTTTCCTTGGTCTAGTTTAGGCTATTGTCGGGGGCATGTCCCGACTTAGATTGGTTTTGGTTCTGTCTAGAGGCTTTGAGGATTACTGTGAACTTGGGATTGGTTATTGAATTCTTAGAGTTCTTTTGAGTCATACTTATCAATCTTGTGATATGTTCAAAATTCTATTGCTATACTTATATTGTGTTCTGTTTGACTAGGCAAAGGGGGTGGTCTCTGGTCCTCATTGGACTTGAGATACCCATCATGGTCAGGCCCTGGTTTAGTTGATGACAATAATAATAACAACAACAATAACATACCCATTATATACCCACCAAGTAGGGACTGGGGAGGTAAGTATACGCAGTCCATACCACTACCTCAAATGTGAGATAGAGAGGTTATTTTTTTATAGACTCCCGGCTCAAAGTAAAGCAATCTAAGATAAGATAAGAATAGTAATAGAACAAGATACAATAGAAATTAACATATTTTATAATACCAAAAGCAAGTTACTCCAAGTACACACCAAAACATACAAATCCTAACTCAAACTAACCTTCTACCCTAATTCGCCTCCTCTACAACTTCTTATCCAGGGTCATCTCTTCGGTAAGTTGAAGCTGATCCATGTCATGTCTAATCATCTCCCTCAAATATTTCTTCATTCCACCTCTACCTTGCTTGAAACCATCCCTAGCCAGCCTCTCATACCTCAGCACTGGGGCATCTGTGCTCCTCCTTATCAAATGATCGAAATATCTCAACCTCGCTTCCCTCATCTTGGCTTCCACCGAAGCCACTCCCACCTTATCTCAAATAACCTCATTTTTAATCCTATCTTTTCTAGTTCACCCACACATCCACCAAAGCATTCTCATCTCCGCCACCTTCATCTTCTGAATGTGGGTCTTCTTAACAGGCCGACATTCCACCCCATACAACAAAGCCGGTCTAACCACCACTCTATAGAACATGCCTTTATGTTTGGGAGGTACCTTTTTGTCACGCAAGATACCGGAGGCGAGCCTTCATTTCAGCCACCCTACCCCGATACGATGAGTGACATCCTCATCAATCTCCCCATTATCCTGAATCATCGACCCTAGATAGTTGAAACTATCTCTCTTACTGATAGAATGAGTGTCAAGCTGAACAACCACATCAGACTCATGAGACACCTCGTTGAACTTACACTTCAATTATTCCATCATGGACCTACTCAACCTAAACCCTTTAGACTCAAGAGTTTAAATAAATAAATATGGAAAGTAACATAAAATCACACCATTATGACTACTAAATTGATACCCATAAGCCAATAAGTGCAAAAAAGTAAATAACCCTACGTAGACCCCATAAACCTGGAAGGTATAGTCAAGAAAATTAAATAGCCCAATAATCCTAAATTACAAATTATCATCCCATAACTAAGACTCCATTTGAACCATATCATATCATAGATAACTTTCAAAATGCCGGACTCGAACCAAAACTCAGTAGTATCATCATCATTACATTCATTTTTGGACTTGAATCGAAACTCGGTAATAGCATCATCATTACCATCATCATTTGCAAACTTGAATTGGATCTCATATATCATTAAACCATATCAATAGACCATGTAAATAAATCATAATCATTATTCATATCACTAAAATACAATAATTATCCACTGTAACATACCCGAAATTAGCACTAACTTCAACTACCAAACTAGAGTAATCAATAAGCATCTAATCTGTTCATGTCCTAAAATTAAGTCTACAAAATCTAACGTAAGTCATAGCCTAAGGTGAGCCATAGGGGCCTACATCTAGTCTCTGAAATCCATTTTTATGCAATTTCTACTCTCGACTAGGCTAAGGTATCTAAACTCACTTCTAGATATCAAATAAACCCTAATTATACCTAAGATAGCAATTTATCCTAAAACATGAGCAACTAAGTCAATTATGCCTAAATTATGTTTTCAAAATAGCCTAAACAGTTCAACTAACCCAAATATTCTCAATCATACCTCCAACACCTAAATTTCATCCCATATCTAGCATAGTATCGTAATTATACTATAAAATAGCTCAATGTATGAAAAGGGTAAATCTAGCCTACCTGAATGCCAAAGAAAATCCTGAAGAATCTGCTAAACCACTAATTCCCATTCCAAGAAGCTTTGGCAAGATGCCATGCTATCAAAATCACAATCTGTCATTAAAACGAGAACAATGATACCCATATTGCATTATTGTAATTTGGTTCAAAAATTATGTAAAAATCTCATGTGGGGCCCATTTACAAAATCTCACTTTCCAAACCAACACAACGTCCCTCTATGCTCAAGGAACATTTATCCTCAAAGATGGGTAAATTTCAAGCTCTAGTGGTGCTACAATCAAGCCTTTAAGATTCTAGGGATTTTAGAAAAAGATGAAGGATTCTATCAAGAAATTAATGGAAGATTACCACAAATTCGACAGAGAAAAGTGTAAATTAACTATACCAAGGCTCCACAATCACCCACATTTGATTCTCCTGAGAATTCCCACTTTTTAGGGCTCAACATTCGAGAGAATAGTTGAAGAATAGTGAAAAATCAGGTTAAGTGGGGTATTTATACCCTTCCCAGGCCTACAGATGTCACTTAAGCGGACATTGGGTATTTAAACGATCATCGCTTAAGTGACACTTAATGTCTCAGCATATGCAGCATAAGAAGCCCTGGTATCGCTTAAGTGGTGTTTTCTTATGAGACACATGCTTTCCTTACGTAATCCCAGTGGGCCAAGCTAGGTCACATACACAACACACCAGCACCAGCTAGACTTGGAAGAATTTAAAGTCTCTACCAACCTCTCAGGATTCAACCAGAACTTCATATATGCAAATGAACTATACTGCCCTATCAAATTCAACATTCTGGACTGAATAACGCAATATTTCATCTGAGGTCATTTTGATGAAAAGTAGGTCCCCTGCCCATTTACCATTTTTCTTAACCTCCAGCCAATAACGCAAAATGAGTTTAGGAGCCTTGGTACCCAAACCAAGGATCAACCTAGCCTAAAGTCAACGTTTTGGAGCTGTTGGAATAGTAAGAATTGGAATTCGAGGTCATTTTGATTGGTATTTTTGCTCAGTAGCCAATTTGAATCACGAATTCTTCAAAACAGGCATTTGGCTCTAAAAAATAAATGAGATACTCGATAACTAAACTGCCAGTTCCAACATGTCATAAATGACCTGGGGTAGCTATAGGAAAGCTCTAAATGGTGAAAATGAGCAGAAATACAAAAAATCTAGAGGATCTTACAATATCGACAACTAAAATAACTTTCATACGTGAAAGTAAGGGATTAGGATGTTTCTAAAGCCTCAAACAGGTGAGGATACTCGATTCGCATCTCACTCTTGATCTCCTAATTATTCTTCTCTACTGGGTGGTGCCTCCACTGAACCTTAATTACTGTAATCTCCCTAATGCACAACTTCCTAACACCACTATCCAATAAAAGCATAGGCTCCTCCATAAAGGTCAACCACTCATCCAACTAAATTGAGTCCTATCTAAGCACATGAGAAGGGTCAGGAATGTATCGCTGTAACATAGAAACATGGAAAATCAGATAGATAGCGGTAAAATCTAGGGGTAAGGCTAACTTATAAGCCGTCCCACCAACTATGTGAAGAATCTCAAAGGCTCCAATATATCTAGGGAAGAACTTTCCTTTCTTGCCAAACCTCATCACATCCTTCATGGGTGATACACGGAGGAATACTCGATCACCAACTCCAAATAGGCATTATGATCTGTATAAGCCTTCTACCTACTTTGAGTTGCTCTCAGCCTATCCTGAATCACCCTGACTCTATCCAACGACTCCTGGAGCAAGTTAGTACCATAGGGCCTAATCTCAGAAGTCTCAAACTATTTGATTGGAGAACAACATCGCAGGCATATAAAGATAGGCACCATATCAATAATGAAGGATAGCTATTATTATAAGAAAACTCCGCCAAAGCTAAGTACTGCTTTTGCTGACCTAAAAAATCCATAACACAGGCTCAGAGCATATCCTTGAGAACCTAAATAATCTGCTTTGACTGTTCGTCGGTATGGGGGGTGGAAAGTTGTACTAAGATCCACCTGAGTACCTGACTCCTCTTAAAAATCTATATAAAAGCTATAAGTGAACAATAAATGCCAATATGATTAATATAGGCACCCCATTCAAATAGACTATCTGACTAACATAGATACGAGCCAACCTCTCGACACTAAAGGATATCTGAATAGGAATGAAATATACCGACTTGGTCAACTAATCCATAATGATCCAAATACCATTAGAACCATGAGAAGTAAGAGGCAAACCACTAATAAAGTCTATGGTAATCCGCTCCTACTTCTACTTGGGAATGGGTAATCTCTAAATCAAGCCACCAGGTCTATGATGCTTGGCTTTCACCTGCTAACAACATAGGCAACAAGCTATAGAGTTCTCCATATCTATCCTCATACCACTCCACCAATAATGTTGTCTCAAATCTCTATATGTCTTAGTTGTACTAGGGTGAATAGAATATCTGAAGTTATGAGCCTCGTGCAAAATTGACTGAATTAAGCCATCAACTCTCAGAACATAAATGATGCTATCAAATTTAAAGACACCCTCAAAATATATGGTAGCCCTCTTAGACTGACCACTCAACAACTGATTATGGCTGAAGCAAAGCCTCTTATCCTCTAATTGATGACTCTAAATATGATCAAATAGCGAAGACATCGCCTCAACACTAGAAAGAATCCTCCTAGGGTTTGAAATATCAAGTTGCACCATAAAGTAGGCTAAGGATTGAATATCCCATGCCAACGGCCTCTGAAAAAATACAATACACGCCAAGCTACACATATTCACTGTCTTTCGACTCAAGGAATCCGCTACCACATTCGTCTTGCCCAGATGACATAAGATAGAGATGTAATAATCCTTAAGATACTTCATCCATCTATGCTACATTAAATTAAGATCTCTCAGGGTCATAAAATATTGAAGGTTATGATTATCCATGAAGATCTTACAATGCACACCATAAAGATAATGCCTCCAAATCTTAAGCGCAAAAACTTTCATCGCCAACTCTAACCTATGAGTGGGGTAGTTACGCTCGTGCACTTTCAAGTGTATCGACACATAAATAATAACATGACCTTGCTGCATCAACACATAACCCAAATAACACTAGAAGCATCACAATACATGGTGAATCCCTCACCCTTAATAGGAAAAGTGAATACAGGGGCTGAAGTAAGAAACTCATTGACTTTCTGAAGCTTGACTCATAGTACACAAAAAATAAAAAAGAAACCTCTTTCTGAGTCAATCTGTCCATCAATGCTGTAATAGTAGCAAAACTCTCAACAAAGCATCTATAGTAATCGGCCAAACCAATGAAGCTACAAACCTCGGATAGAGATGCAAGTCTAGCCCAATCATGAATAGCCTTAATCTTTATCGAGTATACTATATCTCATCCTTAGACACCACATGCCTAAAGAATGTAACTGACTCAAGCCAAAACTCACACTTAAAGAATTTGGAAAGAAGCATATGATCTCTTAAGGTATAGAGCACAATTCTCAAATATTTCATATGCTCCTATCTACTCCTCGAATATACAAAAATGTCATCCATGAACACAAGAAGATCTTGAAGCTAAGAATTTATCTCTTTAAGCTCGGCAGGAGCCAGATGGTAAGGTGCCGTATAAATATGTCAGATGGCGGACTAAAGATTAATAACAAACTCAACATCATTCTTAGGAGGTAGACCAGGTAGATCAGTATAGAAAACATCATAAAACTCATAAACTATAGGAACAAAGTCAATCGATGAACTATAATATCCCGTAATTTCCCAGCTCAGTTCAGTCTTTAATACACGAGAATCACTAAGTAGAATTTTTATTATAGGAAGAATTTCTAAGATTTAGACCCACCATCTTGTAGGAAATTCAGTCAGCTTTCCAATGATATAAAATTTACCCAGATCCAATACCGGGTAAGAAGTTATGGCTATTTTAAGTTCTTGTCGTAAAACACCGTCATTTCAGTTAGTAGTGTGTTGCGCCATAGGTCCAAATGACAATTTTTAATTTCCAGTGTGACTCCACAATATTACCGTGTCACAGAGGGCCTCCAATTCCTAATTTTCCAAATTTAGTAAAGGTCCACGATTACGTCGCATCGCACCGTCGATTCCAGTGACACAGTGCTAGGGCCCCAAATCGAAAATTTTGACAAAAAATTAAAGTTTTATCCAAGGTTAAATTAGTCTTTTCCCAAGTATTTAATCCACCAATATATGATATTTAATCCCTAAAAATGTATTTAGGTTATTATTAACTCACTTCTCCCCAATTTAAGACATTCTCTCTCAAAGATAGAAAACCCTAGCCTCCAAGTTTCAAGAGCAATCTCAAGAATCCCTCCGAGAGTCTTCAAGAACTTCAAGAATTAAGATTTCCAGGTATGTTAGATGTTAATCCATGGATCCTTACCTTCCATGGAGCCTAAGAATCCTTTTTCAAAATACAAGATTTATGATTTATGATTTCCATGTTTGAATTAGATTGAATTCATGTTCATGGTGTTTTTTTGAGTTTTAATCCATGATTTAGATTACCAGTTCCAAGAATTGATTCTAGTATGTATTAAGTTACATGATAAAACCTTCAGTTTGCAAATTGATTATTATAACCATGTTAACCCTAAGTGTTTATGATTTATCGAACCAAGTATGCTTCTTATGTGCTTGATAAATTATCTATGAGAATGAAATAGTGCCATTATAGCATGCTCACATATATTCCCCATCCGTGTACAAGTTAATGCATTACAAGTTTTTGATGAAATGTCTCTCTGAATGAATTATGACCAAGTAAATATTGTTATGTTATTCAAGATAATGCATTGCTTTACTTTTCATGCTATCGAGTCCTAGGGGTATTTAATACCAGATAATTTATCTGTATACCTAGAGCCAGTGTCAGTGAAAAGAAAGTATCATTCGTGTCACGATTAGTAGTACTCTCAGTTCAGTTACAGAACTCAGTCAGTTACCAAACTCAACTAACTCAGTCCAGTCCAGTCTAATCAGTTTGTGTCATTCAGTTGGGAGTAGGAACAAGCACCGAGTGAGTGTAGAGGTGATGACTTCTCCCGTTAGGTAGGAAGATTTGTTAGTAGCAGTCTCACACTATAGAACTACTTAGCTAGCGTAGGATGTGAGGAGTCACCCGTCAGATTAAGGCTTGGATACCTCCCAGGGGTCACCCATCAGATTAGGCTTGACTTCTAGTTCAGGGTCATCCATCAGATAGGCTTGACCACAGTAGTGTTTTTACCCATGGCACGGTACTAGCACCCTTCCAACTAGTGTTATAGGTTGGACGCCACTCAATTTACTTAGGGTCATGTCATTTAAGTGAGAATTCCCACAGTTTCAGTTTGTCTCAGTCTTTAGAATAGAACTTAGTTCAGTTCTATAGTATCAGGACTGTCTAATTCAGTCACTCAGTGATCAGTAATTCAGATTATCAGTAATCTCAGATTATCAGTATATTTAGTTATTAGTTATCAGATTTAGTTCCAGTATACTCAGTTACAGTATGCACAGTATGTTTAGTAGTTATAGATCCTCCATGTATGCTAATTCAACTCTTGCATATCATTCAGTTAGTTATCTTTCATGCATATAAACCCATGCATTCAGCCTTACCTTATTTGGCATACCAGTACATTTTTATGTACTGATCACAAACTTTTTTTTTACGCTATGATGTCTCATATCATAGGTTCGGACACTCAAGTTCTTGATCGCACATAGCCAGTTCCAATTATTAGCAGCAGTTATAGTAGTGAGTCCTTATACTCAGAGAATGTTAGATTACTTCAATACATTCAGTAGTTCATTATTTCAGTATTCGGAGTTAGTTGGGGACTTTTCCCATCAACTCCATATTCAGCCAGTTAGAGGCTTTTGAGACTAGAATATTTCAGACAGTTGTTCAGTATTTTAATAGTTTATTCAATTTTGATTATAGTATTTTGAACCTTATGGAATTTTAGTCCATCTTCTGCATTATTATAGTATTTTTATTTAGTGCTCATAGCAGGTACCAGTCATGGGTTATCTTGTAGTCCTTCGGGTCATAAGCATCGTATAGCATTCGGGGTGTATTCTCGAGGTATTACAAACTTGGTATCAGAGCCTAAGGTTCTACAGTGTCCTAAGAAATCTAAAAGACATGTCAAGTAGAGTCTTGTGCATGGGTGTAAAGCTCACCACACTTATGGATGAGAGGCTACGAGACGTTCTTAGGAAAAGTTTTCCTTCTTTCAGTATTCATGTTGTGTGAGTGAGCATAAGCTCCAGTTAACCCTCAGTCTAACTCATTTTTTCCTTTCATTCACAGAACATGCCTCCTAAAAGGATAAACAGAAGAAGGAGTGGGAATCAATTAGTTCCTTAGCCCGTTCAGGCAGATCCCCTGAATGACCACGTATCTAGCCCGTTCAGGCAGATCCCTTGAATGACCACGTATCCCATGCAAAATTCAGAGCTGCATTCACTACTCTAGCTAATTCAGCCGCAGATTAGAATGAACGACCATCTGCTATTTCGTCTAACCTAGTGGCCAATACTACTACAACCAGAATGTGGGACTTCACCCAAATGAATCCTTTCCTGTTCTCAGGATCTAAGTTAGAAGAGGATCCACACGAGTTCCTCGATCAGGTTCAAAAAGTCACAGATATCATAGAAGTGACCTCTAGTAAGAGTGCTGAGTTAGCCGTCTATCAGCTATAAGATGTGGGTCATATGTGGTTCAAACAGTGTAATATAGAAAGGGGCACAAATATAAGGCCCGTAGAGTGGGAAAAGTTTGCTACTGCTTTTTTAGATAGTTTCTTTCCCTTACAGTTGAGAGGGGCCAAAGTGTTAGAATTCATAAATCTCAGGTAGGGTAACATGAGTGTGAAAGATTATTCCCTTAAGTTTACTCAATTAGCCAAATAAGCTCCTTATGTGGTAGCGGATAATAGGTCCAGGATGAGTAAGTTTGTGTTTGGAGTGTCAAAGAGTATGATTAATGAGTGAAGAACTGCAATGTTAATTAAGGAGATGGACATATCTAGACTACTGGTCCATGCTCAACAGATTGAAGAGCAGAAGGCTAAGGAAAAAAAAGGGAAAATAAGAGAGCTAGGATAGGTAGTTTTAATTTCAATCAGCCTAAGTCAGATGGTGGTAACCGTTCCCAGTATTGGCCAAAGTTCTCTGTCCTAGATCTATCCTCAGCCATTATACCGATGACCCAGGTAGCATAAGTAATGGTCATACTAATCCATTTTACAAAAAGTATGGTAAAAACCATCAAGAAAAATATAGGGCTGGCAGTAATGGTTGTTATGGATGTGGTAAATTGGGCCATAGGCTCAGGGAGTATCGAGTAACTGCTTAGAGAGGTAGGGATATGTGCCATCAGGGTAAGTCTCATTAGTCACCAGTTCAGTCTAGTCGCCTGAATTAGCAGGGCTCCCCTTCCAGTTTCACCCACGATCAATGATTAAATAGATTTTATGTACTTCAGTCCCAACAGAATCAGGAAAGTCCTCCTGACGTGGTCACTGGTAAGTTACAAAACTCCCACTTATATGTTTATGCCTTTTTAGATCCATGAGCTTCTCTATATTTTATAATTTCTTACATAGCAGTCCATTTCAAGGTTAAACCCTGAAATAGTAGTAGGGTTATTGATTTAGTGACCCACGAACTTAGAATGATGACTTTAAGCTAAGGGGGAGATGGTAGTATAGTAAATGGAAGAAGACCATCCATGCTTATAGTTCCTAGTATAAGGAGTTCCAGTTCACTCTGTAGTACAAAATAGGTTTTGTAAGTTTAGAAATTCCAAATTCAGGTCATGCAGTTCATGACGGACATATTCATGTTTCCCAGTATGCTCAGTTCCCATGACTCATGTTACACTCTTAATGGTCCGTGAAGTTCAGTTTATGCCGTGTGTTCCTCAGGCCTCATTAGTGCGTTGAAGTCATTCAGTCGTACTTCAGTTTGATGGTGTCTCGTACATCATCACAATCTTTATTAAACATAGTCCCATATTCAGTACTGTTACAAAATTGTTATCAGTTACCATCTCATATCATTCTCATGTCAGTCATGTATTTCATGAATCAATTTTAGCCATGTAATCATACATCAGATATGCATGTTTAGTATGTAAGTTTAGTCTATCAGACCGGTCACGTAATTATGCTTTAGTTGTGCATGTCTAGTTCAATATGAAAACTCAATCTATCAGTATTCTCTCAACTTAACTAGACACATTCGAGGATGAATGTTCCAAGAGGGAGATATTGTAATACCCCGCAATTTCCCAGCTCAGTTTAGTCTTTAGTACATAAGAATCCCTAAGTAGAATTTTTATTCTACGTGGAATTTCCCAGATTTACACCCACCTTCTTATAGGAAATTCAGTCAGCTTTCCAATGATATAAAATTTTCCCAGATCTGATAACCGGGTAATAAGTTATGGCTATTTTAAGTTCCAGTCATAAAACACCATCATTTCAGTCAATAGCACATCGCGCCATAGGTCCAAATGACAATTTTCAATTTCCAGTGTGACTCCATGATCTCAATGCATCGCGGAGGGCCTCCAATTCCTAATTGTCCAAATCCAGTAAGGGGCCGTGATTAAGTCATGTCGTACCATCATCCCAGTTCCCACCTGTCAGTTTTCAGTACACGGTGCGATAGCGCCGCGTCGCGCCAGGGCCCTAAATCAGAAATTTCATCAAAAAATTAAAGTTTTGTCCAAGGTTAAATTAGTCTTTTCCCATATGTTTAATCCACCCAGATATGGGATTTAATCCCTAAAATTGTATTTAGGTCATTATTAACTCACTTCTCCCCACTTTAAGGCATTCTCTCTCTCAAAGATAGAAAACCCTAGCCTCCAAGTTTCAAGGAAAATCTCAAGAATCCCTCTGAGAGTCTTCAAGAACTTCAAGAATTAAGATTCTCAGGTATGTTAGATATTCATCCATGGATCCTTACCTTACATGGATCCCAAGAATCCTTTTTCAAAATACAAGATTTATGATTTATGATTTCCATGTTTGAATTTGATTGAATTCATGTTCATGGTATTGTTTGAGTTTTAATCCATGATTTAGATTACAAGTTCCAAGAATTGATTCTAGTATGTTTTGAATTACATGATATTCATGATAAACCCTTCAATTTGCAAGTTGATTGTTGTAACCATGTTAACCCTAAGTGTTTATGATTTAACAAACCAGGTATGCTTCTTATGAGTTTGATAAATTGTCTATGAGAATGAAATAGTGCCATTATAGCATGCTCATAAGTATTCCCCCATCCATGTTCAAGTTAATCCATTACAAGTGTTATATGAAATGTCTCTATGAATGAATTATGACCAAGTGAACATTGTTATGTTATTCAAGATGATGCTTTGCTTTACTTTTCATGCTATCGAGTCCTTGGGGTATTTAATACCCGACAATTTAGCTGTTTACCTAGAGCCAGTGTTAGTGACAGGATAGCATCAGTCATGTTACGATCAGTAGTACTCTCAGTCAGTCACAGAACCAGTAGAACTCAGTCATTTACCAAACTCAGCTAACTCAATCCATTCCATTCTAATCAGTCAGTGTCATTCAGTTGGGAGTAGGAACTAGCACCGAACGAGTATAGAGATGACGACTTCTCCCATCAGGCAGGCAGAGTCGTTAATAGTAGTCTCACACTATAGAACTATGTAGCCAGCATAGGATGTGAGGAGTCACCCATTAGATTATGTCTTCGCTACCTCCCAGGGGTTACCTATCATATTAGGCTTGACTTCCTGTTCAGGGTCACCCTTCAGATAGGCTTGACCACAGCAGTGTCTTTACCCGTGGCACAGTACTAGCACCCTTCCAACTGGGGTTATAGGCTGGACCCTTCCCAGTTTACTAAGGGGCATGTTGTTTAAGTGAGAATTCCCACAGTTTCAGTTTTAGTCTCAGTATTTAAAATAGAACTCAGTTCAGTTCTACAGAATCAAAACTGCCAGATTCAGTCACTCAGTCATCAGTAATCTTAGATTATCAGTACATTCAATTATCAGTTATCAGATTCAGTTCCAGTATACTTAGTTAAAATATGCATAATATGTTCAATAGTTATACATCCTCCATGTATGTTATTTCACCTCTTGCATATCATTCAGTTAGTTATTGTTCATGCCTATAAACCCATGTATTTAGCCTTACCTTATTTAGCATACCAGTACATTCCCACGTACAGATCGCATACTCGTTTCCTGCACTATGATTTCTCATATCATAGGTTTGGACGATCAGGTTCCTGACCGCTCATAGCCATTTTCAGTTATCAGCAACAGTTATAGTAGTGAGTCCTCATACTCTGAGGATGTTAGATTACTTCAGTACATTCAGTAGTTCATTATTTCAGTAGTCGGAGTTAGTTGGGGACTTGTCCCATCAACTCCATATTCAAACAGTTAGAGGCTTTTCAGACTAGAATATTTCAAATAGTTGTTCAGTAGTACAGTATTTTATTCAGTTTTGATTATAGCATTTTAAACCTTATGGCATTTCAGTCCATTTTCTGCATTATTATAGTATTTTTATTCACTGCTCGTAAGGGTACCAGTCATGGGTTAACTTGTGGTCCTTCAGGGTCATAAGCACCATGTAGTGTTCAGGGTGTATTCTCGAGGCGTTACACGAACTCTCCACACAAACATCACAAATATAAGAGAGATAAGAATCACAACCCCTCGAAATAAGTCTCCTAGCATGAATATAAGAAATAATCCCTATCACCTCACGGCTAACCGCTCTTTACTGCACGATCGGGGGTACATCGGGCATGGCAAAGGTAATGATCTTTCCAAAATAATCCAGGCCCCCTTGATAGTGGGATAACCGGTCCATGCCCAGAATTATATAAAAATCCACCATGTCTAAAATAACAAGATCAGCATGATTATCGATCTCTCAAACAGTCATAACACATAATTTGAAAACCCAATCCACTACTAAAGAATCACCCACGAAAGTAGATACACATAATGACAAAGATAATGAATCCTAAGACAACTCAAATCGTGGGGCATAATAAGCAGACATATAAAAATAGGTGGACTCGAATTAAATAAAGCAAAAGTTGATTGACGACATACCAAGATTGTACTTGTGATATTAGCACCTGAAGACTCAACCTCAAGTCTAGCAAGTACTACATACAACTGACCATGCCTGCTACCTGGTTGGGCTCATGATCAATCTCCTATTCTACCTGCTTTAGAACCTCCATGAGCATCCTAGTGACTACCCCTTCGACCATGCATACCACCTCTAACTAGGGGAAGAAGAACCTTAATAGGTGGAACACTTTAAACAAAAGGAACCATCGCTTCACGATTGAGGCACTCTCTTGAGAAATGACCAAAAGCTCCACAACTATAACATACCCCAGGAACTGCACCATAACCAAAAGATCCGGCTAGCCCAGAATAACCACCACGACCAGAATAACCAGAAGATGAACCACTCAAAGACTAGCCACTACCCTAGCTAGGACGATCATTAAAATTAGACTGGCCTCCATCGATAATCTGAAGTGCAGCTAGAACTGGCTTACTAGATTGACCTGATGCTTATATGGCTATCGCAGAGGGTACCTACCCTAAGACTGTCTCTGAATCGTGAGCCACTATGGCTCTAATTGAAATTACCCAATACCATAGCCTCTTAACACTTCCCCCTTAGGCGTCGCTATGCATATCCTCCATAATCTAAGCTTGATAAAAAAGCCTTAGCAAAATACCTATCCACAACAACCAAACTTTATGTAGACATACGAAGAGAAAGTCTCAATCCCGGAACAAAGCAACAGATCCTTTCATACAAGGTAGTCTAAAAAATATAGTGTGCTTAGCCAACTCATGAAATCAAGTCTCATACTCTACAACAGTCAAGGAGCCCTGCTCTAACCTCGAGAACTAATCTCATAGACAATCCCTAAAACTGCGAGGCATATACTTCTCCACCATTTTAAGCTACCAAGTCTAACTAAAAAGAAGTGTAATCCACACCACGAGTCTCAACTAGTCCCAAATTATAGAGCATATCCTCACAAGCAATCAATAACTCATACGCATCCTTACCTAGTGCACCAAAAAACCTAGGCGGAGCTATTTTCAAGAATCTACCCTACATCTTCTATTCCTTAACAGACATAGCAGGATCAATAACTACTAGCTGATAAACTACTAGCGTAGAAGGGACCTTAACTCTAGGAGCCATAGTTATAGCTTATGTCTCTGCCTTAATATTAGTTTGATCCATAGACGGTGCACCACCAACTAATCCCAAAAGCTGAACCAAATAATCCTTGAGAACTGAAGAAGAAAATAAACCCCGATAGAGCCTAGGCTAGTCCTTGGCCCATTGCTAGCTGGAGAAAACTAATCTCTAGCTCGATGGCAGGGTATGATCTGGTGAAGGCCCCCTGTCCTGGCCTCTAGTTGGGGACACATCCCTAGGTTGTCCATGACCTTTAACTCATCCATAAACAGTGATAGGATCCCTAGGATTGACCTTGGGACCCTCATCTTGTGTAGCATTAGCAAGTGACCTAGCCATCTACGAAAGAGTGAAACCAAAGGAATGCTTTAGAAACCAACTTAGACTCTTAGCATGAAATGAGTGAAAGAAGTGTAGAACTCCTAAGAATGTCCTATAGTCTCTCGGAGATAAGAAATAGACATCATCATTTCGATCCGTGGGACTCTACTAGACACTTGTTATTGTAACAACAATACTAATAAAACCTAGGCTCTGATACCGATTTATCATGACCCAATTTACAAGTCATGCTGGCACAT
Organism: Capsicum annuum; assembly: GCF_002878395.1. Lineage (NCBI taxonomy): Eukaryota > Viridiplantae > Streptophyta > Magnoliopsida > Solanales > Solanaceae > Capsicum > Capsicum annuum. Next base: position 175,549,643 of record NC_061117.1, on the reverse strand, counting down.
ACATTATCCCTCTAGTAGGTAAGCAAAATCATAGCCTAGCACTACATGTAATGGGCTAACTTAGTAAGAAATAGTCTAAAAGTTGAAAATCAACATTTAAACAGTTAAATCAGTAATAAAGTAGTCATAGCAATCTAATAGATAAATAATAAAGCAACAACCATCCCAAGACTCAATAATGTTGGTACAAGAGCTACTACAAATAAACCATAAGTACTTAATAGTCAAATATAATCTATCTCGAAAATGAAAGACTAGACATAGATATAAAGAAGGAAAATGGTAACTCCAACTCCAAGAGCTCACCCAATCTCTGAAATCAATCCTACACGAGCATCACATCAATGGTGGAAACTAGCACTCTAATCTACACCAAAAAGGAATGAAAGTGTAGTATGAGTACAAAAACTACGGTTACTAAGTAGGCATCATCCGCCAACTAAGCTAAATCATGATATAAGTACGCTAAGATACAAAATAAAATAATTAGGTCGAGATAAAAGGTCAAACCTATAAATAATCTCCAACACAATTATAGATAAGTTAATAAATAAATACAGAAAGTAATGTAAAGATTACACCTTATGACTACTAAATTGGCCCCCATAAGCCAATAAGTGTAAAAAAGTAAATAACCCAACGCAGGCCCCCAAAAGCCTGGAAGGTATAGACAAGAAAAGTAAACAAACTAATAACCCTATATTACCAATTATTGTCCCATAACCAAGATTCCATCTGAACCATATCATATAATAGATAACTTTTAAAATGTCAGACTCAAATCGAAAGTCAGTAGTATCATCATCATTACCATCATTTTTGGACTTGAATCGGGACTTATATTACCAACATCGCATCATAAACCGAACTTGAATCGGGACTTATACATACATACATATATATATATATATGAGTTTCGGTTTGAGTCAAATGATATATATATATATCATTCTTATTATCATTTATTGGACTCAAACCAAAACTCATATATCTTTAGACCATGTAAATAAATTGTAATCCATATCACTAAAACACAATAATTATCCACCAAAACTTATCGAAGATTAGCATTAACTCTCAACTACCGAACTAGCATAATCAATAAGCATCAAATCTCTTCAAGTCTAAAAAATAAACATTAATAAAGATATATCATGAGTAATTAATTCTATAAAAGATAACATAAGTCTTGGCCTAAGATGGGCCGAGGGGCCTATTTTTAATTCCCAAAATCCATTTTTAGGCAATTTTTATCCTAGACTAGGCTAAGGTATCTAAACTCACTTCTAGGTGTCAAATAAGCTCTAATAATCCCTAAGATAGCAATTTATCCTAAAACATGAGCATCTATGTCAATTAAGCCTATATTACGAATTCAAGATACCCTAAACAGTCCAACTAACCCAAATATTCTTAATAATACATCCAATACCTAAATTTCATCCCATATCGAGCATAATATCATAATAATACTATGAAATAGCTTAATCTACGGAGAGGGTAAATCTAGCCTACCTAGACACTAAAGAAATGCCCAAAGAATTTGCTAAATCACCAATTTTCCTTTCCAAGAAGCTTCCACAAGATGCCATGATATAAAAATCACAATCTACTTATCAAAATGAGAACAATGATACCTATATTGCATTATTGTACTTTGGGTCCAAAATTACATAAAATTCTCATGTACGACTCATATACGGAATTGCACTTTTGAAACCAATACAACATCCCTATATGATCAAGGAATACTTACCCTTAAATATGAGTGAATTCTGGGCTCTAATGGTGTTATAGTCAATCAACCAAGATTCTAGGGATCGTATAAAAATATAAAGGATTTTATCAAGACATTAATGGAAACTTACCTCAAATTCGATGAACAAACGCATAATTAACTATACCAAAGCTGTATAATCACCCACTGTTGATTCTCCCAAGAATACCAACTTTTTAGGGCTCAATATTCTATAGAATGGTGAAAATTTTCATTAAGTAGGGCATTTAAACCCTTCCCATCTCCATAGATGTCGCTTAAGCAAACATAGGGTCGCTTAAGCGACACTTGCTGTCTCAGCATATGTCGCGTAAATGACCCTGGTATCACTTAAGCTCCATTCACTTATGCGACATATGCTTCACTTATGTGATACCAGCAATCCATTCATAATTCTTAAGCAACCGACTGGTCGCGTACCAATGCACCAACATCAGCTGAGACTTAGAATTTTTTCCAAGTCTCCGACAATCTCTTGATATTCATCCATAATCATTTATACGCAAATAAACTATTCTACCCTATTAAATTCAATGTTTCAAACTCAATGGTATAATCAAATTTTCCATCCGATGTCGTTTCAACAAAAAGTGGGCCCCATACCCACTTACCAATTTTTTTAACTTTTAGCTAATAGCCTAAAATGAGTTTGGGAGCCTCGAGACCTAAACAAAGGGTCCACCTAACCTAAAATCGACGTTCCAGAGCTTTTGGAATAGTTAGAATTGGCATATGAGGTTATTTGATATAGGTTTTTTCTCAATAGTCAATTTCAACTAGCGAAGGCTTCAAAATAGAGATTTGGCTCTAAAAACTAAATGAACTGTCTGGTAATCAAACTGTCAATTCTAGAAAGTCATAAATGTCTTAAGGCAGTTAGAGGAAAGATCTAAATAGAAAAAATAAGAAAAAATATAGAAAGTGACCTGGAGGGTCAGTACACTCACACTTGGAGAACTTCGCAAGCAAATGATCATCTCTCAATCTCTTAAATATGGCCCTCGAATGGCTCACACGCTCTGTCTCAGTCATGATATAAACCAAGATGACATCGATGAACAAAATCACAAAAGAAGCAATATAAGGTTAAACACAATTGGGGCTCTGTGAGCCCTAATAATAAAACTTAAAACTTATAGTGGTTATATTGCATCCTGAAGGCCATCTTCAGAATATTTGAAGCTTTAATATTTAGTTAATGGTTACCAGACCTCAAGTTAACCTTAGAAAACATTGTCGCACCCTGAGCTAATAAAAAAATCATATATATGCAAAAGAGAATATTTGTTCTTGATGGTCACTTTATTCAACTGTCTATAATCAATACACATACTAATGATCCCATCCTTCTTCTTAACAAACAAAATAGGAACACCTAAGGTGAAACACTCGATATAATAAATTCGTTACTCAATAATTTTGTGATTGTTTTTTTAAGTCCTTCAACTCTTTTGGAGCCATTCTATAAGGAGAAACAGAAATGGTCTTAGTTCATACTCTACCTCAATGGAAAATTGACATTCTTTTTTTTTTGAGTAAAACAAAGCAAGTTCATAGGAAAAACATCCATAAACTCCCTAACAAATCTCGTAGAATCCAAAGAAGGTGGTGAACCAACACTGGTATGTCAGACATAAGCCAATTAAGATAGACATCCTTTTGCTTCCATCCAATGAGTATGAAGAAAAGATATAATCCATATAGGACATAGACTAGGAGTACCTTCCACTTTAACCTTGGTGCATTAGGTATGCCTAAAGTAATGGTATTAGCATAATAATCCAAAACTGCGTGATATAGATATAATCAATCCATACCCGAAATAACATTAAAATCAACTATATCAAGAATGACCAAATCTACCTATATGTTATGCTCCAAAAGATTCACTACACATGATCGGTACACATGATCCACCACTAAAGGATTACCTATGGGATAAAAAACATGAATGGGTAAAACAACTGACTCACACATAGAATCAATGCCAGAAGAAAAATATACAAATACATAAGGCAATATAGACACAAAGTGAAATGATACTAAAGTACAATAATTGAAAACTAAGTGATACCCGTAATTATAACATCATATGTCTTTGCCTCAGGTCTCCTAAGAAAAGCATAACATGCCCATATCTATTACTAGATGATGCAACTCCCTATAAAATACCATGAGATCCTTGAAGTCTACCTTTGGTACCCAAGATGCACATCTACTGCCCTATCCATCCCTCTGAACAAAGGCATTAGGGTTAGACAAAGATAAAGCTGTAAATTCCATTATAGAGGACCAGACACATGCGTAGGGCAATAACTAGCTAAGTGACCAAACTCATCATACACGTAGAATCTTTTACTAAATGAATAACATTATGAGGGCCTAGAAGAACTAGAATTCCTTCCATAACTAGAAGAAATAGAATAAGTAATGGCCTAAATGACCTGACCTCTAACCACTCGAAGCCTCAAACCTGCAAACCCATTATTTAATTAGTGCAATACAACCTAAATTATTTTTTTATGGTAACCTTAAGAATATCTATATGAAAATTCCCTACCATAAAATGAACGACCACTAAAATCATCCTATGGGTGTAACCTCTTACCATCGCTATTCTAAGAATCCTAAAAAATACTCTCAATTTTCTTCGCATAATCCATAATACTCTGAAAGGAGACACCAATAGTCACTAACTGAGCTATTGTCAATTGAAGACTAGTAATTAATCCTTTCACAAACTTTATGATCCTCCCAGCCTCTATAGAGATGCTGGCCATAGCATGCCTAGAAAAATTATGGAAATAGGCCTTGTGCTCAATAACAATCATAAAGCCCTACTCCAAGTCATAAAAAACATCCATCAGCTTATCGCTCAAGTTGGAGGGAATATACTTCTCAAGGAAAATCACTAAAAGCTAGGTCTAAGTCAAAGAAGAAGAACCAACTAGCTTATAACCAACAAAGGACCTCCACCATTATTTGGATGTATCAGTCAACTGAAAGGTAGTATAATCAATACCATAAGACTCAAGCAAATTGAGGTTATGGAACCTCTAATGAAAAGTAACCAAGAACTCATATAAATTCTCACAAATAGCATACTTGTAAGGGACTAATCTCTTAAACTTCTTCTGCGTATTAGTAGAGATCACTAAATTAGGAACTACAAGTAGAGCAAGAAGTTGATAGGTAACACTTTAATATATGGCGCCATAATAGCAGTAGGTTGTGCCCTTAGGGTATAACAAACTTGAATAGGAACCTTTCTTAGAAATTGAGCACTCTCTCTTCTTTGTGAACCATCTGGTGTACCCAGTTGGGTAGTTACCTGAGAGCTACCATCTAAGTGGCTCAAAATCCAAATCAAAACATCCTCTAATACTAGAGTAGCAATGAAAGCTTGAGGTGCCTAGGCAGGTCTTGTACACTCTGGCTGATAATCTACATCAATGTGATCACTCATTGCTTGAAAGAGGATATTCCTACATGCCCTATAAATAGAGATGCTCCTCGTGTCTAAATTCTACCATGATCATGGTAGTAACCCCTACCTTATCCCTTGACTAGTGCTACCACAGTGGGTACTAGCTTAGCATCACTAATAGTTCCTGATTGATTTCTTACCATCTATACAGAAAAAGTGATATACATATTTAGAATACTGAGTATGAATAGTGTGTATGATAAGAAATCAAATTAGAGAGTTTTCCTACAAACATCACATAGCGTCCCAAAGTAAGATACAGTTGTTAGTGTATCGATATACGAGAATCTATTAGACATATTTCTCATTTACTCAAGAGACTGGGGAACCTAGAACTCTCATACTAACTTGTCATGACCCAAAATACCAAGGTCATGATGGCACCCACCTTAACCCAGCATTGGTGGATAAGGCCAACACTAAAAAAGGACAATAATAGAAAAAGATAAATAATAAAATAAACATGAGACTTTAGGATAAATTCAAGGTAATACAATTATAAAGATAAATTTATGGGTAATATAACTCGATCCCCAAGATCTAGAGTCACGAGTAAGAGAGACTCTAATAACTATCATAAGTATGAATATACACCGCTTTGTCTCCAAAATAAAGTAAAGACAATGAAAACACAGATGAAGTCAGGAAAATGCTCCAAACAGGGATCTCACCACGACTATAATAGATTTAAAAAGGTTGCACAAAATCACAAACTCAAAATGACACTTAAACTAGGATCTACACCAATAGGGTACAGAAAAGTATGAGTAAGTATAGTTTATTTGTACTCAGTAGGCATTATAGGCTGATCAAACAAAAAAATAACTAAATAAGTGAAGTAAACTATAATTGATGTAGCTTTCCTGCAAATAGAAAATCCCTGATGGCTCAAGCCATACAACTTCTAATAATATAATAGTTCAATCTCAATAATAATGTGAGGATATCAACAACATACACAAAGACATCTAAATCACAGTATCACGTGCATAAAGAGATGAAATGTAGAGCAACATAATAATATGGTATGTATGCAATGCTTATATATATCCTTCCAACCTAAGCTTCTAAGAAAGGACCCATAGGGATTTTGAAACCCATATAATAATCATAATCTCATCAGTCAACCTATTTGAAACCCATATACTGATCATAATCTAATCAGTCAACCTTACCAATACTTTCCTCAGCTAAGGCATTTTATAAATGGTTTATTTTCCCTTATTAGGAAACTCAAGTTCTATAGTAGCATTATTTCCATGAAATTTAGTGAGGAATAAGTGTGCATGATCATAAAAAAATCAATATGTTACAACAGCTTGCTTAACAATGGAATAAATGAACTCAATCTTCCTAAATCTCAATGCATAACGATACAAGTCCCTCATGGTACTGATAAAATGGAATCAAGTCAAGATGTTGATAATGGTAATCCATACAAACCTCCACTTGGGCAAGGCAGTAATAAAAATCAACTAAAATAATGTAAACAAAGAGATATTCCTTAAACCATAGAATTCTTTACATAATAAATTTCTACCCAGCCTAAGTTGAATAAACTTAAGTCTTAACCTATCTCAAAAACTAAAGACACAACCCTGAATCCCTCAATATGAAACCTTTCCCTTCATAGCATTTTGAGAATGCATAAATCTAGCAAAATTTATTTTTACACATAAATGAGATCTATTTATTCCCATATTACCACACTTTTATTTTGCATCCAAAATTACTTTGAGAATAAGCCCCAAAAATAAATTTATAAAATTGAAATTTTAATAAAGAATCACTTTAATCATAGTTTAAGGATTCTATATCTAAAATCTCATCAAAACCTGAGTCGAAATAAGGTTAGAAAGCACTAAAATACTCTTTTTTCACTTAACCTAGTTAAAATACAAGATTCGTTCTTAAGAAATGAATTTACAGACTTATTTAATTTCAGTTCAATTTTGTGCACTTATTAAACCCTTATATATCTCTGGTACTGGATGGATTAGATTTATTGTGGTGGATTATAGAAGTCATGATTTGGGACCATATAGTGTATACGAATATTACGAGTCCTCTCTTTGTTTGATGAGTTATAATATTGGAGAAGGATAGCCGTTGTAGGTCCTATCTTTGAAATATATTGAGTTGATGGTGATATATACAATTGATACATTATGGAACTTGATTGGTTGATGGTACTGGATTATTCTTGAATTCATTCATTAATATGCATTGCTATAATACCCCGTACATTTCTAAGTCCAGCTCATCCCCTAGTACTTGTTTAAGATACTTAGAATCTAAAAAATAAGACTAAGTGTTGAGGGACTTAGTCACTTCTGACTCCCTTAAACTTCGAGGATTTTTAAATTTACCTTTTGGGATATGAGATGATGGTTTTTAAGTTGATTCATGTTCAGGGGTGTAGGTAGAATGTCTTGGGAAAGTTTTAGATAAGGTTTGGACCACGTTTAAATTTTCTAGGCAGTAGCTTACCGCAATGAGACCACGTCGCAGTGAGTGTAGCAGTGAAGGAGCCACCACATCGCGGTGAAGGGTAAATCAACAATGGTCATTTCCACTGACTCACTATGATTGCACCGCATCATGGTGAGTATAGAGATAAGGGCATCATCGCATCACGGTGAAGCCTTAATCGACATTCCAGTTCTAGATTTTAAATATAGAAGGGTAGTTTTGTCCCCCTTACTTTAACACGGGATTTAGGTCCCAAAATAGCATCTTTGCCGCATAATTCATATTTCACACAAAATTAAAAGCAATCTCTCTCAAGAAAAAACCCTAGACCCTTCAACATTCAAGTTCAATTCTCAAGAAATCCACCAAGAACCTTCACGAATTCTTCAATTAAGGTATGTTAGATATTGATTCATGAACCCTTTTCATCTATGGAGTTCAAGAACCCCATTTTCAATTTCAATTGTGATATTAACATGTATTTATGAATTTTATCCATGAACTTCCATGAATTTTAACTTTATACCATGTTTACAAGTGTTTTACATTAGGATTTGTTCTTGACATATTTGAAGAATGAAAATTTCATGTTGAAATCCCTAACCCATGATTTTAGTATTGAAGTTGTGTTACTATCATATGTATTAAACTAATTTCATGCTTTTACTCACGAGCCCCATGTGTTTGATGAAATGCCTCATAGATGAATTTTGAACAATGACTATTTATGAAGTTCTCCAAGTTGTATTATGGTTTCAAATGCTCTCATGTGATCTTATTGATATTAGTATTGAGTCCTAGGGGTTATGAATACCCAAAAACTTAGTTGTTTACTTAATTTAAATACTTTCAGAAGGGTTTCAAATACAATAGAGCATTATCAGTTTAGTCAGTACATCATGTTAGTAAGTTCAATTTAGTCCAGTAATTAGAGTCAATTAAGTTGGGAGTAGGATTTAGCACCAAACGAACTCAGGGATGGGGGCTCACCTGGTAGCTGAGGGTGTGACCTTTAGTACCAGTATCTGTATTTCATAACTATGTAGCTAGCATAGGTTGAGATGTTAACCTGCCAGTTTAGGGTTGACACATATCTCATTAGGGCCCTGCCAGTTGAGGGTGACTCTTAGTCCTTCGGGACAACACTTTAGTGGATCCACACAGCCATTGATAGTACCCATGGCACAGTACTGACACCCTTCCAACTGGGGTTATAGGTTGGGCCCTAATTTACCTTATTGGGGCATGTCGATTAGATGATAGCTCCCACAGTCTCAGTCTAGTGTTTAGTTCAGAGTTAAGTTTTCAAACTTTCTTGACCATGGCATACAGTTATTTATTTGTTTCAATATTAGTATCTCAGTATATTTTAGTTTAAAGACTATTCTAGTATCATGTCTTATGCTTGGTCTTGCATTCTCAGATTTTATAGCATTTCTCATATACTATACATCAGTTATCTCATTCTATGCGTTCAGTCAGTAGCATTTATGTATATGAACCATGCACGTTAGCCTAACCTTATTTAGCATACCAGTACATTCTAAGTACTAACCACATACTCATTTCTTGCACTGTGATGTCTTATATCATAGGTTTAGATGCTCAGGTTCCTAACTGCACCTAGACCTCCCCAGTGCATCCGCAATAGTAACAATGGTGAGTCCTCATGTTTCGAGGATTGAATATGTTTATTTAAGTTCAGTTCATTAGTTAGTCGGAGTTAGTTGGGGACTTGTCCCATCAACTCCACAGCCAGCCAGTTAGAGGCTTTTGAACACTTTCAGTCAGTTATTCAATTATCAGTAGTTATTCTCAGTCTTACAGTATTATTTTTAGATAGACCTTCTCAGTATTTTGATTTAGTATTGTTTTCATATATAAAACCTTATGGCATTTTCAGTTGAATTTTATATATGTTCTCTATTATTTTATTCAGTGCTCATAGTAGGCACCAGCAGGGGTTAGCTTGTGATCCTTCAAGGATGTAGGTACCGTGTAGCATCCAGGATGTGCTCTTGGGGTGTTACAAACTTGGTATAAGAGCCTAAGGATTTAAAGTGTCCTAGGGAGTCTGAAATCCACGTTGAGTAAAGTGTTGTGCATGGGTGTGAAGCGCACCACACATATGGGCAAGAAACTACAAGATGTTTTAGGAAAAGTTTCCCTTCTTTCAATGTCCATCTCATGCGATTGAGCATAAACTTAATTTAAACTCCCTTTCTAATCCATTTTTCTTTCTATTTTTAGAACATACCCCCCCAAAAAGACTAATGAAAAGAGAAACACGAATTAGCCCGCACCTCCACCTATTCAGGAAGACCCCCTGAATGATCCTATCTCTCATGAAGAATTTAGAGTGGCATTCACTACCTTAGCTCACTCAGTAGTATCCCAGACTAATCAACTGGCTTCCTTCCCAACCATTTTGGTTGCTAATACCATCACAGCTAAGATTTGAGACTTTACCCGAATGAACCCTTCTCTATTTTCTGAATCTAAGTCTGATAAGGAACCATAAAAGTTTCTTGACATAGTTTAGAAGGTAACTAATATTATGGGTGTGACTTTTAGAAAGAGTGCATAGTTGGGTGCTTATCAGTTATAGGATATTGCTTACACTTGGTATAAGAAGTAGAAGGAAGATAGAGGGGCAGATGCAGGACCAATTGAATGGGAGAAGCTTGCTATCGCTTTTCTAGATAGGTTTTTTCCCTTAGAGTTAAGGGAAACTAAGGTGCAGGAGTTTATTAATTTGAGGTAGGGAAACATGAGTGTGAAAGAGTATTCCTTGTGTTTACTCAACTAGCTAGGTATGTTTCTAATATTGTGTCTGATGACAGGTCTAGGATGAGTAAATTTGTCTCTGGTATAGCTGATAGCATGGTCAAGAAGAGTAGTACCACAATTTTAATTAAGGATATGGACTTGTCTAGGTTGATGGTCCATACTCAACAGATCAAAGAGCAGAAGTGTAAGGAAAGAGAAAGAGAGAATAAGAAAACCATAATGGGTAGCTTCAGTTTTGTTCAGCCGAGGTCGGAGGGTGGTAACCATCCTTAATTCTATTAGAAATCTTTAGCCCCAGCTCCATCTTCAACTAGTACAATAGTGCTGAAGCCTAGAAATAGTAATCGAGATAGGGCGCCAGTCCCTAAACCCCAGCGAAGTATGAATAGTAGTCGCACAAATTCTCTTTGTTAGAAATATGGTAAAAACCATCAGGGGGTGTGTAGAGATGGTAGTGATGTATGCTTTGGGGGTGACAAGCTAGGCCACAGGGTCAGGGAATGCCCACAGAGTGGTCAGCAGGGTCAGTTCAGTCGTCCCCCAATTTCATCCGATCGCCCAACTCAACAGGGTGTTTCTTCCAATGCAACTAATGGGCAGGGCCCAAATAGGCTTTATGCACTTCAGTCCTGAAAGGACCAGGAAAGTTCTCTTGATGTGGTTACTGTTATGTTATAGGTCTTTCATTTACATATTTATGCTTTATTAAACCCCGGAGCTTCTCTTTCTTTTGTAACTCCCTACATAGCTGTTAATTTCGATGTCAGTCCTGAGACTTTAGCAGAACCCTTCTCAGTGTCCACTCTAGTAAATATTTCTATTATATCCAGATAGATGTACAGGAATTGTCTGGTCATAATATCCTAGAGAGTTACTTTAGTAGATCCTGTGGAGTTAGAGATGACTGATTTTGATGTTATTTTCGGCATAGATTGGCTCCACTCATGCTATGACTAATTTGATTATAGAAATAGAGTTGTTCATTTTCAGTTTTTGAATGAAACAGTCATTGAATGAAAGGGTAGTACTTCAGTATTTAGGGATCAGCTTATTTCGTACCTTAGAGTGAGAAAAATGATAGCTAAGAGGTGTGTCTACCATCTTATTCGAGTTAAGGACTCTAATTTCGATACTCCTAGTATTGAGTCAGTTTCAGTAGTAAGGGAATTCCCAGATGTGTTTCCCGAAGATCTTTCTAGAGTTCCTCCCGAAACAAAAATTGACTTTGGAATAGAACTTCTTTCGAATACCCAGCCTATCTTATTCTGCCATATAGAATAGATCCAGCAGAACTTAAAGAGTTTAATGAGCAATTAAGAGACTTTCTAGATAAGGGGTTCATTAGGCCCAATGTTTCCCCATGGGGCGCTCCAGTCCTTTTCGTGCAAAAGAAAGACAGTTCTCTCAGAATTTGTATCGATTACCATCAGCTGAACAAAGTCACTATTAAGAATAAGTACCCACTCCTTAAAATCAATGACTTGTTTGATCAACTTTAAGGTGCTAGTTATTTCTTTAAAATAAACCTCAGATTTGGCTATCATTAGCTCAGTGTCAAAGAATGTAACATTCTAAAAACAGCTTTCAGAACTCGATATGGTCACTTTAAAATTCTAGTCATGACATTTGGTCTTACCAATTCCTCAGCAGCTTTCATGGACTTGATGAACCAAGTGTTCAAACAGTACTTGGACATGTTTATCATAGTCTTCATAGATGATATCCTTATCTATTCTCGTAATAAAAATAATCATGCAGACAATCTCAGAATCGTATTACAGACTCTTAGAGCCCATAAGTTATTTGCTAAATTCAGTAAGTATGATTTTTGGCTAAGATAAGTATATTTTCTTGTCTATATTATTTCCAGTGATGGCATTAGAGTTGACCCTTAAAAGACTAAAGCAGTGAGAAACTGGCCTAGACCCATTTCTCCATCAGATATTAGGAGTTTCTTGGGTCTATCTAGCTATTACAGATGGTTTGTTGAAGGGTTTTCATCTATTACATCCCCCATGTCCAGATTAACTCAGAAGAAAGTCAAGTTTCAGTGGTCAGATTCTTATGAGAAGAGTTTTCAGGAGTTAGAGACTCGACTCACCTCAGCCCCAGTTTTGACGTTGCTTGATAGTTCAGATGGGTTTTTTGTTTATTATGATGCTTCCAAAGTTAGTTTGGGTTGCGTTTCGATGCAGAGAGGTAAGGTAATAGCCTACGCCTCTAGACAACTTAAGCCCCAAGAAAAGAATTATCCAACCCATTATTTGAGTTAGCAGTTGTTGTGTTTGCCTAAAAAAGTTAGAGGCATCATTTGTATGGGGTGCATGTTGATGTGTTCACAGACTATAAGAGTTTGCAGTATATATTTTCACAGAGAGAATTAAATCTTCATTAGAGAAGGTGGCTAAAATTGTTAAAGGATTATGATATGAGTATTTTGTATTATCCAGGCAAAGCCAATGTAGTGGCAGATGCTCTTAGTAGGTTGTCTATGGATAGTGTGGCTCATGTTGAGAATGATAAGAAGCAGTTGGTTTAAGAGTTCATCAGTTGGCTAGATTAGGCATTCATTTGGTTGACTCAGCTGAGGGTAAGGTTTGGGTGCAGAGTAGTTCAGAACCTTTGTTGGTTGTTGAAGTGAAGAGAAAGCAAGATAGCGACCCCAGTCTACTAAAGTTGAAGGAGTCAGTCAGAGAACAGAAAGTAAAGGTTTTCTCCCAAGGGAGAGATGGTTTGTTGCATTGCCAGGGTAGATTGTGTGTGCAGTATGTAGACGATTTGAGACAGTGAATTCTTGCAAAAGCGCATAGTGCGCATTACTCTATTCATCCAGGGGCTACTAAGATGTACCATGATTTGCGAGAAATCTATTAGTGGAGCAGTATGAAAAGGGATATTGCAGAGTTTGTAGCTAAGTACCCTATTTGTCATCAAGTTAAGATTGAGCATCAAAAGCCTAGGGGCACTATGTAGGAGTTCAGTATTCCCACATAAAAGTGGGAAGAGGTGAACATGGACTTTGTGATGGGTTTGCCTTGTATTCATTGTCAGTATGATTTGACTTAGGTCATTGTGGAAAGGATGACCAAATCAACCCATTTTTTGCTAGTTAATACTTCCCTTTTAGCTGAGGACTATGGCAAGATCTATATTAAAGAGTTGGTTAGATTGCATGGAGTCCTATTATCTATCATTTTAGGTAGAGGTACTCAGTTTAACTCTCATTTTTGGAAGGCTTTTCAAAAGGGTCTTGGTACCCAAGTTCGTCTCAGTACAGCCTTTCACCCTCAGCTAGATGGTTAGGCAGAGAGGACCATTCAGACCTTAGAGGACATATTAAGAGCTTGTATTATCGACTTTAAGGGCAGTTGGGATGATTACTTGTCGTTGATTGAGTTTACCTACAATAACAGCTACCATTTCAGTATCCAGATGACTCCATTTGAGACTCTATATGGGAGGAGATGTAGATCTCCTATTGGTTAGTTTGAGGTAGGTAAGACTGCATTGATAGGACCAGATTTAGTATTTGATTCTTTGGGGAAAGTTCAGTTGATCATGGAGAGGCTTAAGATAGCCTAGTGCCGACAGAATCTTATGCAAATGTGAGGAGAAAGGATCTCAAATTTGAGATTGGTGATTTTGTATATTTGAACATCTCTCTCATGAAGGGAGTGAAGAGATTTAGCAAAAAGGGGAAGCTTAGTCCTCGATATGTAGGCCCTTTCAGGATTTTGAGTCATTTTGGAAAAGTAGCATATGAGCTTGAGTTGCCTGTATATTTAGCATCATTGCATCTAGTGTTTCATGTTTCTTTATTAAAGAAGTGTATTGGTGATCCAGCGGTCGTTTTTCCTTTAGAGGGCTTACATATTCAAAATGGCCTTTCTTACGAAGAATACCCAATTGAAATATTAGATCGCCAGATTTGCAAACAAAGGAACAAAGAAGTTCCCTTGGTCAAAGTTCTTTGGTGAAATTAGTTCGTTGAGGGAGAAACTTGGGAAGAATAAGTAGACATGCGTACCAAGTACCCTCACCTTTTCTCTGTAAACTCAGACTCAGCTCAAGGTAATAGTTTTCCTTGGAGTTCCTCTTTTTCATTCTCAGTTCCAACTATAAAATCATGTTTATGTTATTGCATGCATTCACGAATCAATTCAGTCAGTCACCATGTTCAAACTCATTCACGTAATGTCATTTTTAATTATGCATAATCAATATATAACCTCAGTATCCTCATCTTAATCAATCTCATTCAAGGATGAATGTTTCTAAGGGTGAGATATTGTAATACCCCATACGTTTCTAAGTCCAACTAAGCCCCTAGTACTTGCTTAAGGCACTTAGAATCTGAAAAATAAGACTAAGTGTTGAGGGACTTAGTCACTTTTGACTCCCTTTAACTTCAAGGATTTTTAAATTTACCTTCCGAGCTCCGAGACAATAGTTTTTGAGTTGACTTATGTTCAAGGGTGTAAGTAGCATGTCTTGGGTAAGTTTTGGGTTTTTCGGATAAGGTTTGGACCACGTTTAAATTTTCCAGGAAGTAGTTCACCGCGATTAGACCGCGTCACGGTGAGTATAGAGGTAAAAGAGCCACTTCGTCATGGTGAAGGGAAAATCAGCAATGGTCATTTCCAGTGACTCACCACGGTTGCACCACATCGCGGTGAGTATAGCGATGAGGGCATCACCGCATTGCGGTGAAGCCTTAATCGACATTCTAGTTCTGAATTTTAAATACAGAAGGGTAGTTTCATCTTCCCCCTAGTTTAACACGGGATTTAGGTCCCAAAATAGCATCTTTGCCTCATAATTCATATTTCATCCAAAATTAAAAGCAATCTCTCTCAAGAATAAACCCTAGCTCCTTCAACATTCAAGTTCAATTCTCAAGAAATCCACCAAGAACCTTCACGAATTCTTCAATTAAGGTATGTTAGATATTGATTCATGGACCCTTTTCATCTATGGAGTTCAAGAACTCTATTTTTAAGTTCAATTATGATACTAACATGTATTTATGAATTTTATCCGTGAACTTCCATGAATTTTAGACTTTATACCATGTTTACAAGTGTTTTTCGTTGGGATTAGTTCTTGACATGTTTGAAGAATGAAAATTTCATATTGAAATCCCTAACCCATGATTTTAGTATTAAAGTTGTGTTACTATCATATGTATTAAACTAATTTGATACTTTAATTCACGACCCCTATGTGTTTGATGAAATGCCTCATAGATGAATTTTGAACAATGACTATTTATGAAGTTCTCCCAGTTGTATTATGATTTCAAAGGCTCTCATATGACCCTATTGATATTACTATCGAGTCTTGGGGATTATGAATACCCAAAAACTTAGCTGTTTACTTAGTTTAAATACTTTCAGAAAGGTTTTGAATACAGCAGAGCATTATCAGTTTAGTCAGTACATCTTGTTAGTAAGCTCAGTTTAGTCCAGTAATTAAAGTCAGTTTAGTTGGGAGTAGGATTTAGCCCCGAGCAAACCCAGGGATAGGGCCTCACCTTCCAGTTGAAGGTGTGACCTTTAGTAGCAGTCCCTACATTCCAGAACTACGTAGCCAGCATAGGTTGAGACGTTAACCTACAAGTTGAGGGTTAACATATATCTCATCAGGGCCCTACCAGTTGAGGGTGACCCTTAGTCCTTTAGGACAATATTTTAGTAGATCCACGCAGCCAGTATTAGTATCCGTGGCACGGTACTGGCACCCTTCCAACTAGGGTTATAGATTGGACCTTAATTTACCTTATTGGGGCATGTCGGTTAGATGATAACTTCCACAGTCTCAGTCCAGTATTCAGTTCAGAGATTAATTTTCAGACTTGCTTGACCATGGAATACAGTTACTTATTTATTTTAGCATCAGTATCTCAGTATTTTAGTTTACAGACTATTCCAGTATCATGCCATATGCTTGGTCATGCATTCTCAGATTTTACAGCATTTTTCGTATGCTATATATCAGTTATCTCATGTTATGCGTTCAGTCAGTATCATTCATGCGTATGAACCATGCACGTTGGCCTAACCTAATTTAGCATACCAGTAAATTCTAAGTACTAACTGCATACTCATTTATTGCGCTATGATGTCTCATATCATAGGTTCAGATGCTCAAGTTCCTGACCGCACCTAGACCTCCCTAGCACATCCGCAGTAGTAGCAGTGGCGAGTCCTCATATTTTTAAGACTGAATATGTTTATTTTAGTTTAGTTTAGTAGTTAGTCAAAGTTAGTTGGGGACTTGTCCCATCAATTTCACAGCCAGTCAGTTTGAGGCTTTCTGACATTTTTAGTCGATTATTCAGATTTCAGTGGTTATTAACAGTCTTACAGTATTGTTTTCTGACAGTCCTTCTCAGTATTTTAATTCATTATTATTTTCGTATATTAAATCTTATGGTATTTTCAGTTGAATTCTACACATGTTCTCTGCTATTTTATTTAGTACTCACAGCAGGTACCAGTATGGGTTAGCTTGTAGTCCTTCTGGGCTGTAGGCATCGTATGGCATCCAGGGTGTACTCTCGAGGCGTTACAATTGCCTATTACCAATGTAATTTTTAATGCCTATATTTATCAGTCTTATGAGGGGTCATATAGGTATAAGGTATGATTGTTGTTTGCATAGTATTTGATTATACCTCTTCGGGCTTATGGGGCCCTATTGGGTTATTGATTGTCCAAGCTAGTCAATTACTTTACTGTTTGGCTGTTATCGTATAGTTCATGGTAGAACTGGTTTTGGTACCCAAGGTTGTAGGTATGTTTTTGAATTCCCTAATTGTTTACTATGGTTTTATTGGATTGTCATTATACTATCTTATGATTGGGTATATTACAATTAGAGACCCTGCTTATGTTGGAAATAGCTCTCGTATACTTATGATCCTTGAGATATTTGACTAGCTCCCTCATAGTAGTATCTTTGAGTTTTGTTATCGATATAGCATTGATAAATGTGTGTATACGTCTATCTATATATATATGTGTGTGTGTATATATACATACATACATATATAATAGTAGGAAAGAAGGAAATGATATACAATCATTA